>NW_020884901.1:2872265-3006501 GCF_003945725.1 Corapipo altera | reverse complement strand
GAGCATCCCAGATGCCCGGAGCATCCCTGCCTCCCGGAGCATCCCTGGCTCCCGGAGCATCCCTGGCTCCCGGAGCATCCCTGTCTCCCGGAGCATCCCTATCTCCCGGAGCATCCCTGTCTCCCGGAGCATCCCAGATGCCCGGAGGATCCCGACCTTTCGGAGCATCCCAGCCTTTTGGAGCACCCCTGCATCCCAGGGCACCTTTCCCTGCAGCGCCCCGCTCCCCGCCGCCGCCCAGTCCCCTCCTCGCCTGGGTGTCCCCCGCGCTGCCACATCCCTCCTTGCCCCGATGCCCCCCCCCGGGGACCCCCGCGGCCGTCCGGCTCCCTCCCTGCAGGAGCCTCCGCGCTGCAGAGAGCGGCGCCCCGGGGAGGGGCAGGATCGCCGCCCCTCGGGGTGATGGGGGGCAGCGCTGCAAGTGCCCCCCGGGGGTCGTGCAGGAGCGGGGATGGGGCGGTGCGGGAACAGGGGCTGCTGGCAGGAGATGAGGATGGCCGTGCCGGGAGTACCTTTCCCTCTTCCTCTCCTCTCCTGCGGTTTAGCCATCTCTCGTTCCGGGCTGTGGGCGATCCAGGCGCCCGCCCGTCCCTGCAGCCAAAAGGATGCAAAGTTTCCCTCGCTGCTGCTGCCGCAAAAGCAGCGGGACAACGGGTGCGAGTCCCGGAAGGCTCCTCCGCTTCCCTCCTTTCCCGATCAGTCCTCAGTGGGAGGGAGATGCGGTGGAGAAGTTGCCGTGTGTCGCGGTGGTGCCGTACGTCCCCTGTCCCTGCTCTGCTGGAGGGCTGGTGCTGTGCCTGAGCTTCCCGCTTTGGGAATGGCTGGGAAAACAATCCTGTCTGTCTCTCTGTCTTCCGTGAGCAGGGAAAATTGGGCATCTTTCACCTCCAGGCTGCATGCTTGTGCCTTGTGAGAGAGCTCCAGTATTACAGCTCTGCTGTTCCAAGAGTATTTCATGTAGTGGTTCTGCTGCTGGTGAATGAAGCTGGGAATTTTTTTTTCCCTGTTATCAGGGTTTATGAAATCTGTTTACTCTTATTTTTTTCCCGGTTGCTTTAGCAAGAGAATCAAATTGTGTGTCTGCCTGAGTGTCTGTCTTAGGGCATGTCTGTCAACGTGGGCATTTGCAAGGTTATTTTCTACAGTGAAACAGTAGAAAGAACATTTCCCCTCTGGTTGGGAACATGATGACACCTTCCAAGTGATGGGAGGCTGGGTCGTGATTAAATAATGTATTTTACAAAGTGCTGTGAGAACAAAGGAAAATTAAGATCAGAGAGGTTTGGAGAGCACAGAGGGCACGAGGGGGCTGGGGAATGTGCTGTGTTTGGGGCTGGGCTCCCTTTCCACGGTGTGTCCTGGAAGCTCAGACCCTGCTGGTACCCTCCGGACTGCATCCCATCCCTGCTGGCACTCCTCACAGGGCACTGCTCTGGGCTTTCCCTGCCTGGAACCCGGTGAACATTGGAGGGAAATGGTTGTCTGGTGAAGCTCCCCATCTCCGGGGGAGTCTGGCAGAGGAGGCAGAAACGTAACTCCCGGTGTCCGTTTACTCAGGAGAGCTGATTTTCCAGCTGACAGATCCGGGAGAGCTCTGCAGAGGCAGCTCACTGCTCAGCCCTCAGCAGGACACTGTGCCCTCACTGGTGGCTCAGGCTCATCCTTCTCAGGGTGTCAAGGAGAAGCCAAGTGCTCTGTCACAGCAGCGGGGCAACGGGTCCCCACCGCGATGTGCTCGAACAGCACCCGGAGCCCTCGCTGCTGCCTGGCTTTCCTTGTGTCCATGCCCTCCCACATGCATTGCCTTCCTCTTTGAGCTCTTGCTCTCCTTTTCAGACCCTTGTTTTATTTGTCCCCAATCCATATTTTTGCATTACAAGTGAATTTTGCCAGCTGGGCCCTCGGAGGAGCCTCCCTCCACTTCCAGCACAGCTCCACTCTCTGCCACATCCATCCTGCTTCCTCCACTCATTCCCCTTCACCTCCCACACCCCTGCCAGGCTTCCCCCTATTTAATTAACCCATCTTTCCCTGTGTTAATTAGGTGTTGCCTACCAACCCAGAGGAAAGCTGGCAGGTCTACAGCTCTGCCCAGGATAGCGAGGGACGTTGTATATGCACAGTGGTGGCACCTCAACAGACGATGTGCTCGCGTGATGCCAGGACAAAGCAGCTGAGACAACTATTAGAAAAGGTAATGGTTGAGTCCTTCTGGGAAAAGTGGTTTGGTTTGGTGTGACACTGGGGGTAAAAACCAGAGCAGGGTGGACTGAACCTTGGTTTCCAGGGAAGATGGACCCCTTGGCCCAGATCTCCCGTGCCAGAGTTGTTGCCGTGTGTGTGGTGGGGAATAATGAGCTGCAGTCAGGAGGAGAAATCTCTACATGTTTCTGAGGCACAGAGGAAACCCTGGGCTAAGGTCAGGGTAAAACTACTGAGATCAAAGCAGCCAATATTGAACCATATTGCTAAAAAAAAAAAAAAAAGAAATTTACCCTTTTTTTCATTATGTTGACACAAGCAGTTTCAAAGGATGAGCCTCAACAAGATGAGAGGAGATAGAGTTAAAACCCCAAAGCCCATGCATTCCTAGCCAAGCTGATATTAAAGAGGTCGAGTAAAACTGTACAAGCTGTCAACATCAAGTAGCACAGAGATGACAGCTAGTGGTTTTCTTTCTAATGTTGACATCCACTTGATTAGTTTTTAATAGTCTGCTGTCCAAAAAGATCAAAGAATCTCATTAGGGAAACATTCCCAATAACCAGAAATTTTCCAGATAATAGATTTCACCGAAGAAATGCTGTTCCATGTGAAATGGTGCTCTTCTCTTTAAAATATAAGCTGACTCCTGTGCTGGATAAATAATTAAACCCCATGCCCTAATGCTATATTGGTATGTGTTGTGCATGACAAAAGAATTTTTGTCCTGCTGCTTTGGGGAAGCCGCTGTATTAATTCCCTGTAACAACATTAAACCTACGCTTAACTGATGTTCCCTTGTGATAAGGACAATAAAGTGAGCCAGGAAACATTTAGCCCTAAAACAATTCTTTGGTATGTCAGAGGCTTCTAAAAATAATCCTACTCAAGCTTTTATTTCTCTGAGCAATAACGCAATGGGTCCATTTGCCTGAGAGGCAGCAGGCGTTATATTTATGAGCAGCTGCCACGGGTGTCCGAGAGCCTCTGTGTTCCCAGAACTGCTCAGAGGCACTAAATGAGCAGGATTTGACCCAGTGCCCTCTGCTAATGGACAGGAGTTGGGTGTAGGAGACCTGGGATAACATCAGGAGGGTGTAAGTAAGTGCGTGGTGATTTTTTTTTATGCAGCTCTTGGGCTGCCAATGGACAGAGTGAGGGAGGAGCTGTATTTCCAGGCATGTGTTCTGGGGATGTTACCTGCCTGCTAATCTGTCTGCATCTCACTCCCACGCTAACCTAAATGAAAAACCCCAAAATAAAGAATAGGCTCTTAGTGCCAGACATCTGATCTTGAGGAAGGCTGAAATGACAATCCCTGTAGGAGAAACCAAACTGCAGCGAAGAGCTCCCAGCTTCCCAGGAAGGATTTTGAACCTGAAAACTCCTTCCCTCGTCATCTGATGTTTTAACTCTAGCTTTGTGATGGGAAAACTCTCAGCTCCTGGTTTCTCTCTGCCAGCAGATGAAGCAGCATAATGTGTCAAAGAGGTAACTGTGTTTGGATTTTCAAAGGAGCAGACCTGGAAGTCACCTAGGGGGATGATGAGGCGTTGCAAGAATTAAGCTGCGTTTGTGTGTGGGTGGGGGTGTGTGTGTGTGTACACAAAGCAATTACAGCAGCTGCAGTGGAAATCTCCACACAGGGGCTTCAGCAGCTGAATTTTGAGGTTCAAAGCTGCCAGGACTGCATCCCTCTACACTCAGCTCATGGGGCTGAGCATCTGTGTAGGAAGTGCAGTTCCTGTGGCTGGGGAGTGAGTGCTGGGCACCGAGTCAGGTTAAAGAGCAGCGTTCAGGGAGGTGAGGGGAGCCAGGGCCGCTCGCCACCGCACAAACTGTTCAGCCCAGGTTTAGGCACTTGAGGTGTCTGAGCTCATCCTTGGCTGGAGTACACGGAGTCCTTCCAGCCTGATATGTGTCAGGTGCTGAGTCCAGATCTTGGGCTGCCTCCAAACCAAGACATCACCTCAATCCTGCTCATAAACAGATTATGTTTTTTATCTTCAAATGGATTTTTATTTATTTATTTTGGCCCTGTTGTCTGGGAGGGCTTCCTCCTCTGATGGTCAAACCATTTTTGGTTTCCTGCCAATTCTTCATTTTGCCAGCACTGATTTCCAGATTAAACAGGTCTTTTTGTTCCTTTGATAGTCACTCTGAGGTGTATCTATGAAGGAAAATGCCATCTTTTCTCAACCTTCACTTTACCTCCTGCAGACCTTATAAGATGAACTTTTCAAGTTCTGAACCATCAGCTGCATCCATTTCTCTGCTAATTTTTCTCATAGACCATGAAAATCTCCCTCAAGGTGCCTCATGCTGTTGTTCCACCAGTTTGTCAGCTGCCCAAAGGCTAAAAATTCATCCCAATTCAAACCCCAAAGATGGGCTTAGAACAGGCCTTTTGGAGCTGGTATGAAAGGCTGATCCACAGGGAAGCTTGAGCAGGGTTTAAACCGTGGCTTTGACCTTATAGATCTCACTGAGGTCATCAGGCCAATATTGACTCTTTGTTACTCTGCTTTAATTCTGAAAGAACTCATCAAACAAGATGACAAGAACAGCTCTGGAAGCTTCCTTTGTATTAATTTTCTATTTCAAATGCTAAAAATGATTCCTTCTCCAAGACAATCACAGGTATCTGTCTCACATTAGCTTGATGAAAATGAGGTTTCAGGTTGAGAGTGGGGGCAAAAAGCATTGTAGCCCATGATTGAGGACAGCAGTTAATGGAGGAAGCTGAGGGAATTTGAGAGACAGGATCCTTGGGCCTGAGTTCATTAGAGCACTTCTGTACATGCTTAAGTTTAAGCTATGAACAGTCTCATTGAAACCTAATCATGTGCCAGAGTACTTTGCTGGATCAAGGGCGTGATATGCTAATGATGGAAAACAAGCAGATCTTCAGCTGCTGGAGCACAAGCTGCTCTCAGGGACCAGGGACGATGCTGCAAGTCTGGCCACAATCTCGCCTGGTTGAAAACAATACAGGCAACAAATACCGAGCCTGGGCTTGTAAAATCCACCCCCAAAATAGCACAGCAGCTATTTTAGGCGTCTCCATTTAGAGACATGTGAGGAGGTTATTTTCCTCTGCAGTCAGGGAGAGGCAGAAACACTCCAGAGGTGTTTTCAGAGCAGCAGCCCCAGCGAGATGCTCTGACAGCAGTCTGTCTCTCCCCACCAACCAAGAAGCAGCGTAAGGAGCCCCCCATAGCCTTACTCAGACCCTGTGAACTCAGATACTTGTCTATTATTACAGAAATTCTCTTTTCTGATTACTTGCAGCTTGGCCTTTAGTTGGGGTTAGGCATTAGTGCAAATTAGATCAATTTTGCATGATCTCTACAAGCCATTCCTATCCCAACCCATTGGAACAATTCTGCTGGGCAGATACAGCTCATCTCAAAGGAAAATAGACTGGATCACTAGAATAAAAATATCTGCAGAGCAGCCACGCTTGTCCCTTCTCCTGCCTCAGGGTAGAGAGAGGTCTTCAAACTCCTCCACATCCAACCCAGGTGAATTAGCACCCAACTGTGACTGCTGAAAGCTCCCTGGGGGTGGCACAGCTAAACAGGAGTTGAACAGTCTCGGGCTGAGCTCAGGTTTGCTCTTTTCTTCTCCAAACCAAGAGTGTCTTGTTCTGCTCTTCCCTGCTCCTCAGGCCTCTCTGAGCAGGTCCTTGGGGGTAGTCAGGGTGGGTGCTGGTTCATCTCCAGGTGATGTGCTGGGGCTCAGAGACTGAAAATAGCTTCACCTTTGCCGAGGAAGACTATTAGACCCCCAGAGGAGTTGTACAGAATGTTTCCTCGCTGCTGGCCTTTGAAATACAGGTCACCCATACATTTTTAATGGATCCCTGTAATAGTTTTCTTGTCATCGTGCATGAGCAATGGGCATTTTGATGGGCTCCCAAGCTGCAGACGCCACAGTTGGCATTTGACCCGGGCTGGTTTCAGCGAGGAGTCTCCCAGCCCTGGCTGCGCGCGGGTGTCCTGCCGTGCCCTCGCCCTGTCACTTGAGGTAAGTCACCAACAGCCCAGTGCGATTGGCCCCAGGAGATATTGCACTTGCACCATTCCTTCCCCATCCCGGCCCTGTCGGCGCTCGGCTCTGGCGAGGACGGCGACGGGAGCGGATGTGGCAGTGGAAGTGTCTGGGAGCGGATCCGCGGCGACGGCGCTGGCTCACATTTGGGTTTTGCTGAGACGCCCACAGCCGAGGAGACTTGAGCCAGGACGGCCCTGACGCAGCAGCACGCTCGGGGGCCTGATTCATTTTAGCCACGGACGTCATCCCCGCGGTGCCACGGCGGCGCTGCTGTGGGTGACGTGGCGGTGGCAGGAGCCCCGTAATGTAGCAGCTGGGGTACAAACACATCCATCCCCGATGTAAGGACCTTAAATATCTCTCATCGCCTCATGCTAAATAGGTGCTTTGGTGCCTGCCCACGTCAGAGCTTCGTTCCCCCTCTCCCAAGCCTGAGAAAGGAGAGGAGGGAATATCTTAATAAATCAGATGGCAGCCAACCTTCAAAATCAGGTCAGCCTAGCTGGCGTTTCCTTCCCCTCCTTACACCTTCAGCTCTTTTTCTCACGATGAGCCCAGCCAACCTTCTTTGCCTCGTTCCTTGGGCGAGGCCAGATGGGCTCTGCACGGGGAGCTGCGGGGCTGCGGCACCGCTCGGCTCCCAGAGCTGCCGGCGCGGCACCACCACCCCGGTGGGCAGGAACCGGTGGGGAGTGGGAGCTCCCACCGTACTTCCCAGCTCCAGGATGCCCTCGCCCGCAGCTGGGTTTGTTGTGGCAGATGCCGTGTAAACAGTTGGGCTGTTTTGGATAATGAAGTTTTACGAGCTGGGAGTAAAGTTTGCATTTAGGCAAATCAGCGTCGCTCACGCGCACGAGGAAATGGAAATGTGCACCTGAGCAGAGGCTTTTCTCGTACCCAGGTGGGCCTCTGCTCAACTAAGAGCTCTCCTTGTGCAACAGCAGGTGCCACTCCAGCTTCTCAAAGAGGCAGCCACGAGTGACATGTTTTAGCCTCGACTACAACCCTTTTTTGCATGTGAGATCGTTAAATTATTCTCTGCAGCAGGAAAAACATTTAGGAAACACATTTAGTCTGGTTTAGAGCACGGGGTCATAATCTATGAGATGCTGTTGATTAACTAGTAAATAATGCATGGGCTGATTGCCCTTTAGCTCTGCTGACTGTGTGGAAAAGGTCAGTGTTGGGATGCAAAAGAGGGGCTGCCTTGGTGCTGGAAGCACCTTCTTAATGAGTCCCTTCTTGTTTGACAGGTGCAAAACATGTCCCAGTCGATAGAGGTGTTGGACAGGCGGACCCAGAGAGACCTACAGTACGTGGAGAAGATGGAAAACCAGATGAGGGGACTGGAAACAAAATTTAAGCAAGTGGAAGAAAGCCACAAGCAGCACCTGGCAAGGCAGTTTAAGGTATGTCTGCTTTCCAAACTCCTAAAGGAGCTGTGGCCAGGGAATTCTCGGGGTGTGCATGGGACTGTGGCCCTGGTTCCCATCAGGGGAACCATCCATGGGCTCCCCCCTATCCAAAGCCTGCTCCAGGCTGTGGCATCACATCCTCAGTACATTTTTCTGGAGGGTAAAAGCATAAGTCTCCATGTTCCCACAGCCACAAACCACCTCGGTGCCCCAGTAGGGCAGCGTAGGATGGCTCCATAAGGGGGGTCTGCAGGGAGGCCCTGGGGCAGCTGAGGTCTGGGAGAGGTAGGTTCCCCTCCATGGCCAGGCAGCCTTTCCCCATGCCACACCCATGATCCATTTCTTGGGAAAAGCCAGGAACTAGGGCTCCATTTCTATTTCTGCAGCGCGTGGCAAACTGCAATGGGCTGTCACCGAACCGCATCCCCCCTTGGGGTGGCTGTAGCAATGCATTAATCACTCAAACATCACCTCCCTCCCCCAAAAAAACCCCAAAAGTACAATTATTACAGCTCTCCTCAGGCTGGCAAACTGCACATCTCCAGGATCTTGTCCAATTTTGAAGGAATGGTGTTGGCAGCAGAGCCAGCACCTTCTGATGGACTCTGTGTGTTGTGTCCTGGTGCCACACAAACGAGGGGTGAAGCTGCCAGCCTTTGGAATGCAGCTGGCACTGAGAGCAGTGGCCAAACCCTCAAGAACTCGGTTGAGAACAAATTAAATTGCCAAAAAGAGTCTGAAATTTTAGTAATGCTTTGGGTTAATAGCTTTAAAAACGAGAAGATTTCTAGTGAAATTTGGGGATGTTCCTGATCAGCCACCCAGCTGATTCTCACCCTCATTTTCAGGCAGCTGCCCAGCTGGCTGGTATTTTACACCAGAATTTTTAATGTTAAATACTTAAATACCAAGATTATGTCATAAAAAGCTGGGAAGAAGGTTCTTAAAACTTTTCACCAACTCCACCTCCTCCGCTCCCCATCTCCAGTTACTGCAGGGCCCTAAATTTAGCTCTGCAGTCTGGATGTAAGAACCATCTTTCTGATTTGAGCATGACTTTCTTTTTTATTTATTTGTTTAATTTATTATTATTATTTTTCCCCTCCATTCTGATGAGTTTAATTCCCCCCATCGTCTGCCAGGGAGCTTGCACAGGGGAGTGCAAGTAAATAAAATCGATATATTCCCCATGTACAAAGCACAGGAGGGAAAACCTCCTGACTTAAATAGGAGGGGATGGATGGGAAGGAAAGGAATGAGGCTGAGGACCAATTTCTGATGCTGTTCAGCCCTGAGCTGCTTCAGCAGACAGGCAGATGTCACAGCCCTGGGCGCTGTGAACTTGGCCACTGTGCAGTAGTTTAAGCAGCACCAGGTATTCTGTGTGTACTAACATGCTTCATTAACGGATAGGTGCATGCATATTTATGTCTACTCATTAGCTGCTGGAGCAAAGCATCTTCAACAAAATGCTGCATACCGAGCCTTTAAACAAGGCCCTCATTTAATTTTAAAAAAAAAGAAAAAAAAAAAGGAAAAAAAAATTCATTTCTGCGAATTGCATTTGATAACGACTTTGATTTTTATGGTCTGTGCCTAAAAACAGTAAGGAATTTTTGTCTAATTTGCTGCCAAAGCACCATTTTAAAGAACAGCCACAGCATTTTGTTTCTGCTAATGCCAGCATTAAAATGTGAGTGGTTTGGAGCTCTTGTGTTGTTTTTTTTTTTCTCTCTTTAGTTCCGTAAGAGTATTTGTCTATGAATGGCTATCTATATAAGGCAGGTTAGTGAGCTAGATCCTCAACAGTATTTCATTTTCTTGCTTACAGGGCTAACTTAAAAGCAAGTTTTTTCAATGCTGCAGTGACTGAAGAAGCAGTTCACTCCCATGTAACCATGAAAAGAGGGCCACAGAGCATTTTGCACCATGCATTGATTTTTTTGATTATTTTCCAAATTAGCACCATATCTCACTAAGGAACCTTGAACCACACAACCAAGATCTTCCTTTGCATGCAATTGTAGATGCATTTCATGAATAGTTTGAAACCCTTGTCAATGCATATATATATATTATTTTCTTTTATTTTTTGGAAAGAAAAAAAAAAAAACCAACTCTTTGTGTATGTGATCTGAAGCATGTAACCCTAAGATGTTGCATTCTAAAAATGACAAATAAAGGCCTTTCCCAAATATTTTGGTGTTCTGCAGCCTGTTTAATATGTTCTTTCCAAGACATCATTTGGACCAAAATAATAATTAAACTAATTTTAATGCTAATAATTGTGGGATATGAACATTGCGCTCACGTAGGAAGCAACCAGGTCAAGGCAGAGTGTTGCAGATTTTTGCACGCATAGCACTGAACCGAGCTTATTTTAACCTTGCAGGCAATAAAAGCGAAAATGGAGGAACTTAGGCCTTTGATACCAGTGTTGGAAGAGTACAAAGCCGATGCCAAATTGGTATTGCAGTTTAAAGAGGAGGTCCAGAATCTGACGTCAGTTCTAAACGAACTCCAGGAGGAGATTGGCGCCTATGACTACGAAGAGCTTCAGAACAGAGTGTCAAATCTTGAAGAAAGGCTTCGTGCATGCATGCAAAAATTAGGTAGGCTCAGAAACAACATGGTGGCACTGGCTAAACACCATCGATGTTAAAAACCTCTCATCCCGTCCGGAGGCAGAGATGCCACTCTGGCCATCTTGTGCCGTGCCCGGCCGGAAGGGATGAGCTGGCACAGCCAGGTTGGATCCTGTAAAGAGCTATGCTATCAGTAACATTCGTCTTGGGAGTAGTCCTGCCGAGGATTACTCGCATGAGCAATGTTGCTCGTGGTGTAAGTGCTTCAGGATCGGGCCCGTGAGTGGGCATGTGGCGCCGGGGGCGGCGTTTGCATAAGCGGCCGGGGCGGATCCGGCTTATGCAAAGCAAACACATGCACCCGTGTTTTGCTCGTGCATCCGCGTCCGACCTTTTTGCTAAGTGCAGCTGGCCCCCAGCAAAGGTCTGTGTGCGTGGAGGGAGGGGTGTGGGGGCTCTGTGACTCGGTCTCCCTGGTTGCCCCTTTTCCCTTTTGCATCTTGCAAGGCCCCCCATCCCCCGGAGAAGAGCATGGTGGAGCTGGGGCGGGGTCGTGGTGTGGTCCGGACTGTGCCGCTGGGCAGGATATAAATCTCCCTGTCTCTCCTGTTCCCCGAGGGAGCAGGGATCCCTTTCCATCAGGCTGGTGCTAAACCACCAGAGATTCATCTCTAATCTCATTCAGAGAGTACTAATTGACTGAGGCCCGTGGGTCTGTCGTGGGGAGGCTCAGCTGTCGCCAAACCCAGCGTCCGACCCCAAACAGAGGGGGAAGGAGGGCACTGCCTTCTGCAGCTGCAAGAACTCTCCCCACCATTTGTTGGGCCAGCTCTGACTTGATTTAATTTCTCCTTACATTATTGACTTTCTTGTTACGCAGTTTAGATAATCTAAACACATTAACTGCTCTGCAGTCTATTTTGGTAGCACATACGAAATTACACTCAGGTAACTTCATGGAAGATCAGATCTCTTCTGAGCACTTTATATCCTTGGCAAGGTAATGCTTTGTTTCTCTCTTGGCTCTGGTGGTGGGATTGCTTTTGCTTGTTTCTAGATGCCTCCACAGGTCTGTAAGCAGCCGCTGACCCTCTGTTTCCCTCCGCATTTCCATCCTGCCCTCTGATATCATGTTGATCCCTTACACGCTCCACCTGACTTGAAATCTCAGAGAGGAAAGTGAATTCCCACCTAAGCCTGGATGCTCAGAATGTTTGAACTATGAGTGTGCAGAGAGTAAGGCACTGAGGTACCCCTGGGGCAGGCACAACCCCCCTGGCCAAGCGAGAGGGCAGAGCCTGATTTCTCATTTATTAACGAGTGCTGGTGCACCCAGGTTTGGTTTGGGAGTGGGGGAAAGTCACACCATAGCAGGCAACTTTGTCCAGAAACTTTTGTTTTGGTTTGGTTTTTTTTAAATCTTTTTGAGTCTTTATTTGGGCTTTTTTGCTGTGTCCCTTCTCCCTCCTCTTGCTCTCTCTGTGACCATAGGGTCAGGGCAGCTCCTCTGCCCTGGGATGTTACAGCACTCCCGGGTGCTTGCAGAGATGGATGCTGTGGCTCACAAAGGTGAGACAAATCCAGGAGGATTTGCTGCTCACCCAGGAGGGTGATTTATTTGGTCACTTAACAGCAAACAGCATGGATTGAATTTCCAATGTTGTTTATGTCTTCGGCGTGTAAACCAGCGAAAATGGTAGTTAATTGAGTTAAATTCAAATAACAATCTTACACTTTGCTGCCACACAATGAGGCCCTGATTGCTGAGGATTTCCGCAGGTTTGCAGCAGGTTGTCTGCTCTGAGGGGTTCACTGATGTTTCAAGGAGCACGTTTGAGCTTAGAGTTGCCAGAAATGCTGCTCACCTGGAGCATGTTCACCTACTGGCAGCTCAGGGTGCCCCAAACAGGGTCAGGGAACTGCTGCAATAAGCACAGGGCAAGGGAAGGGGAAGGATGTGCCATATTCCCATCCAGTTCAACTCTCCCGGGAAGCACTGATGCTCCACAGTGCAGCAGCATTTTCCTTAGACAAGGTCCTGTTTTGCATTTTGGGCTTCCTAAGCATTATTGATGGATCAATAGTGAAAACACTTCCTGACCCTGGCATGTGTGTGAAGGGAAAAAAAAAAATCAATAATGGCAGGTTCAATCTGTGTTTCTGTTTACACTCTCAAAGATCACTATTTATACAGGGATTTTAACGTTTCCATTAATGTTCCTAAGAGGAGCCTTGGAGGAGTGGAGAGGTTGTCACTCCTTGGCTCAAGGGGGAATTGAACTCAGGCTCATGTTTGCCTGCCAGCCTAAGCTTTCCCCAAGTCTTGGAAAAAAATCCTGGTGCAGGGATGGGGATAGAGCCCTGCCAGCCTGTCCCTGATGTTTTTGGGATGGGGTGCTCCCAGCCAGGCAACAGAAGTGAAAACAGGGCATCCCCCAGCTGCCACAATGCCATCCCTGCTGTGGAGGGCTGGGACTGGGATGGGGGGATGAGACCTTGGCTTCCTGGGAAGCCCCAGCAGGGAAGGATCCTGACTGGCAGCAGCAGTCCAAGCAGAACCCTGGAGTCCAGAAGGAGCTGGTGCTGCGTTGGTGGATAAATTGCTCCTGAGCTGCTAAACATCACTTGTGGGCTGGATCTGAGGAGAAATATGGAGCGGAGGTGTTGGCATCCTGGGAGGATGGTAGAGCTTGTTTTAGCTGGCAGGAGGAAAGCGTGTCTTCTCTTGCTGGAAAATTCCTCATGCAGTTTGAGGAAGGGGCTGGGGGGGGTTGTGTTCCATGGCTGCTCTGAGGGGCTGCAGGAGGGCAGGACAGAGGCTGGTCAGCCTGGAGGGACACTTGGGGAGAGGCTCATTTGTGCTGTTTTTCAGGGAGAGGGACCTGAATAGCACTGGGGAAAGAGGAGTGAAAACAACTCCTCTGTGATGCCCCAAAAGCTGCTGCTCACAGACCTCCCCTGTGTCCTGGACTCCTGGACAAGCACCAGGACATGCTTTTCTGTTGCACATTTGTCCCTGAGTGACCTGAAATGTGCCCAGCATCCCATGATCCTGCCATCCCAACAGGAGGGTGGCTTTGCTGCTAAAGGCTCAGCACCCATGGGAGGAAAATTGCTGATGATATTCAGTGTGGTGTGGATCTCAGCAGGGATGGATGGGTGGGTGAGGGTCAGAGGCTGTAGTTGTCCATCCCTGAGTGGTAAGCCCAGGAAAGCTGCAGGGACATGGCTAAGTAGGGACCCTAAAGAAACTTCCCCCCAGTATCTGAGTGCCTGGGATAGATTTACATCAGGAGAGAGAACACCTTGCCCTGTGTAAGAACAACCCTCTTGCATTGTAAAAGAGCTGTTGAGAATGTGCCTCCAGCTATAGGTGTAGGAGATGTTGCAAACAACACTAGTTTACCCTTATCAGCTGCTGCTGCTTTATTTTTTTAACTATTTTTTTTTTAATCAATGAGCTTTTATACAACACTTCTCTCCAGGGAAATGGAAGGAAGAGATAAAGTGACAGCAGTGTAGGGTTGTGATAATGGCAGGCAGCGCTGAGCAGATCTGTGATTAGAGGAAGGCTGGATCTCTGCAAGGGGAATTTGCAAGACATTAAAATGTCTTATTTTAACCCATTGCATCCTTTTGCCAACGCTTTGCCCTCCCCCTGAGCTGAGGGGTTTTGAGTGCATCAGGTAGGCAGGAGGGCAAATTCCTGTCTGTAGTGTCTCAGGGAAGCCAGGAAAGCTCTCTGCTTTTTGGTGGGATCTTTCTCTGTCTGCTGGGGTCTGAAGGCTGTGGGAAGATTGATAGTCCCCTTGGTCATGTCATGCTGGTGCATATCAAGAATATCTTCATCTATTTGGTGCCCCAGGATAAGGTGACCCCTTTGGGCACAGCTCAGAGCTGAGGGAGGAGGATGTGTCCTGTGGCTGTGATCAGGATGGAAAGGTGCTGGTGAGAACAGGCTAAGGAGGGAGGCAGCTAGAGATTGCAGAGTGTGTGTTCTGGAAACATTCAAGGTCTGGAATCTATGATTCTATGAAGGTCGGGTTGGACAGGGCTCTGAGCAACCTGATCTAGTTGAAGACATCCCAGCTCATTGCAGGGGGTTGGTCTAAATAACCTTTAATGGTCCCTTATAACAAACTATTCTATGATTTTACTTGGTAATTTTGAGCAGAATGACCTTGTCCTGAGCTGGCAGAGCTCTGCCTGTGTTTCAGCAGCACCTGCAGGGGCTCCCACCTGCAGCCCCAGCCCTGGGTGCCCCGCTGAGCAGGTACTGCAGTGCAGCTGCAGCTCTGCTGGGTCCTCAAACCCAGCACCCAGAGCAGCTGCTCCACCCCTGCACCGCCACCTTCCCCTTCCCAACCTGACAGAGGCTTCCACGTCAAAAAGGAGAAGTCAGGAAACGCTTTCTGAACTTCAGGGGGTGCCTGTCCCCCTTGGTGCCACTGACCTGAGCTTGGCTTGCTCCAGGGATGCTGCTGCAGGACCAGCTCTGCACTGAGTGTGGCCAGGTTTTAAATGAGTGCTCCCGTAGCAACAGAGTATCCAACACCAGCCCCTCCCGAGGCATCTCTGTCTCTTCACCTGTCATTCCTCACTGCACACATGTTAAAATGTTGGTGATGCAGGAGACTAGAGTGGCAGCTTTGCTGAAACTTGGGGATATTGCTGGAGAAAGGAACTCAGTGTGGCTGTGCCGAGGCTGCAGCGTTCCGTAGGAGGCATCTATCCATGGGCATCCCTGGAGGGCTCCTGGGTTCAGTGCTGGGGACAGAACCACGGATGGGAAAAGAACTGCCGTGGGCAGCTGGTATGGCAAGCAGGAGGAGAGGTGCTGCTGCTTCTCCTCATGTTTAAGGCTTGAAAACCCAGCAAGGCACTGCGCTGGGCTCGAAGATGCACTGAATTTGATAGGTGTGGGGGACCTGAGTGTGCTCCAAACCTGGCTCACAGCACTGAGCGGGCACTCATCCCTGTTGTGGTGATGCTGAGTCTGGGCAGAATTCCCGGGGCAGCTCCTGAGGGATCCCTGGGACACCCCACCTCCCGCCTTCATCCTGCTGCCTTTGGTTCCTCTCCTGGAGCTGGCTGGGAGGAGGCTGGTGAATTCATTAGTGTCTCCTAAGTGTGCCGACACGACAGGGATCAGAGAAGGTGGCTGGTAGATGCTGGTAAATGGTCTTTGCAGGGACGAGATTTATATTGTGCATCATTTCCCAACTTCTTTTTTTCCTCCTCTGCATAACCTGTAACAAATGCATGTTTCCATCAGGGCTGGAATAGACATGTCTGTGTTTTTATCTTGGCTGCAGCCACTGTATTAGAGCAGAAATGAGCAGCTATTCAGCTAATTCCTCCACCTGGCTGCTGGATCCTGGCTCACTCCCCTCATTCCCTATTCTGTGACATTCGCAGCCAGGCTGGTTCAGCAAAGCTGATTTTCCTGGGGACAGTGTGATAAGGACAAACGTTATTAAGAGGCATGAAACAGCCAAAAGCATTCAGCACTTGTTCTTGACTTAATTCCCTCTAATTAACTAACCCCGGAGCTGCCATCAGCGGGGCAGAGCAGTGGGCAGAGCTGTGGGTGGTGGCCAGCTCAGGTGCCCCTCGCCGGGGCCTCGGGGCTGATGTGGTGCTCACCAGCCTCCTTCCACTCTTTTCCAGCTTGTGGGAAGCTGACAGGAATAAGTGACCCGATCACAATTAAAACCTCGGGGTCCCGGTTCGGATCGTGGATGACGGATCCTCTCGCTCCCGAGGGAGAGAACAAGGTAAGACTGCGACAGCTTCGCCTCTGTTCCCACCGACACAACTGAGGGCACTGAAAACTCGTCACAGACACCCAGAGTGCCCTGTGAAACCTGGGGAAGGTCCTAATTCATCTCACAGGGCTCTGCTGGCCTCCTCTGCAGCGGGAGGGGCTGAGCATCCCGCAGGGAGGGAGGATGAGGAGGGGTGAGCAGCCCCACGCAGTGCTCCCTCCCCTGGGCAGGTGGAACTCCTTGCAGTGTGAGCAGTCATGGTCTTAAAAGCGTCACCACAAGGTCTGTGCCCCTCCACAACAGGGGGGAAATAATCAAGTATTGGGTTTCTCCTCCGTGTTTGGCAGCCAGGAGGGGGCTGAGGCTGAGCACAGGGACCTGTGGTCCTGGTCCCTGCTGCTCTTCTCCTGCCAGAGCCTCTGATAATGTCATCTGACTGCATTTGTCCTCCATCCTCCACTTTCATTGTTGTGAGGAATTAACTGACTGCAGCCAGAGAGAGAGATTTGTTTTGCTTTGTTTTGGTCTTTTTTTTTTCCATTCAGACCATTCAATTTTGATCCCAAGGAGGTAGGAGGCCAATAACTGGCTGAAAATCAATCCAGGCTTCCCATGACTGATGGAATGGAAAATATCTCGAGTGTTTGCTGAGGATTTGCAGGCAGCAAAACAAAACAAAAGGCACAGAGCTTGGCTGCATGTAATTCCCTCCTGCATGCACCATCCTTCATCAAAGGATAAAGGCTCCAGCAAGGACTGTATTGGGGCAGCTATTTTGGGAGCTCTGTAGCTAAGAGAGGACAAGGGATGCTCTGGAGAAGCCACCCCTGGGTGGCTTCTTTGAAGGTGACTTGATTTGTTGGGCTCTTTTCCTCCAGCAGCCAAATGGTTAGCACTGGTTGCCCAATTCAACACCTCCATATTTTACAGTTATTAAGCAAAACTTCCCCTATATCCCCAGTAAAACCCTGACTGGAGGTGAGATGGGAAGGCTTTACCACATCACATGTTGTTTTGCTCGAGAGAGGGGACAGAATTGTCCCCTTTGGGCTGTGTTTGCTGTGTCCCCTGGCACTGACATCATTTACAGCTGAAGCTGGTTGTTCAAATGCTAAAGATCCTCCATGTCCTCAGAGAGTTTTGTCTCAAACCACTCTTTTTAATATTTTTTCACCCATGCCTTTTTCTGCCGTGTATTTTTGTCATGCAAATAGACTGTAAACTGTAGCTGAAGCTTCACCAGCATCTCTATGTGTCTAATACATAAACCTACTGGGAATTTTATTAGGAACACACCATTAAGTGAATTTTATTGGCTGCTCAGCAGAGTGGGAAAGTAGAGATGGGGAAAGATGGGCAGTTTATCATTCCCATCCTCCATCCCCAAGCCCCAGGAGGTGTTTGGTGGCTCACGTGGCCGTTCATTCAAGTCTCAAAACCATGGAACACAACTGGGGCAAACTGTGAGTCCCACAGGAGCAGCCTGGCACGAGGCAGCAGGTGGATGCTGAGTGCTGGGGTTGATGTGCATTGGCAGGAGGAGGTTGCTCAAAGCCAGCTGGTGTGATGAGATGATCTTCATCCATCCACCTCCGCCTCTCCAAAGCATGGAATGCTCTGGGGTTCTGCCACCTTGCAGCCCCAGCGTGGTGACATGGGGTTCTGCTGGGCTTCTCTCTAGAAGCCGAGCACAACACGCTGGTGTATTGAAGTTTTAATAACAGATAATGAAACGGGAGCAGCAGAGAGACAATTTAGTCTTGGCTTTGTTTTTTTTTCCCCTATAATTTCCCAAGCTGGTTTAGTTGAAGGCATTTCTCTGCCAGCTTTCCCAGGCTGCAGACACCTCTGTGCCATGGGCTCAGGGACGTGTGTGGGTGTTCTCTGGTGCTTTTGCAGGCATCCCTTGAGCCCACCAACGTGTGAGGACCAGAGGCATTTGCCACATGTTCATTCCCCACCTCTGCAATGTTTCCAGGGAGGTAATGCTGGAGGGCTGAAGTTCCCTACAAAGTTTTTGGAGACCCCACTTGGCCTTTCAAAGGCAGCAGCCAAATGTTGGTTTGTTCTTCTCAGGGACCCTGGAGACAGTCACACTGCAGAGATAACTGTCAGATTCTGCAAAAGAAATTTGCACTACATCACCCAAATCTGCAGGCTTAAAGGCTTCCCTCTTGCTAAATTTACCTTTTCTCCTTCCTAAATTTACCTTTTCTCCTTCCTAGACAGTTTTTACAGAAAGCAGCTCTCTTATTTTTAGGCAGTAACTGCATCCATAATGTCATCACTGGCTGGATATTTCTTCTGGATATTAACTGCACAGCTTGGTCATTTGCCTCGGAATTGGTTTCATATAACAAAAGCTTTTTTTTTTTTTAGGAGTCTAGACAGTGTCCCCAGTGAACTGGCACTTAAATGATGATCTAAAATCTCGCCCCAATCTACCAATAGCAAGATTTAGATGTCTCTCTCTCTCTCTCTTACATTTTAGCAGCCTTGGTTTAAGCTTTTGATGCAGAAGTGTATGATTTTTAAGCCAATATGGACTTTGCCTGAATTTCCTTGACAATGAGTGATTGCATCCCTCTCTCCTGCATGCCAAATTAATGGAGTTAGGCACAGCAGCTGGGATAATTTACTGAGTGCTACCACGACGGGGCTTACGGGAAGCAAAAGCAGCATCAACATAAAATGCTGGGTTTAGCCAGGGAAAAGATGTTAATTGCCCTCTGGAAGGATGGTGCCAATCACGCAGCATTCCCAGGGGTGCACTTAAGCTCTCGGGCTCCTGGGGAGATACCAGGTTACCCCCCCCCCCGAGAAAGCTTTGCTATTCAGCTGATTTCTTGGCTGATTTAGAGTTTCAGAAATTGGGGTTATTTCTGGGTAGGTGTTGGAGACATCATTGGATTCAAGGCCAGGTTGGACAGGGTTTGGAGCAACCTGGTCTAGTGGCAGGTGTCACAGGGGCTGAGTTTTAAGGTCCCCTCCAACTCAAACCATTCTGTGATGATTCCATGATTTCTGGGTTTCTCCCACAGCCCGGTTTTTAGGGCGATGTGCGAAGGTCTCAGCGGGTCTCTGCTGTTTTCTAACCCCCCTGTGTTTCTGTTGCTCGCCCAGGTCTGGTACATGGACAGCTACCACAACAACCGCTTCGTGCGCGAGTACAAATCCATGGCAGATTTCATGAACACTGACAACTTTACCTCCCACCGCCTCCCTCACCCGTGGTCGGGCACCGGTCAAGTGGTCTACAACGGCTCTATTTACTTCAACAAATACCAAAGCCACATAATTATCAGGTTTGACTTGAAAACAGAGACCATTCTCAAGACCCGCAGCCTGGATTATGCCGGCTACAACAACATGTACCACTACGCCTGGGGCGGCCACTCAGACATTGACCTCATGGTGGACGAGAACGGGCTGTGGGCCGTCTATGCCACCAACCAGAACGCGGGGAACATCGTCATCAGCAAGCTGGACCCCAACACCCTGCAGAGCCTGCAGACCTGGAACACCAGCTACCCGAAGCGCAGCGCCGGGGAGGCCTTCATCATCTGCGGCACCCTCTACGTCACCAACGGCTACTCGGGGGGCACCAAGGTGCACTACGCCTACCAGACCAACGCCTCCACCTACGAGTACATCGACATCCCCTTCCAGAACAAGTACTCCCACATTTCCATGTTGGACTACAACCCCAAGGATCGGGCTCTCTACGCCTGGAACAACGGGCACCAGATACTTTACAACGTCACCCTCTTCCACGTCATCCGCTCCGATGAGTTGTAGTCCCGCCCCCTTGTTTAGAGACCGGTTTAGAAAAGAAAAAAAACATAAATTAAATAAATAAAATAAACGTGAAAAGGATTAAAAAAAGAAAAAAAAAAGGGAGAAACTTAATTTAAAAAAAAAAATGCTAATAAGGAAACACACTTTAAATAAGTAAATATATAAACAGCTGCCAAAATTAAGACCAACGTCATGGAGGATAATTCAGCATAAACCTGACAGATCAGCATTACCTCTACATTTCTAGAAGTCTGGCTCTGTGTTATAGACTAACGAGTCACCATGTACTTGCAGCTGGAACTGCACTTAAAGAACCACTTAAGTTTGGGGTTTTGTTTTGTTTCTGTTCTGATAGCAAACATATAGTACATACAAAAGCAGTAAGGCAATGACTGTTGGAAGTTTATCCTTGGGAGACTCGCTCTCTTCTGTGTGTGGGTTGCATGGACATTCCCCCGGCGTCACGGTCAGCTGTGATGGATGTGTGATTTGTATTTTTAAGCAGAAAAAGCTGACCCGTGAGGAGCTCTCGCTGTCTCAACAAGACCTATCACAGGTTAGTTTTCTTCGCCTTCCATTGCAGCTACTGTCTCTCTCAACTGTGTTCTTGTCACTTAGATTAACTGTGCTGAGACCCGAAGTAGCTCATGGATCTGTGTCTTAGTAACTATTAAACACGATGGTTTAAGTATGTATTATGAACAAGTTGTTGTACCCATATTGTTTGAACTTATGTATTCAGCAAATATATTGTATAATGTATGTCTGTTATTTACCAGAGGTGGCAAAACTTTGTATGTCCAGTTTATGCAATGAATGTTGTAAATGCAATGATGTAGTTTGGATTAATAAATGATGGTTTTTGTTTCTAAAAAGAAAAAAAAAAAGATCAGTGTTCACCCTTATACACAGATAACCAATTTCATGTTGATAATTACGAGAATATTCTCTTACTGTTATACTATCTACATAGCATTATGGTGGTTGGAAATTGCTTCTGTGGAAATTCTGTGGCAGCAGATTCCCATGGGAAGCTTTGTTTATGGAAGTGTGAAGGTAATTAATTTTTTTTTAAGAGGAAAACTTTGTACTATCCACAGTTATCTAAGGAACAATAAAAATATTAGGAGACTTCCCTGCTTTGTTTATTGTCTTCTCTGTATGAGTGAGCGAGTGCAAGGGAGGGATAACAGGAATTATTGTGGGGTATTTTGGGTAAATGTTGAACAGCCATCCTGAATTTCCTTCCAGGGAGTATTACTGCTGCTGGGAGCTGGAGGGGCTGGGAGAATGGAGGGTGTGGCTCTCTGCTTTAGAGATTCCCTTTTTGTTTGCATCTGGAGCAGACATTGCCTCAAGGAGCTAAAATCCTGCTCTGCTCCTGCAGCTGCATTGCTGTTGGTGCTGTGGACAGAGGTCCACCCCCCCCAGGACTGACAGTGTTTGGTGTTGGTGCCTCAACAGGAGGAAATCATGTCACCTGTTACCTTCACTGGAGCTGGAGACACAGTGCCTTGGACCGCTGAGGGCAACTGGATCATTTCCCTTCTTGGATGCCTGGAATGCCCCCCATCCTGAACTCACCACGGGCTCGTGCAGGTAAAAATGTCCTTCCATTTAATGTAGCCAGCACTTAAAATGAGTGACTGTCACTGCAGGGGTGTGAGCACCCAACACAATCCTTCCCCCTGGTTTGGCCAAAGCAGGGCCCTCGCAGCCCTGCAGGATGCAGCAGTGCAGCAGCACACACCCTGAAACCATCCGAGGCACTTTCCCAGCTGAACTATCCTACATTTCTTGATACTTTGAAGCTTAAGACACTGTGTGTTAATATGTCCCTCCCAAACACCTTTGATGACTCCTGCACTTCCCTGTTCTTCCCTTACACCCTTCCACAGTATGTTGTCCCCAAGGCAGGGCTCGTTTTACCAGGAACCCAGCACCACCAGCAGCTTCTTTCTGCTGCCACTGTCTGGGGTGAGATGTGGGGTCCCACCTCCCTCTGGGGTGAGATGTGGGGTCTTATCCCTCCCCTCCACCCCAAGGAGAGCACTGTTTAGCAATTCCCACGCCACAGCCAGCTCCAGGTGAAGGGACAGGACTTTTCCTCCCTCTCACTGCCCACCCAGGGAGCCCCCTGAGCTGGATCTCGCTGGCATCTGGGGTAACCGGTACCAGTGCAAGCTGCAAAGGGCTCTCTGGTGCATCATCAGACCCTCATTGTCTCCTTCCCACACAGAGCATCAAGTGACCATGTTTAGCACCACCAGAGAACATGATTTTTCAGCCACGTGGCCTGATGAGGCTCAGCCTTCAGACTCAGCAGACGGATGCACGAGGGCCCCTGGAAGGAGCCCGGATCACCAAGGTCAGGAAATTGAATATAAGCAATTGGTGTTTGCTGCAAACTGCACATACTCATTTCAACCTCTTGGCCTTTGCAGCAGTTCCCTGCTGGGCTCTTCAACAGGAGGAGGGAAAGGAAAAAAAAAAAAAAAAAAAAAGAGTGGTGTAATGTGGTTTCTCAGAGCTGGATTAAACCACAAGCAAGGAGCAATCCTCCACACGTAGATGTCTGAGGCAGTTACACAGGGCTGAGCTGCTGCCCTGTGTCAGCACTGCTGCTCTCACTGAAGTGCTGGCTGAATGCAGAATGGGGACAGCTCTCTGAGGACTCGTTTCCCTGCTACACACTGTATTTCCAGCCAGGTTTGTGGAGAACTTCGATATTTAGCTGTGGTTTTCTCCCCAGGAAGCTAAAAAAGGGGACTGGAGCCCCATGGTGTAATTGGCAGGAATACTGATCTTTGGTAGGCAAGAGAAATCTGTTATGCCAAAAAGCAGGAAGACACCTGCAGTAATTTCTATTTACTTAATGTATTTCTTCAGAGCAAACTCATTGAAGGGCAGCACAGGTTTTTTTGTAAGGTTTAGAGCTGGATCCAGCAATGCTGCAATCAATGGGCTGGAAGCTGATGCTGACACCAGGGCTGGGTTTGGCTGAGCCAGCTCCTACCCAGCTCCTCAAGAGCTTCAGGGTGATTCCCACACACAGCCTTGCCATGGATGTGAATCCTGGCTGGACCACGCACTGAATTGCTTTTTGGTGTAGATTATTGCCCCAGCAGCTGGGCTCAGTGTCCTCTGTCTTGGGAGATGTGCTACATGACCCTGAACACCAGACAGTTCTTCTCTAAGACCTCTGCATGTGTTCACAGAGTTTGTCCCAGCCAATCTGTCCAGCTTGGGGGAGATGTTTTAGGTAGACCACCACAGCACAAGGCAGACAAGCTGAATCAGGCACACTGACACACACACACACACACACACACACACACACACACACACACACACGAATTACCCAAAGTCAGCTTGGTCATTAGGCCAGATTTGAGGACAAAAGAACACATTTGCTTCAAAACATTGATCGGCAAAAATAAATCGAATTACAGAAAGGCAAAATAATGCTGTTTGCTTTAGGGCACAGCTACATTTAGATTCTAATTTTCCTAGTGCAATTCATTTAAGACAAGACTCCACAGCACAAAATGTCCTTGAACACAACAAAGACAGAGCAGCTTCTCTGTTACATGTACCCAAAGTTAATGAGATGAGAAAAGTGCTTTAAGGGGTGTACCTTTGTCCTATTTGCCTGTAGTGCAATATTCTATAAATGGATGCCATATGGTCATATACTTAATGGTATGTATTACTTTGGAAGTGGATGAGCCACTCAAAGGCAAGTACGTCCCAGAGGATTGCTTTCTATAGCCTATGACTTAATTATTTGATGCACGAGGCTTGTTGGTCCAAATTTAGTTCTGGGAGTCAGCGAGCTACTTCAGAGAAACATCTGACCATACTTCTGTGTGTGTGTTTAGGTGTTGTTAATATTTCACAAGGCATTAATTTGAAAGCACTGTACTCGGGATTTGTGAGGGTCTGGTGCAGAACACAGGTCCTGCTCCCAGCCCCACCAGCTGTGCCAGTCCCAGCTCCATGGCTGAGACAGATTTGATTGAGAGGGACTTCTTACAAGGACATGGAGGGACAGGACAATGGGGAATGGATTTAAACTGAAATAGTGGCGATTTAGATTAAATATTAGGAAGAAATTCTTCCCTGTGAGGGTGGGGAGGCCCTGGCACAGGTTGCCCAGAGAAGCTGTGGCTGCCTCATCCCTGGAAGTGTCCAAGGCCAGTTTGGACAGAGCTTGGAGCAACCTGGGATAGTGGAAGGTGTGGAAGGGGGTGGAACTGGATGATCCTTAAGGTCCCTTCCAATCCAAACCATTCTATGATTTAATTTTTCCTGTCCTTCTTCCTGTGACTCAGATGGACCAATGCTCTCCAGCTGGTTCACACCTGCCTTGGGATAACAGGAGTACCTGATGGGATTTGCTCTCATTCTTGCAGTTCACCTTTTCTACCCTTGGCTCTGATACAACTCCCTTCCCTGGAGCCCTCACGCCCATCCCAGGGGATGCCTGGATAGCTTTTGGGCAGGGTAGGACATGAATGCAGCACAGATGTTTGTATGCCCAGCTCAGACACAGCCAGCACAGCTCCCTGCACCTCATCACTGAGATACTTCTGCCATTCTCCAGGCCATGCTTATCCACAGGTGTAACTGGTTCTGTGTGCAGGGTAGAGCCTGACCCGTGGAAACTGGAGCTCATCCTTCCCCCACCGGTGGGGAGGCCCACAGGAGCAGCAGTGGGCTGTGAAATGCAGCTTTGGGCTGTGAAATGCAGCTCTGAACTTCAAGAGCACTTACACAGACTGTCCCATGAATTAAATGAAGCTCACTCAGCACCTGGCCTCAAACTCAGGCAGAAATACTGGCTGTTGCTTAGCATCATCACAGCACCGAGAGCTAAAAATTTTCCTTTCTTCCTTTGCTCTTACTTCTCTGACCTTCATTAGTTCTGCAAGCACTGAGTGCTGAGCCCATATGGAGACAGTTATCATAAAAAACTGAATCCTGGCCCCTTAATTAGCTCCTCATTATCGGAGAGCTCCATATTGAAGCATTAAGAACTTCCGAAGCAATTTGTTGAGTTTCCAATTAAAACTTTTTAGAATTGTTGAGCCTTTTAATACTTTGTGTTTACAAATTGCCTTGGACCTCCACCAATACACACATTTCCTTCACTGGGGAAATATAACCGAGGAGCTGATGGTTATTAATATAAAATCCTTGGGTTTAATAAAGCCATAAACCATGTCAATGAAGCTGCTCTTTTTGTACCTGATACAATAGAGATGGCTCTGAACGAGTGCAGAGGAGTTAGAATCATTAAGAGGGCAATTAAAGGCTGATTTCCTAGTAGCTCCACTTTTATAGCACTGTAAAAACAAATGTACACATCCCTCTTTATATTAATTTACCCTGGATATGCTCCTGCCAGCTGACAGGTACCAAGACCCTCCGTTTCAGCACATTGCAGGATCAGGACCATCATGAATAAATAAAAGCCAGATGGGCATGGATTATATTCACAGTATCACACAAGCTGTGAGCTGGAGGAGTGCAGCTACCAGATATGAACACAGAAAAAAAATGGGTCTCCTATGAAGCATGGAATTGCACAGGCTTCCCCTGGGTTCCTCAGGTGAATCTGTGGTCTGATCTACTGTGGTGGCCAAAAAAAATGGGGAGGTGGGAGGCCTCTTGACAAGCACAGGGATGAGCTCTTCCTAAAATCTGCAGAGCCAACGTGAAGCAAGGGGAGCAGCAACGTCTCTGCTGACCTGGAGAGGGATTAAATGATTTGTTTAAAACCTCTTAAACATAGTTCCCAAGCCATTTGGAAAGAATGGTCACCTTCACACTGCATCCAAGGAGCATAAAGGAGGGATGCAGTTGTCTGAAGCAGAACAGCCCTCAGAGCTTTAACAAACCCCCAACGGCTTCTTCCTCCTGTAAAACAGTCCCAGTCCAGGAAGAGTAAGTTCATGGCTGTTAGGAGTCTGTTGTGTAACCATCACAGGAGGACATGTACCACCAAGGGAAGTGGCTTTGGTGTGTGGCAGATCTGTGAAAGCAATGACAAACAGCTCTGACACGACCTGAGCTGGGACTTTGTTCTCAGCCTGTGCCGAGGACTTGTGATGATACAGTACTTATGTTCTTTGGGACGTTGTAAAGCCATGAGCTGATATCTATTGAACATGTCATTTGTATTCCCACGCTGGTTTTTAAGCAAATCTGTCAAATAAAACCAAAAAAAGAATGAGAAGAGGAATGCAAGGGAGGGATTACATAAGGAATTGGCTGTGCTGGCAGCCGTGGTCACTCTGGGTGCTGGTGGGTCCGTGGCTCTGGTGTCCTCTGAGAGAAGGGAGAAATGTCCCTCAGAATCAGGTCTGGAACAGGGATCAGCATCCCAGACCACTGGCTGGGACCCCAGCAGGGGCTCAGGGCCATAGGTTTAGCCATAGTCTGCTGCTTCCCTCCTGGTCCTCAGCATCCTCCCAGTTCTGGGGCTGCTTTGCAGTGGATCAGCTCCCTCTCAACAGACAAGGACTGAGCTCCTTCCCACCCTCCTGCTGGCTTTTTGCTCTGGCTTTTAAAGACATCATTACTTTTCAGGATAATTTTTTCATTTGGCCCGTTTTGGCACTTTCTGAGCAGCCAGCTACTGAAAAAGGAGGTGTCTTCAGGCAGATCAGCAACGTGGGTCCTTCCTCAAACGCTCACAGTGAGCCCCCAGCACCACAGGCAAGGGACCTTGGGGAGAGGAAACATAAATCTGCCATCTGTGGTAATTTAGCATTTACCAGTCATATTGCACCAGGGCACTGTCACTTTGAATGAATGTTAAAGCACTTCCTCTGCATGGCCTGAACAGTCTCCCTTTCCCATCAAATTGGCCATGGCATGCTGTAATAAAATAGACATACTGAGGCTGCAAAGGGTCACTCAGGGGGGGCTGGCATTAACTCAGGGAGGTCCCCTTTTGAAGAAGGCATTCAATTAAAGTTTTATTGCAATTCTGCAGTGTGAAGCCACAAGGAGGAGGCTCAATAGCTGTGCTGGGATTTTAAATTAGCAGCTGAGTAGGAATTTGCCAGCGATCCTGGGCGTGAGCAGCAGAGAGTCAACTGTGCTCCACTGCAGGAGCAACATCCAGGGAAAATACAGTGGTGGAACTGTGCACTTGGTTTGGCTTTCTATGACTAGCAGGATGAGCAAGGAATAGTGTGGGATCAACTGGGAGCAAACATTGTGGAAGGATGAAAGGATCTGCCACGGTGAGAGGCACAAGGGGTGGTGCTGGGAGCTGGGGCTCAGCCAGCACTTTGGGAGATGAGATTTGGGTGAGTCCTGCAATCCAGGAGGAGTTTGCCTGAAGAAAAGGTGTTAGGTTAGGCCCACTGCCTTTGAGCACAAATATTTGTGCTCTCCAGCAAGATTTCCTCTTGCAAACAGCACTTGAGAGCTGGCAGCCTTCAGCCAGCAGCAGAGAAGTGCTTCCAGACTCCCACCTTTCCTATCAGTTCTGTCATTTCCCCTGAAACATCTGGAAGAGTCAGCACATCTCATGGATACAGCAGTGTCCAGAGGTATTTGGGATTTACAGTGAATGGAGGCAAACAGGGATGTGATCCTCTGATACAGCGATGATGGAGATGATGATACCAGGCCAGGTGTGTGCCTGTCTTCTTGCTGGACACAGGGCTGGGTGCTGGCTCTCCTCTGCACATTTTAGGATCCCTGGTCAGGAAATCAGCCTCAGGAATTGCAGGGCATTGTGCAGGAGGAGATCCTGCATTCCTGCCGAGCATATCCAAGTCATGGACATGTTAAGGACACAGGTTTGCATGGATGCTCAGGTGCAGGGGTTTGGAGCGCAGCCCTCGCCACTGCAATGGCAGAGGAGGGTGAACTGCTGCAAAGGAGCAGGGCTCTGTGCCCAGCTTTCAGCCATAACACTCGCTTTCAAAAACTCAATCAAGCGGTGTTTTGCACAGGAAAAACTGTCAGACGTTTAATTACCAGCCATCGTTACCATAATGTGAGCGAATCGACGCTGCTCTGCCACCGCCAGATGTTCACACTCCGGCTCGTTACAGCGGTGATGAGCTCGGTGCTTGATGAGCTCGGTGCTGCCCGGTCCCGGCTGGGAGCCAGGGCCAGCAGCCCCTGCCTGGGGCACGCACAAAGCCGGGATAAAGAGCTGTAAAGTGTTCCAGCCTTCGGCGTAAAAATAGCCTGTGCAGTTAAAGCAGATGGGCTAAAAACCTGCGGAAGGGCAATCAGCCCTCACGCACCAGGGCTCATGAGGCTTGTCAGCTAAGGGTCAGGAAGAAATTTGTCCTGGGGGTGATGGTATCTAATGGACTGTGTTAGGAGCTGAAATGCTCGGCTGAGAACATGCTGCTGGAAAACAGGCTGCCAGACCTGATAGTCCACAGCGTTGCTCTCTGCTACATTTTTGTATTTTAAATATTAAATACAGTGTTAATGTTGTCATTGCCACCTGGTAAGTGAACATCTCAGGTACTCTGGCAGGTCGAACACTCACCTCGAACGCTGTAGAAAGTGCTGGGGGTTGGAGTGGTTTGGGCTGGTTTTGGTTTCATGGAATCACAGAGTGGTTTGGGTTGGAAGGGAGGTTAAAGACCCTCTCATTCCAATCCCCCTGGTGTGGGCAGGGCCAACAGGTTGCTCCAAGCTCCACCCAGCCTGGCCATTTGCAGCTCAAACTCCGTGAGGGCATAAAACGGGTGGTGGCCCATTATTTCCCCAAAATGCTGATGAAGAGAATGGAGGCACATCCCGGGGGGTGGGCCATCAATGGCTTGGGAACACACCCAGTGATGTCCCTCAGGGAAGAACAGGAACTGCAAGTAAGTGGAGGGGAAAAAAAGTACAAAACCAGGGAACTTGGATCACTTTATCCCATAGCAACAAGCCCATTCAACAGGAGGAGCCTGTTCACAGTAGAGCCCTAAAAAAAGGAGCTGTTAAAATAAACATTGGCATATCTCACACCTCCCTCTTCCCTGAAGGATGCTCCCTGGAACCACATGTGGACAAACTAGGGAAGGGAAGAGAAGGAAAATAGTCATGAAGGGGAAGATTAGAGGTATTCTAATTAAGTGCTGAAATTAATCTCTGTTTCTTTCACTTTCTAACATGTTTAATCATTCAGGTGTCTCTGTTGTTCACTGATGAATCCAGCAGCCTCTTTCAGAGCATCTGGTCATATTATTCCTTTGCTTAACCATAGCATAAAACCCCCCAGGAGTTTCCTGTGAAGCTTTTGCCCTACATATCACATGTCATATTTTAGGCAGGTAGCAAAGAGGCCCTTTAACCTCTCTGTGAGCACCCTTCTTACACCACCTTCAAGGTGGACAGGTGGTTTCAGAGGGGTTTTCTCTGCTTTTTTTCTGTGTTATCTTGTTATGTGGAAGGATAAAAATATCCCATTTTTCTGCTACAAACTGAAACAAGATTCTTGGAGCCTTTACAAGCTTGTGTTGCCCCTGCTCAGGACCTCCTGGGGTGGATGCTCTGAGCAACAAAGGTCTCTGCTGTGGGTAATCCACGTCCCTTCACTCTGGGCATGCAGCCCCTCACAGGTAGAGCTGGGAGGGTGCACCTGCCTCTTGGGAACCCCCAAATTTCCTACATGCATGCAGATATCACACGCTGCCATCACGTTGCCTCCAGTGACACCACAGAGCCGAGCAGAGTCACATATGTACGTGCTGCTCTCAGGGGAAATCCAGGCCAATGTGATTTTACAGTCAGCATCACATTGCATTTCTATTCCTTCCTCTTTTCCCTCTTCTTGTTTTTATCTTTGCATCACAGGAGGCCAAAACACCAACGTGTCACCGTCACCGCAGAGCAGCTGAAAATGTGACATGATTAGAGATCAGGGCAGTAATGAGACAGTTTATCTTCCCCACACATATGGCACGGGGTGAACCACTGGGAAATAAAAAAAAGCTTCAATAAATCATATTGTCCCTGCCATGGAAGCAATAACACCAGCAACCCCAGGTAGAGGAAGAAGTTTGCTCTGACACCCATTCACGAGGTGTCCTGGCTGCGAGCCTGGCACTGCAAAGGACTGGGAAGCCTCATTCCTATTGAATTCATTCCTGTGCTGGAGCTTGGACTGTTCTTTTATTATTTTAGGAGCTTTTACCCCAGGGAGCTGTTTGACTCCATAATGGGGTTGTTAGCTTGAGGAAGGCTGGTTTGTAAGGGGAGGCAACATGTGCAGTGCAAGGCTAGCCAAGCTTTTCCTTGCTAAATCACCATTTCTCACTGAAAATACAGATGCAAGAGACTTTATCCAAGCCCTAAATCCAACTGCTTTGGAGGAGCACCAAGCTGGGCTTGAAAAGGAGATGGGAGCAGATCACAGGCCCAAAGGGAGCAGGGTGGTTTGTAACCTCCACCCTGTCCCACCAGACACTGCTGGGGGATGGCACAGCTCTCTGTGCCCCTCCAGCAGATCCAGCTCTGCAGGACAGACCTCCAGCCAAAAGCTGCAGGTTGGACAATCCACCTTCTCTTGCATAATCAATTACTGGGCTGAAGAAAAGAAACTCATAACAACTTCCCACTCACACATCCAACCCCCTACAAATGGCTTCTTGCCCTGGTGGAACAGAATATTGTGAAAGTGCCAGAAATAGGTAGCAATCAGATAATGCTGCAACCCACTCCCATCTGCCATCAGAGAAAAAAATCCTGCCCAAGTGAAAGCAAAGAAAAGCCTGGAGGAATCACGGAGTCCTCCACTGTACCCTGGGCATCAGCACCTGCTTCTTGTGCCACACTCTGCCCTTGGAATGGGATAGGAAGCACTTTTCCCGAGCCAGGAGGAACTGCTGGTTGCAAATGAAAGCGCTGGAATGCTGGAAAGGCATCTGGCTGACAGAGCCATGCGTTTCCTTTATAATGTGATGCTGGCAACGTTGTATGAAAACATTGATGAAAAATGAAGCCAGACACTGGGGAAATGTGTAAAACTTTGTGGTTCAGTCTTGCATCACTTTGAGCATGACCGAGTGGGTTCAGTGTGTAAAACAGCAAGGGACCAGTTCTGCTGCTGGAAAAAAAATCAGCAAAAATCAACATACAAGTCAGGGCCTCTTTGCAGCAGCTGCACTGGCACGTGTGGGACTCTGCCCATGCACCAGCTTCTCCACTGGGTGATGGACCAGCCTTGGAGTCCTGCTTGGGGGAGCTGGGACATCAACCCACGGCTTGATGCAGACCAACACCTCTCAGGACCCAAATGTCCCCAGGTTGCATCTTGTCCAGATCCTTAGGGTGGCACAGGTAACATGCCCAGCTGAGCTGGGTGGGGTTGGATTGGGCTGAGCAAGGGTGAGGATACCTCCACCACATCCCTGAGCTTGCAGGTGCTTATCTGGGCTTGCTAATGGGGTGTTGGATATATGACTTCAGCTCTGCCAAGAGGAGAGTTTCCAGAGCTGTCTCAGAGGACACCTTGTTTGTGCTGAAAGGTGAGAGCAATCCCCTGAGGGCTGGAGGGTTTGGGATTTGGGGTGGTAGGCAGGACTGGAGGGGGAACCAACCTCTGCTGGGATATGTGGCTAAAGGAAGGGAAAAAAATATTCACAAGAATCCTTTTCATCAGCTTTCTTTGGCTCTTCTGCCTGGCAACTTTTGGCAACACAAGCCCCAGCTGATCTGTGGTGGGTCCTTCAGGACTGAGGCAGGACTAGCTCCACTTGTGCCCCTGCTCTCTGCCCTGAGAGAGACCATCATTCCTGGGAATACCTTGGGGCTTGGATTTCTTTATCCTGAGTCGTTACTGAAAGGACACCCTTGCTTTTAACTCCTGTGACAGAGTTATCAAAGGTGAATTGAGGAAATGCAGCCCTGGAAGCTTTGGGCCAGGGTCCTGGGCCAGGGGGAGCACAGCCCCCCTTCCCCTGCTGTGGGTTTTTGGAAGGATGGGGATGTGAGTTGCTGAGGAGCCAGTCCTGAGCAGAGACCTTGCATGTGTAGAGAGAGTGCTGATTCATCTCGCTGCCACTTGAGACAAAAGAACATCTAATTAAGTCACCCGTGTATAAATAAATGTACAAGGTCCAACCTCGGGAGCACAGAACAGCACTGGAAAAACTCAGCAATGCACAATATGCTTTTCCTCTCTCTGGCAGGGCTGGAGCTCACATCTGGGACTACCCCTTTCTTTAGAAATACCGAAGAATGGGATAATTTTTTTGTTGTTTTTACAGTATTAGTTTTTACGTCAGACTTAGGTGATTTTCTCTTTCCCTGCAATTCAGCTGCGTTTCAGGTACACCGAGGCTTTGATAACCCTCCAAATCAAACTCAGAGCAGGGCCCACTTTCCAGCTCAATCAAAGGGTGCATGGGGTCTGTATCTCTTTTTGGAAGAGAGTGAAAAACAACAGCAAGATGGAAAAAAAAACAGTAAGCAAGTAATTGCTGGTGCTGCTCTAATTACCAGCACCCGCTGCACTAATGGTCCAGCTGATGCTCCTGCAGCTGCGGGACACGGCCCCAGGCTCCACGTTTTAATTAACCTCATTAAAGGGGCTTTGCATTTTGCTCAGGAAGTGGAGAGATCTGGCTTAGTCCTGCGGTGGGAGTGAGGAGTGGGCTGACAAGAGCTCAGAGTTGGGAAGTATTTAGCTTTTTTTCTTTTTTTTTTTTTTTCCCTTCAAAGCCACAGCTTTGGGATGTGGCTGTGGGAGTTCCCTCTGCCCTGTTCCCCAGCATCTTCCCAGGATTTGCAAACTGCTGGTGGTTGCTTGACACTTTCTCCCCCTGAGCAAGCAGCTGAGCGTTCCTGGCTGCTGGACACAGGCAACCATCACCTCTTCCCTGTGGAAGTCTTTACCATAAAACTACTGATCATTATTTTTATGGCCCTCTTCCTCCTCGAGCTCTTGCTGTTAACACGCCAAAAGAGCCCTTTGTTGTGTTTTGAGGCAATTTGTTTTGATGGCATAACGAGGTTGATAAATTACCACCTTGGCCGGGAGCTTTGGGTGTTTGTGAAAGGAGAAATCCCTCGGTGTCTCTTCCTTGTGCACACTCATTAGGGCTTTTACAGTGCCCTCAGGCAAACACAAGTCAAGGGTAAAAATAACAGAAGGTGTCCCTGCCCATGGCAGGGGGGTTGGAATGAGAAGATCTTTAAGATCATAATTCCAACCCAAATTATTCCATGATAATGGGAAGAGTATTTGCCACCCTGGTGGCTGTGCCCAGGAAGAGGTGACTGGCCCTTGCTGGAGGCAATGAGCTGATGCAGGATGACCTTGCCTGCCAAGAACCATATTTTTGAGGCAGCAAAGCACTAATCATCTCCGGTAGTTTGAGTGATTAAAAGTGAGAAGATCTGAAAGTTCCTGCAAGTGAGTAATAATAACATCTCCCTCCCTCTGCTCCAAACAGTGGGCTGGGAGATTATAATTAAATCCATAATCTATGCACACACCCCGCTGCTTTCCACTGCTTGATGCTTTTTGGAGGTGATGCTGCTCCAGCCCACATCCCAGGCCCATGCTGGCTGTGCAGGAGTTTTCACTGTCCCAGTCTCAGAGGCATCTGTCTAATTGCACCAGCAACATTTTTTTTTAATGTGCTTTCCTACATTGCCTCCATCTGATAAGGTCAAACCCACCTTGAGGACAGCTGCTCTGCTGTCTGCTCTGGCTTTGCCTCTTTGGGATCCACGGAGGACAGAGCTGCTCTGACCTTTTCCATAAACCTGCTTAAAGGTGACAAAGAAATACACATAATGTATTTCTCAGAGCAGTTTGGAGGGAGTGCCTGTGGTGTATTTTATTTGTCGTTACAACCTTCTCAAAGAATCACTCACAAGGTGGGAGGGCACCTGGCTGATTTTCATGGAAAATCAAGATAAGTAGAGATAAGCTACCTTCAGGGCAAACATCCCTGGCTAAAATTGGAATTGAAATTTTAAGGCCAGGAGGTAAAGGACAGAAACAGCAATCAGCCTGCTCTGGGGTCTTCAGCAAGTCTGGTTTTTCTTCTATCTATTTATTTATTTTTTAAGTTGGGACTGACACTGCTGAAGACATGAAAAATTAAACCAGATTTTCAAATGGGTCCTTGCAAGGCCATTGCTGTGATATGGTGGAGGTTTCCATGGGCTTGGCCATGGTACAAATGTGAGGTCAGGAGCTACAAAAGGCCCCAAGGAGGTCCCAGCTCAGCACTGACTTGGCTGCTGGTGCAAACCATGGCCACCAACACCATGAGCTCAAACACCATTATGCAAGGGAGAAACCAGATTTGGGCACTGGTGACTGCAGAGAGCTACACTTGACCCATTTTCCTCTGGCTGATGGATACAGGGACTGGTAAAAGCTCCATAGCAACTGGATGTGCACAGTTTAATTATGAAATCCCCATGGTGCTCCCTTGCAAAGATAAATGGATCTGGGATATTTTCCCCTCTTGCAGCCATTAAAAAAAAACCCCTCTATATTTAGAAGGTCCTGTTCCACTTTGCTGTGTGCCAAGCAGCAGCACAGCTTGAGGAAGGACAATGCTTTGGATGAGTATGTTTAGGTCAACACATGGCACATCCTTCCAGGAAGGTTTGTGAGCCTGAGGAGTCTGGTTGCCATCCCATGGCACTTTGGGTGCTCATCTTCTCCCAGGCAAAGCCAGTGCCAGGCATCTCACACCCATTTGACCCCAGTGCAACACCAGGTATAATGGATAACCCAATAACCCCATCCCAGACTTTAATCCCAAATGGGGGGCAGATCCAGCAGTGGTGTTGGATCAGTGAGTATCACTTGTAAAAGATTTCAGAAAGACAAGGCAATAGCAGAACTCTATTACTGAGACTATTTTGGGTTCTTTCCTTGTTGTCTTTTTTTTAAGCTCTTCACAACAGCTCAGGTCAGCTCTTATTACAGTCAGCTGTCCCTCCTGTCCCCTGGCACGGAGTATTGAGACACAGACAGTGAGAACTTTTAGATGGCACAATAAATAAAATAGATGCTATTATTACAGCACTGGCCTGTTTTCTGCTGCCATGGTATCTCTTCTCTTGTCTGACTTATTGCTGATGTCTTCTGTCAGCCCAGCTTGCCTTTCTTGGTTATATGATTTATGGTCCAGGGAGACAGAGCAGAAACATGTGAAAATTGCAAATGAGGATACTGGGAGGAGCACAGGAGAAAGACAGGGAGGGGTTGTGATGAGGGTGTGCAAATGGGTCCTGCTCCCACTACCATCTGACAGGAGATGGGGTTTGGGACAGTGTGCTCAGACAACCGAGCAGCTTCGCTCCGGGGCTCCAGCTCCCAACCTCTGAGCTGGGAGAGGTAAAACCTGGAGCAGAGACAGCAATCCCTGTCTCTTCCCAAGGTGAGCTTCCCAAGCTATGTGTGAATGCCTCCAGTGGGGGTGACATCTCATCCTAAAGATCCAGGCAACAGCCACCACTGCCCAGATCCAGCAAGAGCACAACACCCAGCAGGCAGAGCCTCAACTGCTGCAAATTGGTCTTGTTCCTTCTGCTTCAAGGAGTTTGTCCTCATTCATATCTGTTACTCTGCAGCCAAGGTGGCTCAGGTGTGGGCAGGAGGGGAACCACAGGCTGCTCCTGCTTTGGGAAGCTGTCCTTGCTGTTGGTGGCTGCAGCTCAGCAGGATGATGCAATTTTCATTACCGTGGCTGAGGCTCGTGATAATTGAAAGCTGTTCCATTTGGTCCTGCAGCCTCCTCAAACTCCAGGCGCCTCTCACGCATCCCTCCTGCTGCCAACCCAAAACCTGGGAGGAATGTTAAGTGTCAAACAAACAGACACTGATTTTTGGAGCCTTTCATTGCACTCTCTGTGAGAGCAGGGCTGGGGAAGGGGGTTCAGTGTCTTTGGGGTGTGGGGGACCCTGCTGGCACCCCCTCTTGCAGGGCAAGTCCAGGTGTGTGAGCGAGAACTTGCGTGCTGGGGGGGAAGAGCAAGTCCAAAAGGTTCCCTGTAATCCTCCCCAAAGTTCAGGGAGAAGATGAGAAACGAGGATTTGGGTTAGTTTGAAACGAAAATTAAACCAGTGCATTGTTTCATTTCCTTGCACCGAACAGCACAGGAATTCCAAAGGCTGTTTGGAGGCAGATGCTGCTCCTTTAATCTGGTCTTTTGGCCAGTTATACACACATGTACTAGTCCTGCTTGGATTACACTTTTGCATCAAGGATTACAGCTCAAATCCAGCAGTGCTTTTAATGCCTGGGGTCGGGCAGAGCAGCTGACGTTAATATTTTCGGGAGCGCAAACACAACCAGAGGGTTCGTCATTATAAAGTATGATGTGGGATTATAATGCACGTTGGAGAATTCAGACACAACTGGCACATTTCCAGCTGTGTGTTTTTCTTGGGCCATGTCATCCACTCGTTGATCAGTTCTAGATTCCAGATAATTGTTGCAGGGAAGATTTGATGAGCGGAGCCTCCCTGGAATATTGATGCAGGGTGCTGTGCTTGCACAGGGGAGCTGCACACCCTGCCAGGTCCACCCAGGGAATCCCAATTAGTGCCCTTCTGAGCTACCTGCTTGTGAGCCAAGTGGAAACTTCAGTGCAGGAGACATTGCAAATACACAAGTAAACACCCATATCCAGAAGCTGGCAAGAGGAACCAGAGGATTCTGTTGCTTTGGGTTCTGGGGGCTCTGTTGTTTGTGCCAGTTTAACATCCAGCTGCAAGCACAAAGGTGCTGTCTATAGGTGCATGTATATAAATTACATCTAAAGATTAGATGATTGGGTTGCCCTAAAGCACCCCTATGAATCTCTATAGCTTCCCAGATAATCTTTCTTCCTGTTGGCCGTGCTCAAGATGTGGGTTGCAGGAGACTGAGTTACAGGGGTTTAAAGAATTACCATTTATTAGCAACCACTATGCAGAATCTTAAACTGTTAGGGCCAAAATAAATAAAAAAAGAAAACACAAACCACCAAAAAACAGTTCCTTTGTCCAGTCATCTCAGGAAGGTCTGGATGACTGAGCAATTCCCCAGCTCCTTCTGGATCAAACCTTCTGTTTGCCATAACACAAATCCGACAAAGCAAAGCAGGTAATTGCTCCTGTTGGGTAAACAGAGGAGTAAATCTGTAGGAAAATGTTTCCTTGAGCAGGGAATGCCAACTGGGAAGTGCAGCTACTCCAGCTGCTCTGCAGCCAAGGAGGCCACTGCCATGAGCAAGGAGGTACCCCCAGTGCCAAAACCACTGTGCAGCAGGACCTGGGGAGAGAAGGGCAATTCCCCAGCTGTGGTTTCACACCATCTTTTCTGGCTTGGGAAGGGTTAAATCTCTGTTGCCAAGGCTTGTTCCTCAGGCCCTGCAGAGAGGGTGCTAATTGAACAGGCTGAATGGCCAAGGGATTAGCAAGAGAAACAGGTGAAAATGAGATTGAGAAAGGAAAGGAGGAAGAGGCTAATTGGCTTCCACCTGCCCAAAGCCATGTGGTCCCCCCAGCTGAGGAGCATCTTCCTCTGGGTCGGGGTTTGCCTTGGGGACCAGGAAGCTGGAGCTGTGCCTGGGACCAAAATGAGGACAGTACCTTCAGGTTAAGTAGATGGAGGAATCTGCAGGGAGCATTGGGCTTCCTTGTGCCTGCATGACCTTGATGGCATCACTGTGCTTTCCTTCCTCAGTTTCCTTTTCCACTGCTTTGGAAACACAAGAAGTCCTTGTTTGAAGGGCACAGCCTCATCAGCATTCCCTCTCCAGAGCCTGGGTTTGGGGTTTGCTTCCAGAGGCTGTTGCAGGGAATAAGCTGGACAACTTTGAAGTTGCCTCTGTCATCCATCCTTTTGTCTGCTTTCAGTGACTGGTGACAACGTGACAAGGGAGAGGTGAATGTCACATCCTCACTGGAGAAATGGGCTGGTTTCTCACCCATTTGGGTGTGCCTTAGTCACTGGTGTGGTTGGAGGAGGAACCCAGCAGGTGCTGAGCAGCACCAGCAAGGAAGGGCCAGACTAGGAAAAATAAAGCTAGTAAGAATTTTAAGATGAATCAAGGCAAGATTACTGATATTGTGCCATTCCAGCAACTGTTTGTTTCAATATCTCCTCTGAAGCAAAAATTGTTGACTATTCAGTTCACTCAAACAGTCAGGCAATGCAACAGGCTGCCCAGGGAAGTGCTGGAATCACCATCGCTGGAATTGTTCAAAAGGCATGTGGATGTGGCACTGGGGACATGGTTCAGTGGTGAATATGGTGGTTGGACTCAATGATCTTAGAGGTCTTTTCCAACCTAAATGATTCTCTGAGTCAATGTGAGCAGTGCCAGGCTTCCAGCCCACAAGTGACAGCCTGTGTTCAGCACAGCCCAGCTTCCCTTGGCAGCCCTAAACCAAGCAGGGTTATTAAACTTGCTTTTAATTTTATTGTGGCTAATTATAAATATTTTAACTCTTGCTCAGGACATAGTATTAGGTGTTAGCTGGAGTGGATTGTTCTCTCTAAGGCTGCTGTTTTTCCAGTGATTCTCTGAGAGACTCAAAAGCAACTTGGAGTTCACTTGCAGGTGAATCTGGACCACTCATTTCTTCTGCTGGGCTGTGGGATGCCACGAGGATCAGTTGTATATTTGCACATAGTAATATCTGGCAAAGCTTCAGCAGCCTCCCTTGCTGGGGCCAGGCACTGTCAGAGATCAGCTGTGCTCAGCTGAGCCCTCTGAGAGCACAGGCCTTTTATTCCATCTCTACTTGCAGGTTCAAAGAACTCAAGGTGGCTTTGCTGCTGGAGAGTGAGGTGAGTTCAGTTGAGGACTCTGCCTTGAGTCATCTTGCCTGAAAATCACTCTGGGTAAACTTTCCATTTCAGTAGATTTAGGAAAGCAGAAATTAGGCTGCTTGGGGATTTTAGATGGTGGCTGAGGTTGATAAAATATTGAAGAGGCCTGCCATCTGTAACTCCCAGTGGAGCAGGGAGCACAAACACCAACTGGGCAGCTCACCCACATGCCAAGAGCAAGAGAGATGATTGTCCTGCTTTGATGGGCACCCATCCTGCAGGAAAAGTACACATCTGGTGGCCAGGATGACAGATGGTAGAGTTTGTTTGGTATTTGCATTCCTTTTTTTTGCTGTTATTTGTGACTACCACAGTCAGGTGAAGGCAGCCCTGGGAACACCCAGCACTGGCAGTGGGCTTTTACAGCCATGGAGCAGAGCTCTGCTCTCTTGCTGTAACTTCATTTAAATAGATTTTTGTTACACACCTTAATTAAACCAAATAACCGAAGGAAAGTGTTTCCCTACAGACTTGGTGTTGGTGTGGGACAAAAGAAGAAGTTGTAATGAGACTTTACATCCTGGGGTGCTGTAATCATGTCCTCAAGGGCTGTTCAGGGCTGCCTTGTGTAAAGACCTGTCCCAGGAGGGCACATGACACCAGGAATGGTATTGGGTCCATCTAGTGGAATAATTAGGCTCAGGCCCTGTGAGAAACTGTACACAAATTAAGTCATTAATTGCAGTTTCAGTCTGGCCATGAGGTGCTTCTTCCCATTTTTGCCAAAGAAAATACTAAAAGTTGAGTCTAGTGCAAGTAAAATGCGAGGCACTCTCTGTTTTCACATGTGAGGTGGAGAATCCTTGGGAGAATTGGGCTCCTTGTTCCTGCTCAGCTTTAGCTACAGACAGAGTTAAAAGAGCAGCACTATTTGCAACACAAAGACAGATCTCTCTCAGTTTGTGTGTTTGCTTGATGTGGCCCATGGCTACAGATCCTGCTACAGCCAAAGGAGCAGCTCAGATCCTCCTGGAGAAGGCGACTATAAATAGGCTGCTTTGATGTATAAAGATGTTAAATGGAAAACAAAGGAAGGAAAACAACAAACATTGAAAGCATTTACAGCTCCCAGTTCCTAAGGGCAGGGTTGAGTGGCAGAAGTGATGCTCCAGTGAAATGCCAGGGCAGGAGTGAATCCCCTCTGGTCCTCAGCTGGCTTTGCTGGGATAGGGCTGGTGGGACAGAGGGAAGGTCAGCAGAGACATGGGATTTAGGCAAGGAAACTTGCCTTTGGCTTGAAATCTTTACATGACCAAAAGGGCAAGGCTTTAGCAAAATAATTCGTGTTTCAAGTGCGGTTTAAAAGAAATACAGAATTTTAAAGTGGCTCCTTTCTGTGTAGAAAGCAAAGTGCTTCTCCCAAAGTCCCACTTTCTGTTATGCTCATGCAGACTGTGCAATCAAATCCAGGAGACACCAGGATTTGGGAGACCCCCCGTGTGACCCAGGAGAGATGAAAGCTGCTCTCCTGCCCTGGTCCTCCTGTTGGTTCTGGTGCCAGGCTTGGCAGCCTTGTTCCAGCTCTGGTGCAAGGACATTCTCTCACAGGGCAGGTGTCTGCAGGAAGGAGCTCTGTAGAAGTTATAATCAAAAATGGAAAGTCCTATTTCATTCTTTTTTTTCTGGTTTTGTCATCGTATTTCCAGCTTGGCAAATGAAAGCATTGTCTTCTCCTTTGCTGGGACTCCTGCACAGCCTGTCTCAGGCTAAATTTAATCTGGGTCTAGTAGCAAGTCCAGTCTGAACTGATCTTGCACTCTCCCTGAGCAAACCCATTCTAAATGCCAGGATGTGGCAGGCAACCTCCCAGGATTTGGGGAGCTCCGAGGTGAGATCCTGCACCTTGGTGACTTGATGAGTGGGTGTTGGCAGCTGCACATCTGGGACATTCCACCCTGCCAAAATCTGGACAGTGAAGGACTCCTGAGCTACAAACCAAGGCCAAACCCTGCACACAGCCCTCCTTCCCCTGGCCATCCCTGTGCTGCACTGGCTTTGCTGAATGTTCCCTTTCCTCTGCCTCCCTTTCAAGCAGGTGTGGGAACGCATCGAATCTGTGATAAATTAGGAGTTTTTCCATTCTTCTCCCCAAACGTTTTGTTTTCCTGCCGAGTCTGCCACAGGTGAAGGGATGCATCTCCTCTGCTGCCTCCAAAACAAGCCTGGCAGGCTGTGGAGTCCAGGTGTTCCGGCTTCACCTCTGAAATGATGCATTTTCTTCCCCACAGAGGTGGCCACGTGTTTCCCAAATAGCTTTTAGACTTGCCTTAACCTTTTCAAACTCTTCAGTAGCGGGGCCTGCGCTGTTATTTTCCGGATCGAGTTGGCATTTTAACAGGAAAATAGCCTTTCTGTAAAGATTGTAATTTTCACCAGCAAAAAAATGGATTTATCGAATAAAAGGATGGATTTTTTCCATTGGGGGAATGGGAATGGCAACTCCCCTGTGCCTGCTGGGATGGCTGCTGTCTGCTTTGCTTTCTGCCTGCAGAAGAACCAGCCAGGTGGGCAACATGCAGCTGAAAACTGGCTCCCTCCAAAGAGATTTAATTTTTCTGGCATGATTTTTTTTTTCCCCCCTGTAAAATATTCTACCTTTTTATTTTCTGCTCCAATTTAGAGCGAACGAATACAAATAAATCAACTCCCAATTATTTTCCCCCTCTGTTTCCCCCCAGGGCTGTGCTGTGATTGTGTGGAGATAAATAAATTAGGTTAAACAATGGTAAATTGTCCTGAGCTGCCTTTTATTATCAGAAAGTCGGGTTGGCAACTAGATAATTTGCTGATGTTATTTTACATGATCTTAGTTCCTGCATCTATTCATGAGATTATTCCAAATGTTATATTGGTGCATTTAAATTAAGCGTGAAAGTGTTTTAGGGCTTTTTGCAATGATTGCTTATTTATTTTATTATCAATAATAAATTTAAACCAAAGCTTGAAGCTTCCACTTTCAAGGACAGTAAAAGGCAGAGGAGAAGCAGCTGGTGCCACATAAACAGCAGCTCTTATGAAACAGAGCTGAGATTGTGGAAAGGCTAAAAAGAAACTGAGCTGAGACTTTTGGGTCCTTCTCCCAATTCTTTCTCTTTTGAAGTGAATTTTATCTTTTCTGGGCTTCACAGCCATTCCAAATGAAAGGGGAAGGATGAATTTCGTTGATGTTGCAGTGATGTTGCTGTGCTAAGTGGGGAAGTACTTAAAGGCTTCTGGTAGGAGTGGTGGGAAATTTGCCCCTGTGGTTATTTTTAAAGAAAAAAAGGTTGGTTTTCATAGAATCCTAGAATGGTTTGGGTGGGAAGGGACCTTAAAACTCACCTCATTCCAACCCCCTGCCATGGGCAGGGACATTTTCCACTAGCCCAGGTTTCTGGACACTTCCAGGGATGGGGCAGCCGCAGATTCTCTGGAAGGAGCTTAATGGTCAGCACTGCAAATGCTCTTCTAAGCAATGCTATGAGCCCCAAAGGAATTCCAGAGAAGGTCCTTTTCCTTGGAAGCCACCAGCACTGTAAGGCAGCTCCAAGACTCGTGGTGCTGGATCTCCACGCCAGGACCAGAGCAGCAGTGCAAGTCTAATTTAGACAGAGAGGAAGAAAAGCTGTTATGTCCTTGGTCAGTTAATCAATTGGTCAATTAGGCAGCACACTGATGGGTTTGGAGAGAGCTGGGGAGTTGGGCAGCCCAGGGAAATGGAGGGAGCCTCTTCAAGGATGTTTTCCAGCTGCTCACTTGAATTCAGGGACAAAGAGCGTGCAAACAAAGCGTTCTGTGATTCTATGGTTTTCCTCCCTAAGATGGAATTAATGAAGTGAGAGAAAAATCAGTGCACAGAATGAACTCAGATGTGCATCAAGGATTTCACCCCTTTGTGAGCTGTGTGCAGCTGGGTGGATGCTCTCCCAGACACCCAAAAACACGACCCTCAAGTTTCCAAACAGGAGATGAGGCCAATCCTTATGACAGATGCTGTATTTGAGCAGAACAATATTGACATAAACCTTATTTCCCTAGAATATGTTGGCCCTTTAGGTCTTCCCTTCCCACATCTGGCTTATCCTGTGATTGCAGCTCCAGCAGGATGTGTAATGAAACACTTAATATATTATGACAAGTAAAGGGCTTTGCAGCCTGGTAGTTAATGTTCTCTTTCTTTGGTGTGTGTGGTTGATAGATCCTCTGCCTGTTTGTTTTTCAATTACTAGGTACAGTCCTAGTGACAATGATGCTGTTTCTAGCATTTGGTAGTAGAATCTTTATTATAATAATTATTTAAAATTAGAGGCTCAATGGAAATGCTCCTGACAGTGAGGGATTATTAGTGCTGATTAAAGCCAATGGCAGTACAGGCAAGTATTAATAGACTGCTCTCCCTGCACATTTTTCTCCCAGTCTCTCTCCTGGCTTGCATACTTTGTTCTTAGCTGTGCTTCTTTCCAGGGCACTTAGTAGCAATGTCAGGACCTCGCACTCCCAGATGGGGGGTTATTCCAAAGGAGAAGCCATCAAATTGGCCAGTATTTGTCCTGCAAGCTGCTGGGCTATGCTGGTGCTCTGGTGCAGTCCCATCAGCCACAGAAGTGGGTGTTCTGAGGCACCGTGGGGCAGTTCTGTAGCAGCGGTGAGGGGTGTCCTGTGCCAGCAAGATGTGTCATCACAGGGCAAAGCTTTGCTTCGGTTCTGACACGTGCCAAGCAGGCTTGTGTTCCCTGCAGTCAGGAGAAGAGCTGTAGCTTTTTCCTGCTCTGGGAATCCAGCCTGGATCAGAGCAGCAGGTTGGGGAGGATTTCCCATCTATCTGACTATTTCTCGGTTTCAGAGCTGAGCAGAGTTTGACGCAGAACCAAATTGATAACAAGACATTACGAGGGCAGTGGTGCTGAAGATAAACCCTGGGATCTCTCCAGCACCAGGAGCTGCTTCTCAAGAACTCCAAGAGCTTTGCCTTAGAGATGAACTGTGAGTGTGCACATGTGTGTGTGTATATATGGCATGGTGTAAAAATCAGGAGATGGGTTAGGAATCACAGCTATTATTAAAGCTGTGATAGAGATAGAACAAGAGTCCTTAAGTAGCACAATCACACGGGGCTGTATCATTTGAACTGCCTGGCTCTCTATCACTTTAACAAGTCTATAAGCCAAACATCTTACTTGTGCTTGGATGGGGATTTGTCCTAAGCACGGATTCTGCCTGAGAAGAATAAACTCAGAAGTACAGTTAATGAGGAACAGAAGATCATTTTCATTTTCTTTTTTTTCCTTTTTTCTTTCCTTCCCCCTCCCCCCCAGCCTGTGATCTTGAGGGTGAAGGTAAAGGATGGGAGCATGCCCTTCCCAACCCAGTGAGCATTGCCTTCAGGCAAGCTTTCATTACCATTCCAGACTCCTGGGGCTGAGGTGTGATCCAGGCTGTGTCTCTTTCCCTGCCACAGAGAGTATGGGCATGCAGGTGAAGAAAATGTGCTCTTATTTCTGCAAATTTCAGTAGAAAAAAGGCCATTTTGTGCGTTCCTGACAAGCTATTTCCAAGCTCAACTGCTCCCTCTCCCACTGCTGTCTGGGTGATTCAAGGCTCTGGCTGATAAGGAGGCAGTTGTTTGCTGCTTTTTTTTGTTGTTAGGATCAATAAGATCTTGAGTTTCTGCTGTTTGGTGGCTTTTGTGTACATTGCCAGGGGCAGTCTCTAAGCCCCAACCAACCTGGCCTTGGACACTTCCAGGGATGGGGCAGCCACAGCTTCTCTGGGCAACCTGTGCCAGGGCCTCACCACCCTCACAGGGAAGAATTTCTCTCTAATATCTAATCCAGACTAACGCTCTTTCAATATGTACTAATAGCATGAGTTACAGCACTATGAAAACTCAAACTGGTTAATTATAGAAGCTACTGAAAGGAAAGAAAGACTTGATCCCCCAAGAAAAGCAAATTAAACCTCACAACCCACAGCAGTTCTATAAAGAGGAGCATGTTCTGCTGCCTCCATCACACAGGAGGAGGGAAGAGAAGGGCGATGGGGAGAAGCAGGGGGAGCAGGAGGGAAGAAGGAGCAGAAGAGATGCTTCCTGCTGGGTTGTCTGTTGTGGCTCCCAAAACTCTTTGGTGTCTCTGCTTCCAAAATACTGGCATTGCAGCCCCGGGAAAGGTAAAGTCTCTGTGCTGGAGGAAAGCTGACATGATGCTCCTGGACTGAGGGTGACATTTCTCAGGGGTAGGATGCCTCCTGTTCCCAGTGTCAGGCTGATTTCTGCTCCTTGGACACAACCCAGGGCTGAATGCTCTTTGTGTGGAAGGCACATGAGCTTGCCCATCCCAAGCTGGCTGCCAAACTCTTCATTTTGCAGGACCTGTCCTCCTGCTGAGCCCTCAGGCCTTTCCTAAATCTCCTTGGCTTGTCTAGTAGCTAAAAAAAAAAAAAAAAAAAAGAGCAGAGCTGACGACAGAGATCTTCCTTGAAGGCTTCCTGAAATCCAAATTAATGATGTCATCTGTGATAGTCCAGAGCCCTACCTCCAACACCTGAGAAAAAGAAAAGGTTAAAAGAAGACCTAAAAATAAAAATGTTGGACTGTGTGTTCCCATTCTTTGCTGCTTTTTATGTTGGATAATCCCCAAATCCTTCCTTTTTGTCCAGCAGTTTTCCACATAGAATTTCTTCTGGATGTTCTGGGGTACCTTGGCTGCCCTAAAATAAATTTTCAGCAGATGGGTGATGTTTGCTGTGGTTGAAGCCCAGATGCCCAACTCAGGCACTGTGATCCTTGTGGGGAACTATGGGCTGAGCAGACTTTGGGGATGAAACCTCCCATATGGACAACATGTGATGACCCTGTGGGCAGAGCAGAGATTACAGCAGAGCTTCTCATCCTAAACCTCTCCAAACTGGCCTGAATTCTGCCCTTCCTCTGCTCTGACTGAAGCATTTGCTGTCCCAGGAATCGGGTTTCTCCTCAAGCCAGGATTAAAAATAAATTATTAAGCAAAAAACAAAGTTCCCCTTCCTCTCAGTTCCACCTACCAGTGTATAAAATGAAAAAGTATTTTTACACATATGTCCTACCACAGGAATCCACAACACCCTGGGCCTTCCCACTGACCTGCAAACATACCCACAAGAAACCCCCCAAGGCAGCGAGAGCCTGGAGGCTGCAGAAGGCTTGAACAGAAATGTGTCTCTCTTCCTCTTCTCGACACTTTCTGTGTGAAAGGAAGAACAGCTTTCCCTTCCCCCAGCCTGGGATATTAATAAAAACCTGGATCCTGGCCAAAAGTCTGCCTCCATATCTTGCTGGAGTAGATTACTTCGAGCTCATCCTTCTGTGCAGGAACGCCCTGGCACCTCCTCCGGGTGGCTGTTTCCTTGGGGAAAAGGCTTTGGTGGGCAGGGGAGCATCCCTGCCAGGGTCAGAGGCGGTCCAGGGGGGAAGGAAGAAGGATGGCTTGGGTGCAGAGGCCCCGTGGGGGGGTCAGGGCACTGCCCTCCCCCTGCTCAGCTGAGCCTTTGAGTCAGCAGCTCCCACCGCTCGGCAGCTTTAATCGTATTGTTCCTGCAGCACCAGCCTCTCTCCTCCCGGAGTAAAACATATTGCACAGCTCAAGTTGTCACTGCTAATGTTTCCCATCTGCAAGAACAAAAGCAGAAGTCAGCTCCTTCGCCCTTCGAGACTCACCAGTTATTTGCCACCAGGAATGGCAGAGAGATTACAGGCCATTAGCGGGAGGATTTTTGCCTTGTAAGGGGAAAGGCAAGCAGGAGAAAATCAGCTCTTGCATATTTTTAGCAGCTGAAATGAAGCTTTAGATGGATGCTCTCTACAGGTCTCCTCAAAGACCTCAGCCCTTCTTTTGGGGTGTAGTTAATGGACTGTAGAACTGTTGCTTATGTCCTCTGTTCCTGACTTCCCTCTCCCCACAGATCCATGTGCAGCAACTCCTTAACGAGGCTTTTCTGCATTCAGGAGCCAGAAAGGCCAAGCTTTCAGTGGCTGAGTGAATATATTTTACCAGTCTAACACAGGCTGTGAGGGTTTTCTAAGATGAGATCAATTGATTCAAATCAAAGGTTTCCTTCCTAAGAGACCAATGGCACATGTGGGGTGAGGGATTTGTGCTCAAGGACTGGCCTTGCCACAGAGCAGGGTGAGTTAGTGGAGCAGGAAATATTTGTCTTTAGTCCTTGCCCAACAGAAGAAAGACCCTGGAATGAGTTTAGAGATGCCTTTGGAGAGGTCCATCCATCCCACCTGCCCTTAGTGTTAGCAGCCCTTACCTGAGACCAGACACTTTGGAAAGCTTTCCTTTGGAGGGGCTGGCCCTGGAGTACCTCAGTTTTCTCTTGGATGATAAGATCAGAGTGAAATCCCACAGGAATTCTTCTGCAGCCCTTGCATGTCTTGCCAAGAACCCACGTGAAGCAAAACCAGGACTTCCTTCCTGACCCTCCTTCTGGTTGAGGTGACTCTTGAGGGAGTGTTGCTGCTGTCTTTCCAAACTGGTTGGAAGGAAGAGGAAGAAAAATGGGCACATCCCACTGACAGTTCAAGAACACCTAAGGCAGAAAATAGGCAGTAGGAATACGTGGAAAAAAACAGTGAGTAGGGCAAGGGGTCCAGAGAACACCTCAGCAGAAGAAAACTAAAGGAACCCTGTGGAAGAAAAGGCTGAAGGCAAAGAAAGTCCACCAAGTATGTTCAAGTTTTCCACGGAGAGGAAGAGAATTCAATTTTTTTTTTTTTTCTAATTTTACAAGTTCACTGCTCTCATGGCAAGAAATAATGGGATTAAAATAGCAGCAGAAGAAAATCTGGAGGAGACATCAGACAAACATCTGTCAGGAGAGGTTTTGGTCGAGCTGATCTTGCCTGGAGGCAGGGAAATGAACTCAATGATTTTTCAAGGTCCTTCTACCCTGTCTCCTGTGACTCACAATTGCCCTCTGGAGCCATTCACTTCTCTCTTGCCCTCCTGTTCTCTGTTTTAGGATGGTTAAGGTCTTCACCGAAGCTTTTTAGTTAGATGCCTACAGTTAGGAAGTATGAAAGGTCCCCCAAAGACTTTGCAACTTCGCTTTCCCCATCATGAAAGCCCATATGCCCTGGAGTAAGGTGAAACCCTGCTTTTTACTCAAAGCAGAGGAGATAGTTTGATTTTATAAACATATACAGGGAGAGAGACACTCATATATTATATATGTTGCATCTCTGTGTTTCTCCAGGGTTATTTTTGTGGTGAGTGGGCATAGATGAAAACGCAGGATGGAGACTGGGCCACTTTAAAACTCAGGGCACAGGCCAATTAAAGAGCAGCTGGACTGAAACTTCAGGCAAAGGGGCACATTGTTCATTTGTTTCGCTGTTTCATAAGCAAAATGCCCTGAAAGGTTAATGAAAGTGTTAGGCAAACTCAGCCACAGAGAGCATTGTGAGGCCAGATGACAAAAACAGGAGCTGACACTTCCCAACAAGTTCAAGAATGAGAATTTGTTTAAAATGTAATTAGTTGGTAAAAAAAAAAATAGAACAAAAAAAAAATCCCTGTGGAGCCAAGGCCCTGTGACTGTTTGCTGTGCCTTTAGATTGAACCAATACATCTTTCTGCATTCAGCTACCAGAGAGGGGAAAAAAAAAAATCCCTCTCATTTCCTCAGAGAGATGGAGGAAGAAGCATGAGCTGGTGGCTCACTCTGAGGGTCACACCAATACCACCCACTGTCTCTGACCTCAAGAAAGTCCTCAACCCCCCACCATCTGAGGCTGCCCAAGGGTCAGGGGTGCAGTGTTCACAGGCTGAGCTCTGATGTTTTGGTGTCGTTTACCAAGGGGAGCTTTGGCACCCAGAACAAAGTGCTCCAGATACAAATTGCCATTGTCACCAAGCCTGGCCCTGTGGGGACCTGCAGCTCTGCTGGCAAGTCTTGCTCCAGCCTCACCCAATGGGGACTTTGTCTTGTGATTCCAAATGAATCTCAGCCTGACTTTTCCAGCCAAATCTTTCTTTTCCCCTTTTTTTACCTCCTCTATTGATTTCTCAGCCAACCCACAGAGAGAACAAAATCCTGGTTACTATTCTCAAGCCATTCTCCCCCTTCCCCTTACCTTTTGTTCACTTGGTTTTGTTCATCCTTTTGTTTTGGGCAGTAAAATCTGCACATCCTTCTCTGGACACTCCAGTGAGATCATTAATGGCACCACCCTGAAGGACTGACATGACTTCTGGGATACACAGCACCCTGGGTTGGTCTCCAAGCCATGAAGATGTTTTTATCCAGGGCTAGTTTCATCTCCAGCTCACAAGCAACTTCTCCGTCCCTTGCTCTGTCCCTCCAAGTGAACGGATGCACCTGGATGCTTCTTTTTCCAAGTTTCAAACCTCTTGCACAGCTCCCTGTGCCAGGGAAAAAGGCTCCTGGATTGCTGAGCTCTCCTGCTGCTGCCCGGGGGATGTGTCTGACAGAGTCAGGGGAACAAATTGCCTTCCCAGCACAGGTGAAAAGCTCTGGGAGCAGATGGCACCATCACTCTTCTCATTACTTTTATTGCCTTCAGAATGGGAGAAAAGCAACTGCTTCAGGGGCCAAAGCAATCACAGGCTGACGAGGAGGTGCTGGGCTCTCTCTGGTGCCTTGGCTGGTGCTGGAGCTTGGGAAGAAGGGATTGGGGGTGGAGGAACATGGGTCATCAGCTGGTGGCCTTTTGGACATGAAGGGGGAGAGAGGCTTTTGCTGGGAGACCAAGAGGTCAGCTTGGAGGATGCTGGAAGCCCAGGAGGCTGTGGGATGTGTCAGGAGTGGCACCCACCAAACACCCTGAGAAAAGGCTCAGTGATTACCACCTGTCATGAACTTAGAGGGGGCTGAGGAAAGCACTGCCCACCCCTTACAGCACCTCTGAGCCAGAAGTTCAGTCCCTCTCAGCAGTGCTATTAAACCACTTTTTGCTAAATATTGAAATCTAACCTCCTCTCTCCATTCCTTGCACTCTCCTCCCTTCCCTCCCCCACCAAGCCTGAAAATTGCATGTTATGGCCAGAAATTAAAACAATCTCTTTCTGGAGCCTTTCATCATTAACTGTTCATCACTTTGGAGTGTCTCCTAAGGTCAAGAGCATTTCAGCACAGCCATTCATCAGCCAAGCCTTTGGTGCATTATCTGGGGCTGTCTCTCAGAGAGCCAAGGTCGGGCAGTAATACACCAGTGAGGTGACCTGCTCATTACTTTTGGAAACATTTCTTTGTCAATGAATTGCCCTTAGTGAGCATTTAATTTAGACTTAATAAGGCATTTAATGTTTGTTTAAAAGGACACCGTACCTTCAAGGTGTTTGTCATAATTGGATGGAGGATATTTACCCACACTGTTTATTAATAAACCCCTTAGAAGATGGAAATTGAAATCAGCCCTTTTAATGTCTTCTCTGGTACCCACAGGGATGGTGCTTGCAATTATAAGAATCCCAGCTCCCAGCCTGCACCCAGAACTGGGAAAACTGGAATCAGACCAGGGCACTGGGTGCAGGTCTGACCTGCCTCACCTGCACAGGGAGATTCAGACAGTGGTACCTGTGAGGGTCCCCACATCCAAGGGGTGTGAATGCCTCACCCTGCCTCAGCCTGAGCTCCCTGCAAAATAAAAAAAAAAAAAAAAAAAAGGGAAAGCCCCGAAGTTATTTTGGATCTATCTCCCTCCACACCTCTTTGGAGGCATCTGCAGCAGGGAGCTGAGCTGCCTCTCTGCCCCCGTTCCCATGGCAGGCAGAACATCGTGAGCTGGTGGTGACGCCACGAAGAAACCAAGTGATCTCTGCACGAGATGTGCCAGGGAATATCAAAGCCTCGGCGCCTCCTTGTTTCTCTCCCGATACGTAAAACTCGCAAGGCTCGAGAAAAAAACGGGGGAAAAGAGGAGGAAAAAAAAAAAAGAAAAGCTGTTTTCATGAGCTCCCTGACAGGTTTGTACGGCGGGGGAGCAGAGCGGTGTCAGCGCCGCAGTTAAACTGGGACACGGCTGTCAGCGTGTGATGCAGGCTGAGGGACACGGGAGTGCCAATTTGGGAATGGCACAGCCCTCGGGGCGAGCAGCCCTGCCTGCCCTGCCACCCCACAGCCACCCCAGAAGGGCTTCCAAACTGGAGCGTCGCTTTCCATCGAGACCCCAGCGAAGACTCCGTGCCTGGGAGCAGGACCAGGCTCTGCCCCACACCTGGGAGCAGGACCAGGCTCTGCCCCACACCTGGGAGCAGGACCAGGCTCTGCCCGTGCCGTTCCCTTGCTGGCAGAGCAACAAAATCTCTGATTCTCCCCCTGATAATTCACTTCGTTTCATCCCACGAGGCCCCGCTGCCAAGTGTAGAACCCATTGTGTGCCATCAGGACGCACACAAAAAAATAAATTAGCTGATATTTAACTCTGAAATTATTGTTGCCAAAGAGCAGGGATTCATTCAGAGGATCATTAGGGAGAGTCTTAAAACGAGACAGACTAATTTCAGGCTGCGTCTTCGCGTTCTGTTGTTTGGGAAGCCCTGACAGCGAGATAGATGCTGGTGGGAAGCTATTAAAAATGGCAATTCATTTTTAATCCCATTACCCTGACACACATCAGTTTTTAAATCAAAGGATGTACCTTTTCAGATGATCCCGCTGTTATTAGGTGCTGTCTATTGCTCGGGGGGGTTGGGGGAGAATAGGTAGAATTAATTCTAAATATGCGCTATAATGTTAGATTGATTTCTTTATTAGCACCTTTTATAGTCAATTCTCTTCATTGAAGGGCTCTGTCATATCTCCTGCCGACATAAAAAGATGGCCATGATGTTTTAAAATGACGCCAATAAATGTAGAAATTTGTGAATGTGGGATATTTAATGGCAAATCGTTATAGATGGTCCACCAAATTGGGGAAGCAGAGACTGAATTAAGCCTCCTGAGATCTGACATCTTATTTGCAAGATAAAAAGCACGAGCAGCAGCCTGGGTTGGGGATTGATGAATAATTCGGAGGTTTTACGTTACCCTTCCTGGGTTTATAATAGTTCCTTCATGGTCTGCATTGTTCTAAGGTGATGAATCACCACCGGGTTTCATCGTGTCTTCCCAGCACAGCCACTGTCCCCGATCTTAACCTTTCTCCTCCAACAGTTCCAGCAAAGCACAACAAAAATTATCTCTCAGATCAGCTTGTAACCATCCAAAATCCCAACGGGCACAAAAGCAGCTACAATTTATTAGCAGCATCAGTGTATTTTACTGCTCATCTAAGAATGTCATTAATATTCTTTCATCACCTCCTCTACAGCTTTAAAACCTGTTTCATAATATTGAGCTCACGGCTGACCAGGAGTGAGCAAAATTTAAATTTTTTTATGCCTCAGAAAATCCGTGTGTTTTCACATTTTGGCACCGTGTCATAACTTCTCAAAGGATGGGGCGTGAAAAAAATCCCAAAACTGGATTTTCAGACGCTTGGGAACATTTCATTTGTGGTTTTTCCAATAGCGCGTTTTCTTACTCCAAAGGTGAAATGATTTGGAGATGTTGATTAAATTACTCCCCTGTCACTGGATTCTGAGTCACTTCGAAATTGGTTTATTATTGAAAAACAATATTTCCCTCCATCAGCAGGTTCCTGCTGAGGGTGGTGCCCAGGACCTCGATACCTTCGTCGTCCTTCTGCCAGGCTTGAATTCCTTTTCTCTCTCTCTTCCATGTATGAAAATGGCAATTTCCATGGGAATATTGTTCCAGTGCAGCATTGCCAGCCATGAGTGCTGTTTCTATGGACTTACTCCAGCAATAGGAGCACATCAGCAGGTTTCTGCCACAGCCTCCCTGAGCTGCACCATGCAGGAAAGAGGATGGAGGGATGGAGGGCAGGCAGCCCATGGCCAGGGCAGATGGGCATATCCCTTGGAGAGCAGGATTTTACCTACCTCAACTATTTTCTCCTATTTAATTCACTTGGAGCTATGTTTCTTAATTGCTTTCCCTGTTGGCTTGGGCTCAAAGGCTTTTTTTGTGAGGATCTGGCCGTGTCCTGCAGGAATTGGGCTGCGGGGTGAGTTTGGAGCTCAGAAGTTATGGCTCAGGATGGTCCACAGGGGAGACACCAGACCCCTCATCTTCCCCACAAGCATCTCTCTGACTCTGGATCTTCTGGCCACCCCTGAGCTGTCTCTGATGATCAAATCCTCTCTCTGCTCTGCTCACAGGCACCCCGTGGGGCTCCCCCAGAGGCACCCCCTTCCCTGTGGGGAAGAAGTGCTCTAGCAATGCTCGTGGTCCGTCACATGCCATGGAGGATTTGGGGTTTGGTGGGTTTCTTAATGTGGAGACTGGAAAGGGGCAATTCTCCAGTTGCCAGACCGGATCTGCAATCCTGCAAAATACTAGTTTTTTAATCTGTGTACTTGTCATGTAAATTAGTGTCCTCACAGAGCTGCAACACAGGTCTGGGTTTTAATTCCAGCAACTAACAGCAACATAGCAGGAAAGGACATTCATCATCTTGAGTAATGGATTTTCTATGACTAATATACTTGCTCCTGCATTCTTCAAGGACAATGTCTTGACTCTCCCTTCTCTCTCTTCCTCCCCCTGAGGCACAGAGGAGTCCAGCTCTCCAGAGCTCACAGCAGCAAAGCGCTTGCCATGGAGGGGAGATGCTGTTGAGTTTCCTCCCAGCAGACCCGAGAGCAGGAGCTACAGCAAAGCTCTCAGTGCTGCTTGTGTTCCTCTGATCACCTGAGTGAAATGCAGAGCACAGGGGGACAAAGGAATGGGGAAGAGCTTCCCTGTGTGGTTTGGTTCTTGTCTGGTCCCCAAGGGGACCAGTGAGGGCCGGGTTGCTGTCAGCTCTGCAGCAGCAGCGAGGTGGTTCCAGCAGGAGAGAAACTGAGCTCTGTGTGATTATTGCAGTAAAAACATCCCCTCCTTTAAAGCTGGATACCTCCTCCAACAAAACCCGTGGTGGTGGGGAGAAGCTTTTAACATCCTCAGTGGAATGGCAGGAGTGGTGAGGGCAGCAGCGGGTGGGAATTGCTGGGGATCACAGTGGATCCCCTCCATCCCACGCAGGAATCAGAGCCTGGCGTGTGAGCAGAGCGAGCTGGGAGGAGGTTCCATCGCTGACACGAGCAGCAGCAGCGTGTTGATGGATGATCCAGGCAGTCAGGGTTTCTGAGGCACAGTCCCTGCCTCTGCCACGCTTGGCCAAATGGTTTAATTTATCCACGACTCATTTTCATTCCATGTAAAACCTGGGGATGTTGATACTCTTCGGCTTTCACAAGACACACCGCAAATGAATTATTATTTGTAAAGCGCTGCAGGTGCTCTGGGTGAAAGGGAATGTTGTAATTGCAAAGCAACGCTATTAAGTGGCAAATTGGATGAAACCTTTTACTAAATGAACTGTGTTTCAAAACAGTGCGTTTGCAAAGGCTGTGCCTTTGTAAAATGGATCTACTTTTTAATGTTTTCTTGCTTTAATCTTAGTTCTTAAAGAAGATTTACAGTCTCATCAAGTCCTGCGAGTCAATGTTAAATTATTGTAATTTATTCCACATTATGTTACGTTGGTTTTTGCCACATATGGTATGTTACATTAATTTAGCTAATGTATGCTAATTTTTTGCTAAATTTAAATCACAGTACCCAGATAGTATGGAGATTGATGTCTTAGAAATTAATGTAATAATAGTAATAATTAATAGCAATAATATGAAGGCTTTGGCATTGCTGCTTTGGAATCCCTGGATGTTCCAGCTGAGTTTATTGTAGCTTTGTAGCGCGACTCACTAACTACTCAAAGAGAAAAGAAAGAGATCTTGTCTCTTCTTTATGGAGCCATATATCAGCCCCATAAAACACGATCCCAATCCTTGATAGCCCCGTTGCAGCAAAAAATTGTTAGTCTCTGTGGCACAGGACCTCCGAGCTCAATAATCTTTTATGCCTGTAAACTCCACAACAGCTGGACATTAAATCTCTGGATTAATCCAACAAGTTTCCCCACTTCTCTCTACCCAGCCCTTTTTTTTTTTTTTTTTTAGGGAAAGTAATATTCAATGGCAGGGCAGGACTCTGGCTCTCTCCATCCCTGTGCTGGAACCGAGGGGTGTGATGTCAGTATGTTGCTTTCCATCCTGCTCTCCATCAGGCCCAGCCCTCTGTTCAGTGTGGCAGCTCCCAAGGGGGCTGAAGGTGGGGGAAAACACCCACTTAGGCCCCCTTTTTCCCCTTCTGGAATTCACCATTGCCCAGATCAGCTGGAATTTTGCATGTGAAGAATTTAAGTGTCACACCCGTGGTGCGAGGGGGGTGCAGCCCCTCCCCTGGAGCCCTCCAGGGCAGCAGCCAGGCTGGTGGCTCTTCAGAAAGCCTGAAACACCCCAAACTGCATTTTCTGGTTGAAATTCCTGTTGTGCAAACTATTCCTATTAAATCTGTCCTGCATTTACAGAGTTATTAGTGTGCACGTTAATTACAACAAGCTTTGATTAAAGGCAGGGACCGTAAAAGCAGATTAACATTCTCCTGATTTTAAGCTTCCACTTGAAACTGGTTCAGAAAAACCCCCATTGTTTCAGGAAAAACAAATCCTGTACCTTGCTGTGGGCAGAGCCTGACCCTCCCTGTAATCCCATGTCCCTTTTGCTGTGCTGAATTGATGGGAGCTCAGAAGAATTTCCTCCGTAGCTCTAAGCCTTTTTGGTGTTATTATTTAAGAATATTTAATCTCAAGGACAACAAATAAATATGAAATTGTCGTTGAGCCATTTGTCCCACTTTGGTGGCTGAAAGGCTGTTGTTGTCAGGGAGGGAGGAGGAAGGTGGATCAGGAAATGGAAATAACTGGTAAGAAGGGAAACCAACAGCAGATCTGTGGCTGAGGGGAGCTGTGATGAGCCCCCAGCCCTCTCCTGGAGAGGACACAGCCCCTCCTGGGCTTGATTGCAGGGAAGGGATGAGAAATTGGGGAGATTTAGGCTGTTCAAGCACATTCCCTGAACAAACTCAGCTCTGAACTGTGCCCTTGACCTCTCTTTCCCGTAAAAGGCTGTGGAAAGGGAGGAAGAAGCAAGAAGATGCTCAGTCTCTCTCCCTGCCTTCTCTCCAGGAGAGCTGAGCCTCTCCATCACGAGCCATCCATGCCCCAGCCTGGGGAATTTCTGATTTTAGGGTGAATGACACATCTCTGTAGGGCTTCAGACCTGCTCTTTGCTATTTATAATTGCAGGGCAGCCTGCTGGGTGGTTTAGAGCCAGTTCTTGGTGGTTTGGAGCCAATTTTTTGGCCCCGTGCAGGCAGAGAAAGCTCTCACACCTCTGAGGCAAAACTACAAGGACCCCAGCTGGCAGCACTGGAGCATCCAGTGCTCTTCTCCAGGGTCTCCACTGTGTCCTCTGCCTGTCACTGCCACATGGAAAACCCACAAGGCAGCAAAATCGCTCTTTCCTCTCATAGCAGGCACCTCCTGAAGCCTCTAACTCACACTCCTCTATTTCTTCTGCAGAATGGAAATGGCTTTTGTTTGTTCCAAATACGATATTTGCAAACTATTGGAAATCTGTTCCCTCAAACCCCAGGCTGATGTGAATAATAGATTTTGAAAATTTGGTGCAGGCAACACGAGCGTGTGGGATGATGAAGCGAGCAATATAACTTGGCCTGAGGCCCATGTCTCGGTGGCCCTGCAGTAACTTGCCTGGTGACAGTGACAGAGATTTTATAAATGAATCTATTTGTTATTGGCAGGGCAGGCACCAGCACGAGCAGGAAAATCGGGCTCCCAGTAGACACAACCATCTCCGTTCTACAGTGTTGGCTGACAAAAATATTATGTGAAATATGTCTGTAGACATGGAGCATCTTTACAGGATGGGGCTCATCTGATCTGCCTTGTCAGGGGCTCAGGCTAAATAAAGGACACCCTGAATGTCCAGGAGTGCCACTGGTTTCTTCTTTCCCCAGGTGCTGGATCCTCAGGCATTGCAGTGGGATGCTGGAATTTGGTCCTGGCAGCAGATTCAAGTTATTTGTGAGAGTCACCCCTCGAGGAGTTGTTTTTTAGACTTAGAGACCAGAGGAAAGGACCCTTTAACTCACCCCTCTCGGAGCAGCTGAATTTTCTGCACCTTGGCTGGTTCCCCAGGCCGTGGAGAGACAAAGCCCTCTCTGGGTTTGCTTTTTGCTGCGATTTAGGCAATGACAGCAGGGTCTCAAGTAAAAGGCTCCTGTTTCCCCAGGCACTGGGCTTGGGGGCTGCCAGGCAGTGGGAGCTCTGACAGAGCCCTCGCTTTTCGAGAAACCAGCTCCCACCTTCACTTTCTTTCTCTTGCTGGCAAAGCCTCTGATGGAAATGGATTTCAGCTCCTCCTGCCAGATGGTGAAGTGAACCAAGGGCTGCAGACAGAGATCGCCTCCAGGCTGAATTTAAAATGCCTCAGTACATTTTATTTTTGTCCAGAAAGCCCTGTAAGAGCCACTCAGCTCCACTGCACTGAGCCATCCTGCGAGCGGTCCCCGGGATACTCAAGGAGCTCTTCCAGCAGAGTCTTTTGCTGCAGCAACCATCAGTGGTGGCTTGTATTCACCAACACTGGCTTTCATTTACCCAGATAGCTTGTATTGACCAGGCATGACCCACTACAAAGACTCCCTGTATAACAGGACAGCTTTTTCCACAACCACAGTGCTGTCCTGGGAAGCAGGGGCTGGGTTACAACCCCTGGGCTCTCACCCAGGTCTCTGCTGTGCTGTGAGTGCCAAGAAAATCTAGAAAAATCCTTTATCTCATTGGAGTTATTTAGCAATCTCACAGCTTGTGCAGCCCAGAGCTGGAGACCTTCCCAAAGGAGGGCTGGGAATGGGTTAAGTGCCTGCAAAACCACTTCTCCAAAGCTGCCTCTACACGGAGAGCCCTACTCATAACAACCCATCCGATGCCTTGGAAAAAGAGATGTTCATCCTCAGCAGTTGCTTGAGGTAAAAGGACATTTATGCAAAGCAGTGATCTGCTGTTTACCCAGTTTTCTGTATTCCCCACTCTGCTGCAGGTGATATTTGCTCTTGAGCAAAAGTTCCTCCCGAGCTCGGGTCCTGCCATGAAGTCATGTTCCTGCATTTATGACATCAGTCGTTGCTATGGAGGTGGTATCAAAAATTCCTCTTTTATTATTGTTTAAAGGGAATTATTCAGTGCGTTCCAGATCAAAAGCACTGGGATCTTGGGATGTGCCTCTGAGCTGCAAAGAAACTCAAACAAAGCCCAAAATAGCAATATTTGGATAAGCTGGATGACAGCCAGATTGTCCTGTGCTCATTTTCCTGTCTACATTATTCAATGCCTTTTTGAAGCTGCAGGGAGCTAATTCAGGATCTGAGATGCATCTTCCCAGGAGCTTTCCATGCATAGGGCACAGCCTCAGCACTCAGCCACCTCTGCATCCTGTGGGCTGGTTCAGCCTCCTGCCCAAACTCGCTGAGCCATGTGCTCATCTGCATGTGTTTGACACCACTGGTTTGGATGAGAGTCTTTCTTCTGGCCAGTCTCTTTGGGGACAGAGGAGATGTGGTACCCAAATATCCCTGAGAGCAGCCCACTTCCATAAAGGACCTGGGTTTTGATAGTGTGCGGGAAACTTCTGGAAAACTCATCCCTGGAAGTGTTCAAGGCCGGGTTGGACGGGGCTCGGAGCAACCTGGTCTAGCAGAAGGTATCCCTGCCCCGTGTCCCCAAAGCTGGGGCCTTCCAAGAGCTGCCTGCAGGCACAGAAGCATTTCAGTGACTCCCCTGGAGTTGCCTTCCAAGAAGGAGAGAGGACAAAACATGCCACTGATTATGAGGATAAATGCTCCTCTCAGCAACGTGATGCTCAGCACCATTTATATTCATTGCTGACAGACCATGGTGGGTTGGCCTGGTGGTGTCCTGCTTCCAAACCATCTGGAAATATGATTTTTGCAAACGGCTTTGATCCCTGAGCAGCTGGTTGGGAGTGCCACCCCTGCTTCCCCACCCTCTCCCGGAGACAATCCACGTGGCTGGGTTCACTTCTCACCCATCTCACCACCTCCCCTCGCTCCAAATTGTCATTCCAGGCCGCTTCTCCAAAGAAATTGGATCTGATGTTTCCAGTCAATGCAGCTAAGGAAGACAGATGCCAACGGGATGGATATTTTACAGCTCTCCCAAGCTCCCTGACCATCAATATCATCTGACTCTTATATCAATACCAAAGAGATCCCAAAAAGAGCAGGGGCATTTCGATAATACAATACCACACATCACTAGGGCTCAGCCTGTGCAGTGATTTTTTTAAGTAATCAAATGGGTTTTTTTCCATAAATGAAGGGTAATTTCTTACTAGAATAAACCCTTTCCATTAGGAAAACATAAAGTGTGGAAGATTGGGTGGTTTTGTGTGTGCGGTGGGGTTTTTTTTTTGTAAGGCAAAATGTCGAAATTACTACTCATCATCAAAAATAGAGAGCTGTTTGGAGGCTGCATGTGAGAAAATTGCCAGCTCTTATTGAATATCTTATTTAGTTGCAAAGTAGAGGAGAAAGTAAATAAGAAGCTCTGCAAAATATCTGCATCTCTGGCAATTTCCTTGTGGGCAATCACACGCACACCGCCTACGGTCTCTGCAATAAATTGTAATCCCAGTCGTTTGCTTCCTCTCCCTATGTACATACATTACATTTTTGCTCAGCAATTTTGACTTCCACCCACTTTTGTTGATGGGTGGAAAGAGGGGGGGAACAGAGAATGAAAAAAAATGAGGCCGTATTTTCGCTGTGACGAATTACAGGTGGTGTTTTATTTCCAGCTGGAATGGCCAATGATATATAAGTGTTTGTGGTGTTGTCTCCCCAGGGTAGCCAATCGGGGTGTTTTATTTCAAATTTCCCCGTTTACAAGGTCTGTGGTGTTTCTGAGGCGAGGTGAAGCTGGGGGAAAGGAGTTGTCCTGTAGGACTGTTGGAGGAAACAAATAATAGGCTGCTATCGAGCATTGATTTGGGTTGTTGTGCTCTTGTTGTCTTTTTCTCCATTCAATCAGCCATTATTAAAGTGGTTTTCTGTCAGGGGAGCCTAAAGAGGCTTCATCATTGTCTGCTGAATTCAGGGCTGTTCTTTCCCATGTGGGTAAGGCCAGAGGGAATGGAGATGCTGAGGCTGGGGGTGCTCCTGGAGCACACCAGCCCCTGAGCATCCCTTGGGGACACAACCATCCCAGTATCACTGGGAACCAGCCTCCTGCTTTTGTGTGATCACCAGGACAGTCACCTCGTGAGCTGGTTTTTTGCAAGTTCTTGGTGATGCTTCTGAGCTTCACCACAACTTACTGAAATCCTGGTTTTTCTGCTTAAAACCTGCTGTCCAAATCTCTCAGCTTTCTGGTGGTCCATCTCCAGGGCTGTCTGCTTTCCTCCCTTCCACAGCAGGGAAACACAACCCTGGGCATGGTTTGAAGATGAGTAATTAAACTTGTGGTGGAGGCAGGACTATGTCTGGGTTCCTCTGGCTTGAAACCTCAGCTAATTCAGCCTTGTCTTCACTGCTTTCAAAGCATTAATTCCAGTCAAGATCAGTCTTCCCACATCTCTGTGTTTCTGGCCAGATCCTCAGTCCACAAAGCTCAGGTTATTCCATCAGCCCATCATCTTCCAAATCAAACATGTCAGCAGTGTCTCACATGGGCTGGACCTCGCTGGGTCTAATTTGCAGATCTATGGTAGCTAGATTAAAGTTTGCTAAAAAAATAATAAGTAGAAACTTCAAGGGATCAGAAGAAGTTTAAATTGAAATACCGTGTCTAACCTGTGCTAATCCTCCCCCACTGACAGTTTTAATTACCCAAAGATATTAAGAAAAAGCCGTGTTTTGTGCCTGAAGTCTTTAATTATGATTTTAGGCTTCCTTAAAGGGACAGCCCCGAGGGATCAGTTTAAATTAATACTCTGAGATGGAAACCCACTTCCTTTCTCAGCCTTCTGCTCATCTAATTGTCCTTAGTAAGGTTCCCATTGGCTGCAGCTGCCATTAGATCAGACCCCAAAAGGCAGAGGGCAACCTCAAAACCCACCAAAGCAACAAAAAATACCACCAGGATTGGTCAGAGTCCAAGCTGGAGGCCTCTCTGTCAGAGACATTTAGATGGATGTGTTGGGGGATTCATGCCATTAACTGCAGGAGTGAAAGCACTGGAGAAATATCCGTATTCTCAGAGTTTACACTTCACTGATAGTTTTTACTGTGAGCTCCAAACCCATAATTTTTTCCCTGTTTTCTCCAGACCAGTGAATGTTGGACCAAACAAGCCCCCGCTGTTACCCAGTGGTCATGGTGGGATGTAGGTCTGTGAGCATCACTCCTCCCTCCTGGTTGGTGCCACTGGGCATTGCATAAGGCTCCTCTGAGACTGCACAACGGGAATTTAATTTCCAGGACCAACAGCCCGGAACCAGAATTTTACAATTTCAAGCCTCAAGGGGTTCGTCTTACTTACCATAAAGATTTTATGACCCGAGTCAAAAATCACTCAGCTTTCTACTTTCCCCAGTCATGTTACACTCCTGCAGCTCCGCCTCAGGCTGAGCCTGTTTTCCAAGCATCAGGAGCTGTCAAATCCATCCATGGGCAGGGGAGGATGTGAGCACATGGGACACCAAGGGAGCTCCGGTGTTTCTAGGTCACCAGAGATAGAGGTTAAGGAGCTTACAAACCCAGCAGGTTTATTCTTTAAAATCCAGGCTTTCCCCAGAGCAGCAGGAAGAGGAGCTGTGCCGTGTAGAAAGAACTGCTGGCCACGACATCGAGGTGTCCGACTCGCGGGACACCGAGTCAGGTCCAGCAAGGTGGAGGTGGGGGAACTTCCACGTGCCATTCCTTTTCCAACAGTGTCTCATGGCTGGGACAGAGGGGCGTTTCTGCTGCCAGAATGTCCACAGCCTCCCCGAACAGATGGAGACAGCGTGTGAATGAGGCAGATGTCCAGGCGTGTGTCCTGTGCCTCCTGACTCCACAGCCCGACCTTGGCTGCCCCTTCCGGCTGTTGTTTGGTGTTGGCTGAAAATTCGTTAGAAAGCTGCAGCCCCGATCCAGCAGATTTTGGAGGCTGTCCAGCACATCACTCCCTGGAGCCACCTCACCGCCTTGTTTACTTGTGTGGCTCCCGGGAAGCCACAGGAGGGACTTTAAGTCGGTCTGAGAGACGTCCTGCCTTCCGCGGGCTCTCCAAGGAGCCGTCGTCTCTGGCTGGTGCAAGGCTGGTGGTGGGGCTTTATTCAGCGTTTTGCTGCATCCCGATTCAGGCGAAATTCCCATCAGTGCCTGCGGATGTGCCCTATCCCATTAATTTGACGGTGGTTGTGTTTTGAGGGAAGGAAAAGAAAAAAAGTTGCCTTTTCCCAAACCGTCACTCTCCTGCACGCACGAGCAACTCCGAAATTAAAGCACTGCAACTCATTCTGCAAGGGCTGTTAACTTTACATCCTAATTGCTTAATTAAGCTGTCTTGATCCAGGTAATAATTGCAAACTTTCTACCCGAGGAAGGTTTGCCGAGTTAAGCAAGAATTGATGAAACATTTATGCTTCTGACAGAGTCGCCTGCCCTTTATTTCCTTCCGTTTGCTGGGAAAAGTCTCTGGGAGCCGAACGTCTTCCCCCCTGACAGGTTTTATTTCACCCAAACTGAAGCGTGTCACCGACATCGCCCCGACGGCCGCTGCCTCGGGAGCGCCGCAAATCGCTCCCGGCACAACCATTCCCTCCCAGCCGGGGACAGCCAAGGAGCAGGAAACCCGGCCAGCTCTGCATTTACCTTAAAGGATAGTTCGGCACTTTAGCGGCAATAAAAAATAGATTTCAGAGCTCGTCAGCAAAATTGCATTAAGAGTGCCCGCACAAAAGGCGTGATGCATATTCATCTGCTGCTCCTCGCCCCTCCTGCTCCCCTCACACGGTAGCCGGGCACCCCCACGGTGTTGATGCTTTGCGTGGAAAAGGGAGGGGGGAAGCAAAAAAAAAATCAAACAAAAACGAAGCACCAAAAAGACCTTTCAGGGCTGCGGAAGTGGCAGCCTGTGAACTGCCCGACACCCCTCCATCCTTGCAAATCTTGATCAGCCTAATGCGGGTTTAGATTGGATATTAAGAAGAAATTCTTCCCCTGGAGGGTGGGGAGGCCCTGGCACAGGTTGCTCAGAGAAGCTGGGGCTGCCCTATCCCTGAAAATGTCCAAGGCCAGGTTGGACGGGGCTTAGAGCAACCCGGAAGGTGTCCCTGCCCATGGCAGGGGGCTGGAACAAGATGGTCTTTAAGGTTCCTTCCCAGCCAAACCATTCTGTGATTCTGTGGGGCCAGTGTGGGACCATCAGCTCCATGGGGCAGTGCCCACCATAGTTTTTCCTGAGTATGTTTTAGCACTGCTGTCCCAGTTACATTTGTTTCCACAGCGGGATGAGGAGCTGTAATTTTTTTTCCTGCCACTTAGAGATTCGGATCAGGAAGCAACTAGTTGAGGTTGATATTGTCGTGGTCTGACTTTCTGGGAGCCTTCTGAATAAATTTGCCTTTATTAGACACAAAGGCTGCCATTACTGCCCCTTCATCCTCATTACTCCAGGGTAAGTGCCTACATAACCCATCTCAAGTTCTCCCTTAGTGTTCAAGGTCCCTCACGGCTCCTGCTCATGTGTGTGAGAGCCAGGAGGGAAATGAGAGCCTTTCCCAGCAACCTCCCCGTGCCCACTGCTGTCTTCATCTCCTGCAAAGCTGCTGAGCACCATAAATTAGAATTTATAGAATTAAAAATGATGAATTTCCTCACAGCTGCAAATGAGGATGGATTCCTCTGATGAGTATGTTAGGTGAAAAAAATTAGATTTTCCCATTTTGTGTGAGGGGGAATAAAAGGACATTTTAAAATTGTCTTTGCATTTTGAACGTTGGAGTCCTTCCCTCCTACTTTTGGGGGGAGAATAGCACTGCTAGTTTAGATGAGAGCATTTATTCGGAGGCATTTTGGAGGAAAAATCACTACAACACTTTTTTTCTCCCATCTTCGTGGCAGCAGAATTGGGTAGATCAGTGTCTCTCTGAAGTGAACTACCCCGGTCTGCAGGTGACATCAAGGGCTGTCTGATGTACATCTGTACCCCACAGTTCAATACTTCCCCTCACTCCTCCTCCTCAAAGGGAGCAGGGCACAAAGCTGAAGTCGAGTTCGCATCCTTGGGTGGTTCACCACTGATCCGTGGAGCTCAAAGGCTGACTGCAGGGAGGCCATCACGTGTTTGTCCCCACTGGCCTTTGAATTCTGGGACCTTCTGAAGTTCCTGACACTGTGAGACTGCAGACCTGATCTGCAGATGTGAGCAGTGGAGGTGGGACAGACATTAGGAGGCTGAAAGCAAAGGGCGAGTCCAGGGAGGTGTGTTTGGGGATTGCAGGGAAGAGGGGGGCACCCCGGGAGAGCTCCAGATAGATACCAGGGAAACAGCCCCTCTCATCTCTCAGCTCCTTCCCTGCTCCTCAGCACCAGGGAAGGGGGCATTGGCAAGCACAGAAATGCCCACCTGCTTAATTTGCTCACCTTCCTTTGTTTTCTGCATCTTGTGGCTGCATCAACATCAGATGATGAGGAAAAGCTGTTGCTGTAGCCCCTAGAGCAGGGGAAGAGTCAAGTGCAAAAATCTGTTTGTTTAAATTTCAGTCTGTTGAAATGAGGTAGAAGTGGAGAGGGAAAGGATGGGGACAGTACTCACATTCCTGTTGTTTGCAGGTGGCTGAGAAGAGATGGCTGAAATGCATGCAGGAGCATGAGGGAGCCTGAAGAACAAACATTGGCATCTACCCCTGCATGAAAAGGTAGTCTGAAGCAGTGAGGGGGGGGGGTGCTGGGCTGCAAAACAAACCCCATCCCTCCTGCTCATTTCAGCTTTCTAAACATCTCTCAAGGTGATGAGCATCCTGCACCAAGATGTGGACGTGTCCTGTGTTTCAAAAGCCCGAACTGTCCTCTCCTTTGTGAGGAGAAAGTTGTGTTGGATACACAGGACGAGTGTGAGAGTCCTCCCAGCAGTGTTTGCTGAGTCCAGAGGCAGAATCTGAACATGAAGAAAGCCAAGCAGAGCAGGGAGGAGGCAGAGTCCAAGGGCAGAGACAAAATCAGCTCCACCACCACCCAGCAAAATCAGTATTATCTCAGAGAGTCCCTCCTGCAGCAGTGGGACCATGCCAGGAGTGAGCTCCTGTGGTGTCTGGCAAAGGAAAGTGTTGCTAGTTTTCATTGTATTCTATTTTACTCCATTCTGGTTTATTTTATTTTTCTGTCAAAGCCCATTGGGCAGCCAGGGTAGAGGCAGGTTTAAGTGCTCGCCATCGATTTTCCCCCGTATTGACGAACTGAGGGAGCAGAGAAGTTTGTGACGAGGTGAGTTCAGTCAAGGCACTTATAAAATCCAGTTATTGGCTGAAGCTGAAGGTACAGGTCAAGTCAGGGCTCAGCAAAACCAGGGCATGAAACTCCAAAATTCTCAGATCTGAAATTAAAACTGAGCAATCCCCCAGATCCTCCTGTCATCGGCCCCAAACCAGGATTTCTCTTTTCTCTTACGGGGTTTTCTTTGCCTCTGTTAATGAAGGAGCTCTGGAAGCTGATGCTCGTGGTGGAGAGCTGCAGAGGCACCATCCCCTGTGGCAGGGAGCAGGCTCAAGCCTCTGGGCTCCTCTTTTACCCCCCAATACTCACATCTTTTCCCTCTCCAAGCAGCTCCCACATTCCCATCCCAGAGCCAGCCACGTTCCGGCAGTCAGCGGCAGGAAAACACATCTTGTCACCGGCATCACAGCCACCAGCACACGGCCACTGGGGTCACACAGCTCTGTTTAGTATCTTCCCACAAAGTCCATTGATCAGGTTTTATACACAGCAGTTCATCGTCATAAAACCCCAGAGACAATGGCACTGAAGATTTACACCCACTGCCCTCAGCCTTTTATAAGAGTTAAAGAGTCCGGCACGTTCCTGGCTTTCTCCCTTCCCACAGGGATGGCTCAGCTCCATGTGCTGCCCCAGAAGCAAGCTTAGTACTCAGAGAATAACTCAGAGGAATCCCCAGAGAGAAGCCCTGGCTCTCCTGGGCAGTGGGATTCAAAAAGAGCCCCTTTTCCAGCAGCTCCTTCCCACTGCAGCACCTGTGGGCATCTCCAGCCCTTTCCCCCTTTAAAGGAATGGTCCCAAGCCCAACACTGGCACTGCTGGTCCCTGGGGATGCTGCTGTGGGATTTCCAGCTGCTGTCAGCAAGTGGTCAGGGTTGGAAAGGGAAGCAGTTGTGGGCACACACTGGTTTGGTTGTGGTGGTGTGAGAAAACCACCAGGGATGGCAGGAGGGGATGGGTGGAGGGTGGCCAGTGCTGGGCAGTGGCAGTGGCTTGGCATGGAAAGGAGCAGAGCCCAGGGAATGCCCAGCAGGACAGGACAGCAGGGATGGTGATGGGGAGTGTGACTGTGGAATTGTTACTGTGGTGTCTCGGGGTGCTCAGCAGGATCAGCCCCCTCAGATTGCTGCTTCCCTGCAGTGGGCACAGGCACAACACCCCAACAGCTCAAGGGAGAAATTCCAGTCTTCTCACTCATTTCTGAACAATTTTGTTCAGCTAAGAACAAAAGAAAGAGCATCATTTATTCACCAGTCGTGTGAGAAGTTACCTTTAAAATCCAGCTGTCAGGAATAAAATGCAAATAGGTGCACACAGGGCAGCAAAGAAGTGATCTGATGCCTTTGATTGTTCCTGCCTCAGCCTCGTAAATCATTGCTGCCTCAATCCTGTGCCCTGCTTGCTAATTCCTGCCATTACTACTCCATTTATCCACTTGCATAGTCGGTTTGAATCTGAAATGTTGGTTTAATGTGGCGCTGATGAGATGGCAGGCATTTACAGAGTACAGCAGCAACCTGGTTTGGGAAGAATACAGATTTTTTTTTCCCTTCAAAACAGTAATAATACAAAAGAAATAGCATCTCTGGCAGGAGCTTCAAAGGCAATTGGAACCATTTCGCTAAAGATTTTATGCTGTCTATAATCATGTACTTTATTCTTTTGATTTCACCTTCCTCTGATGCTTAGTGCTCGTCAGCTGAATGTGATGAAGGCCATGCCTTGGGGGAACACGGTCTTTCACCTGTTTCATGTGCAGAGATTGTGTCTCACACAAGATTGGAATCATATTTAAAGTGTTCACACACATGCCTGGGTTTACTTCTGGTTTTGGATGCAGCCCGTGGGATGTGGGAGATACTCAGGGAGTATGAGACAGACTCTGGGAGCTCTGTCCCTCTGCTGTGAGGACTGTTCCTAGTGTCCAACACCAACCTGACACCAGTGACTGTCACCTCTGTGTGAGCTGCCCCCAGGTACCACCAGTGCCAGGAGGATCCCTGGCAAGGGCTGGCGCTGGGCACGGCATCACTGCACTAAGGGTTTACCCTCTAAATGATGTGAGTGAGGAAGAAGGACCACTGGGAAGGGACTGGAGCCACATCCCAGCCCCATGTCCCATCTCCTCTCTCTCCCCCTCAGTCCCCCTGTGCTGATGGAGCAGAAAGATGAGAGGACAACATCAACCGCAGCGTGGAGGTGGCTGCACCCACCCGTGCACCCACTGTTCCCATGGAACAGGAACTGTCTGCAGTCTGAGCAAAAAGAGAAAAGGAAAAAAAAAATAAAATAGGATGGAGCCAGCTGTGACCAGACCCTTTTGATTCCATCACAGAGCAGGAATGAGTTCATCCCCCCCAGCAGCCCCTTCCTACCGGAGCAATCGGGCCCTAAAGCACAGCTAATTTCCCATCGACCGCTGTCTCCCGGATCAGAGGAGGGCTTTTGATCGGGGCTGTTGTGAATCCCCCTCACGCAGAAGGGCCAGGGCTGATCTCCTGGGATAGTGATCCCTGGTCCTGCCTGCAGGCAGCGGGGCCGGCATTGCCTGCGGGCAGGGGAGTGGAGGATGCACTTCTGAGCACCGCAGCCAGGTGCTGTTCCAAACAGCTTTTCCAGCAGGGAGGCGGGGGCCAAGCCGTGGGAAGCAGCAGCATCTCCCCATCACCACCTGCTCGGGAAGGGCTGACCCAGCTGCTCTCCCAGCCGCGGCACAGAACACCAGGCTGGCTCGTGTTTTCAAACTGAACTGAAATTAATTTTCTTCTGGAGGCTTCAGAAGGCAAAAACTAAAAGGCAATATTTACATTTGCCTGTGATGTGTCACTCTGCGTGGGTTAGTCATCACTCCTCCTGCGAGGCCCTGCAGGTAGCCGAGTGACAGGAGGAGGCTGTGACTCACCAGATGGGACACGTCTCTCCAATGTGACTTCAGACATGGGACACTGAAGAGGCCCCGTCACGTTACAACAAACACCACTCCAGATTTCCCAGCAGCAAGCGGGGAGTGTGGTGCTCCAAGGAGAGCTCTGTGCCTGAGCACCCTCCCCTTCAAACCTGCTGGGGTCACCCTCTGGTGACCCTGCAGTGGCTTGTGGTTGGTCCCTGTGGTTTGGTGGAGGTGCCCTCTGTGTTTTTCCAAACAAATAGCAAGAAATGCCAGTGAGCTGGAGGAACTCCCTTTCCCCACACTGAACTCAGCAGGGTGTCCTGTCATGAATGGAATGCTGCTCCTGGAAGTGTTTTGCCCTGATTCTCATGATGCACCGTGGCTTCTTCAGGCCAGGAGTGATCCCAGGGAGCAGCAACCACTCAATAAATGTGATAAATATGCTCATAAATGGGCACAGCAGTGCCAAAGATGGAGCAGACCTGGGCAGAGTAGGCTGGTGCTCTGCAGTCGCTACCTGACATAAATATGGGAGCTGACCTGGCACTAATTTGTCCATTAAAACATAACATTCCTATGGTGCAAAGCAAAAAGGGAAAGCAGGATATTTTCCAGCATTGATGTGTCAAGGGATTCCCCAGAAGCAAACGAAGGGCTGGACGGGCTCCCTGCACGTGCTGGGATCCACCTCTGTTGGCTTAAAATGACTCCTGTCACTTTGCATCACCTAAAAATCTGCTTCAGCCTTGGATACAAACCTGGGAGCCACAGGAACACCTTCCCCAAAAGCCCAGCACTGGGGGCTTCCCATCTGCCTCAGTTTCCCCACTTTTCCCTGACACACCCAGAGGGATGTAAAGAACCTTGAGGGTTCTTGGCAAGGAGGTTGAATGCAAACATTAATACCCATCTACAGAACCATTAATTACTATTTGCCTGCTATGATTGTTTGTTTTCTATCAGCACCCTTGCTCTGGTTCTCTTCTGAATCCCACTCCTGATGCCAAGCCAGGGATATTTTAGGAAATGCAGATTATATAATATTTACATCTGTGCCACTTGTTTATTCCTCTCTGTCGGTTAATTTTATTACTGCCTCTCTCTCACGAAAGCAGTGATTTGCAGAGCCAAAAGCATGCTACGTGATTTCAAGGATGCACTAATTTTAATAATTAAAAAGCTGCTGCCTTCCATCTGCCCAGGCAGGGAAGGAGAGGCAGCGGGAAGGCACAAGGCTCTCACTGGGAAATCCTTCTCTGCACCAACTTGGTTCTCCCTCCAACCGCGATGGGTTCTCACACTGTAGGTCTGGTCCAGGGTCTCAGGGTTTCTCTTGGTTTTCTTGTCTGGGAAGAGGAAAGAGAACCCAGGAAGGGAGAATAAGTAATTAGGAAAGAGCTGAAAAACTTGTACTGAAATAAAACTGCGTTTTCCATGGTTCAGAACCACCATCTCCCTTGGCAGCAAAATCAGACGGTTTAAGCAAAGCCAAGGTTCTGCTCCTCGGTGTGGCCAGGGAGGAGCAGCCAGCCTGGAGGGAAATGCTCTTCTCTCCAACAAGTAGGGCTGTCCCAGGAGCCATGAAACACAGCCTAGTCCTCGAGCTGGGCAGGGAGTGCCATCCTGGAGCACAGACAGGGACACTGATATGGGGACAGTGACACAGGGCCACCAAAACAGGGCTTCTCTGGCAGTGCTGCAGCAGAGAGGCCGTAAGCAGAGACAAGTCATTGTGACAGCAGCCTTGTCCTCAGTCCCAAAGGGTGCTGGTCTGGCAGAATAAAGTCAATTTTGCCTTTCCAGAATGTGCCTGGAGGGTAAATGGGTGGTTAAAGAAGTCCCGAAAGCTGCTGGGTCTGTACCAGCCCCTGGGGCACCCGAAGCTGCTGTCAGGGACCCCCAGCACCAGAACAAACCAGTTCAGATGGTCAGGAATCACTTGCTGGAGGATGGAAATCCAACCAGCAGTCAGTGGTTTTACCTCCCTCCAAGGCTGCCCCTCCAGTCCCAGGCTGGGCTCCCAGTCTCCCATTAAACCCAGTTCTCAACATTTCTGATCATTCCTGATTTAAAAGCTCCAGGCATTAACCTCCAGGCCTGAAGCCCCACATAGCTGCTCATTACCACTACAGAGCCCTGAGCCCTCCCTCCATCCCTCTCTGTGTTTGATAGCACTCCTGTAGGATTCTCTCTCGGATAACAAAGAAGCATCTGCAGCACATGGGGACGTATAAGACAAATAATAGCAAAAGGTTAACAGCATTTCGTAATAGAAACCCCCCTGGCACTGCTACCACATCTAAGCACGGAATCTGACGAGCACAATCCAAAGAAAATATAAAAGATGCAAATCAGAGCAGGCAGAGAGGACAGTAGGACACACGGCAGGGGGGATTTCTCTGTGGTGCAAGCTCTTTTCAGAGGAGCAGATGTCTCAGCAAGCAGGAAGGGGAAGAGGGGATTTGTTTATTGAGAGGAAAAATAATCTTTTAATTTGGCTCATGGATCAAAATCTGAAACTTCATCCCCACAGACGCTATTTTCCAGCATTTCTTCTCACTGGTGCTTGCAGCAGAATTCAACAAAAGCTGTTTGCAGCCCCCTTTGGGACACCAGGACTCCAGAAGGCCAGCGAGGGCTGGCTGGACCATGGCAGTGCCACCAAACACCACGGCTCAGGGGACACTTTGTGGTGCCCAGCACTGCATCATCCCACACATCCATGCTCCAGCCTAATGGAGGGTGTCAAAAACCCACTGAGCATGATGTATGGCTCCCACAAGGCTTGGATAATTCCTGCCTCTCCTCCTTTCCTGCTTAGTAAGTGCTGCCTGGAAAATCAGGAGGTGATGCTGCTAAGTACACGGAGGGCTGCTTTCCCAGCCAGCCCGTAATTACACGCAATGTTAAGTGCAGGAACATTTCCAAGGCTCCTCTGAGACCAGGAGCAAAGGGAGAGGGGATTGTTCTAATTGAAAAAACATCCCCATGCCCAGGCAAGCCTGTGGTGTTTGCAGCAAGGCCGGGTCGGTGTCACCGGTGGCTGTGGCAGAGGTGGGCACCGACCCCCAGCACGACCAGCAGCACAGAGTCCAACACTGTGACCTGCTGCTGGTGGTTCAGGTGAGGAAGATGAGGACATTTCTGAAGGGCTTTTCTCAGAGCCAGCCAGCACGGATGGGGAGCTGGCAGGGAGCCACGGACCCAGCAGCGCTGCCGCTCCATCCCTGCCACCGGAATTAATAAGAGTTGCATCAGGAGCAGTGCCCAAGCAGGTGCCCAAGCCCTTTATGGAGCTTCCATATCAATTTGGCTGGCAAAAAGATCACAGAGCACTATCCACGTCCCGTCCCTGCTCTCCTCAGGTGCTCGGGCTGAGTGTGCTGGAGCCCAGCATCCTTCTGGCAGGGTGACCTGTTCCTGCTGCTAATCAAAGTTGTCAAAAAAAACCCTTTTTCTCCAAGCAAGACCCGAGAGGACACCTCCTCACATGCTTCAGGATCACAGAGCCACCTGATAGCCAAAAAGCAGCAAATAAAGAACAATCAGAGAGAGGGCAAAGCCCCCCAGCACAGTGGGGCTGTGCCCTCCCCACCGGCACACGCAGTCCAACACTGATGTTTTCCATTTCCTTGTATTTAGTTAAGGACAGAAAAAAAGCCAAGAGTCACTTGTAAAATATTTTTAGGGCACTAATAAAAAGAGTGGTAAAGCTCAAAGGCCAGTGAGACGTTCACTGTTTACCCCTCCATCCTTCCAGGATGGTGCTCAGTGGGGCAGTGGCAGCTCACACCCCAAAAATCCCTGGGGACAACAGACAGGACACAAAGAGCTGCAGAGACACCAAGCCATGACCTTTTCTTTTTGCTATAAACACCTTGATTTCCACCCAGCTCCCTGGCCAAACCCCTCTCAGTTTTTAATGCTGCTGACACTTTGTTAAGGTGGAAAAAAAAAACCCTTGGAATTGTTTATGACGTTTGGCAGAGCAAATGAAGCTCTCCCATCAATACCCCCAGTTGTCATTTTATATCAGGGCTGAGCAAGATTACTGGGGCTTGCTGCAACCCAGCATTCAGGCAACAATTTCGTGGTGTAGGAGCTGATTTTCTCCTAAAAAAAAAAAAAAAAAAAAAAAGAGAGAGAAGAACCAACCAACCCCCTGACTTAAAATAGCCTTTTTGATGTGTATCACATAAGAAAGCAAGCAGCCTCTGCAAGGAGAAAATAAGCACAGTTGAAGTCACACTTCAGAGACCACTGGCTACTTTTCTTTATATCCCCAAAAGTATCTGACATTGCTCGTGTTGGGAATTACATCCCTGTGCCAGGACTGCTTGGAGCTCCTGCCCTCACCTCTGCAGCTGGGGTCTTATTTTTAATTCTGTGGGCAGGACACACAGCTCCAAATGCCAAAATGGATATAAAATTCCATGTGTGGGCAGGTGATGGGCAACAGGTTCCTCCTTCATGGCCAATGAGCAGCACCTGGGATGCACAGGAAGGCTCAGACGAGGCAACTCTGCTCCTGATCCCAAATCAGTCTTCATTTCCCTCCTCTTTCATTCATTAATTTCATTTATTAGTATTGGAGCCGGGAGGTCAGACTAGATGGTCCCACTCTGGTTCCTTCCAACCTTACCCGTAATTATTCTGTATAATCAACAAAATGAATTCATAGTCTTGTATTTCCAAACAAAGAAGGGGTTAACCTGAAAAATTAAAAGTTTGAGTTACAAGTCTCCAAAATGGTTTCAACTTTTCTTCAGCAAGGGAAAAAAATTTATTTTTTCCTATAAAAAGACAGATTGTGTTTTCCATGAGGGTGCAGACTGCAGTGATGTTCCCCAGCCTGTGTCTATGGTAAAAAAAAAAAAATATGTTTGCCAAAGACATTTTTCTTCAGCCCCCACACAAGCTCCCTCTCTGCTTAGCAAAAGGGAATTTTCCCATTTTATAGGAGGAAAGAAAATATCTTTGCTGTTATATCACAGCAGCAGCCACACAGACATATATGGGCCAAGCATTTTCCCCTTGAGAGTCCCTCCAAAGGAGGTGTTCGTTTGACACCAGTGACACGTGGAAAAGTAATGAGTTATGTTAATTGAGCTCATCTTTGCAAATTGATATTGCTCCTGCAAACAGACAGAAAAACCTTAAATGTGTTTGCATATCATCTGTATGGAGCCCATATCCAATAGCAACAGGGTCACACCGTGGTTCAGCTCTCCCATCTTCCTGCTAAACCAAGGGAAGCAGAGTTTTGACTGACGGGAGCTTTGACCTTCATTATTGAAGGTGATAAAAAATCCCGCCAGGAAGGACCTGCTGCAATGTCTCAGCCCCATTGCACCACCCAAGCCTGGCCACAGGAGGCTCCAGCCTGAATTTAGACTTGGAAAGTGCATCTCTGGATGAAGGGAGTGATTTGTTCCCTTCCTTCTGCTCCTGCCCTCCCTTCCCCGGCCTCAGTTTTCTACTCCAAAGTGATTTTGGTCCACCCTCGAGCCAGGTCATCCTGGTACAGCCCCAGCGCAGCACATCTGCCAGCAGGAAAACCCCAATTATGGCACTAAGCAGTTCTGAGACCAATTAGCAGGGTCTGAACTTTAGGAGGCTGTTTAATTGAAGAGTTGAAGGACACGAGCCTGACTCTCTCGTGCTGCTGAGCCTGGAGGCACTGGAGTGGTGAACATAGATCATGAATTTTAACTGGCTTTGCTCACCCAGCAACCTCGTGCCCACAGGGCTTTTGCAATCGGGAGGTTTTCATGTTGATGTGAGCCCTGAGAACTGGCCTGAGCCTGCATTTATTGTGTTTATTTCTAATATCAACACGGAAACGATGCACGGCAAAGAATCATCACGGAATCACAGAACAGTTTGGGTCGGAAGGGACCTTCAAACTCACCCAGTTCCAACCCCTGCCATGGGCAGAGACTGTTTCCACAAGACCAGGTTGCTCCAAGCCCTGTCCAGCCCGGCCTTGGACACTCCCAGGTGTGGGACACCTCTCTGCAGTGTTGGTGCCCTCCCTGCCCTGTCTCATTACTGAATATTCACTCGTTTCTTGCTGCTCCTGGGCACATTTTTGTGAAGCCAAGGAAGTCTGCAACAGAACTCCTGCTTCCAGATCCTATCGATCCAAGGGGAGGGAGATGAAGAGCATTAAGTATTTAAATGGAGACAAGTGAATCTGTGTTGCTGTGACACCCAGTAACCTCCCAGCCAGCACCTCAATTCCTAGTAAGGTTAAAAAAAAAAATCATTTGTTCAATCAGTCATTAATGAAGCCATAAATCATTAGGAGAATAATTCTTCCCAAATTGAATTACTCCTTTCAATTTTCTTGCTTTTTTTTTTCCCCTCCTTTCCTTTCATTCCTTCATTCCCCAAGGAGCTGAGCAGAGTCAATGCATTGGAATTAGACTTAACCAGGTGGATGCTGCTCTGTAACTTGTTGACTTCTTTTCCTTTCTGGTCCCTCAGCTGTTCTTTTTCTCTGCAGACTGTGGCAGGAGAAAATGAAAATCATGATGACAAAGCCCATGGATTCTCCTGAGGATAACTCAGTAAGGTTTGGGTTTTTATTTACCTTTGTATGGAATGAGTCCTTCTGGAAAACACAGAGCAGGAGCCTGTCTCTGATTTTATCTTAATGAACATTACTGATCCCGGAGCTCCAGCTCGGAGCCTTTCACACCTTATCACTGCCAGAGCTGGGCTGAGACCTGATAAAGAGACACACCAAACAAGATTTAATCTGCCCAACATTTCTGCACCGCTGCCTCATCCCTAATGGAATCTTTACTTGTTTGCAGCCTCACAGCAAACGGGGAATGTACAAGTGGCAGCTGCAGAACAAAAATCTCCTGGTCCTACCACGCTTTGTGCTCCAAGTCCCAGGGAGCAAAACCCTGGGTTATTCTGTCAAAATGAAAAAGGGAAACCCTAGGGTATTTTTAGGAATTTCCTTTTTCCTTCTCCATTTCGTGTTTCCCCCCTGAAACACGTAACATTTGTCAATTTATCCCCAAACCCAGAGCCCTCCACATCCTGCAAAGCAGAGGCATGGCCATGACAGATTTTTTTCCACAAACTTCATTTACTTTTCCCTTCTCCCCTGACATTCATGAAGGGGTTAAAAATAATGTCTCAGTTTCTTTCCTTGCCCTCTGCACTGACCACCATCAGCTCTCCCAAGCTGTACTTGAAAAAAGTTAATTTTTATTTAAGCTCTTCCATCCTGTTTGATATTCGTTATTCTTTTTATTACTTCTTAACTCAGCTGAGTTTCTTACCTTCTTTTCATGCAGCTCAGCCTATTCTCCATTCACTAAATCCTCTGAATCCCTGAATTGCATTTTTGTTATCCTTGTTGTTATTGCTTACATCCTGTCTTGGCCATCGTGACATTTAGGGCTTTTTTTCCCCTGAGGCTTAGATTTGTGTGTGTGCGTGTGTGTATGGATATATAATACATAATTTGCTGAGCAGCATGCAAACTGCAATCTCTGGGAGAATGGCAACCTGAATATTGCCAGAATGAGCATCAGTGAAATATGGGAAATTAATTTAGCCCCACGAAGTAGATAATTACTATTTTACAGATTGAGAAAGTGGGGCATAAAGAGATTAAGGCCCAAGGACCCAACCTAGCCAAAACCCAATCATATGCTTAATTTAAAGGAGATTAGATAGTCCCCTTAAAGCCAGTAGGAACACTCCTTGCTTAATATCAGGCACACGTGGAAATGATCTGCTGAGCAGAGCCAGGGTGGTGTTGGGACAGAGCTCAGTGAGGAAGGGCTTGTGTAGACTCAGCTCTAACAAACTTGGGCTGGAATTCACTCACAGGGACATCCCCCCACCACGACAGCCCCTGTCCTGCCTGTGCCTGAACTGCTGCTGATTTTCCAGATTAATTGCTATTACCTACTAATGTGTGTTAAATGCACTGAGGTTCTCAGTTAAGCAGCTTTAGGAAATTATACAAGAATTAATATATTATAGATGCTGCCTCGTGGGGTTAATCCAGCCACATTTTTACTGCGTGTGAAACAGCACGAAAATGTGCTTTTCCCTCCTCCCAGGGCCCTCCAGGACAGGAAAAGCTCCCTCCTCTCCTCCAGCCTGCCTGCTTTAGCAGGGTGGGTGTGGCAGTGCTTAGGGCAGGGACAGATTCTCTGGATGTCCTTTCTGCATCCAGCAAAAACAGCCCATGGGAAAACACCGGTAATTTGAAACCCTGGTCGGTGTGATCCAGAAAACACCAGTAATTTGAAACCCTGGTCGATGTGATCCAGAAAACAACAGTAATTTGAAACCCTGGTCGATGTGATCCAGAAAACACCAGTAATTTGAAACCCTGGTCAGTGTGATCCACTTTTGCCTCTTCCAGGAGCCACCAGCACGAGATGCACCACAGGGAGAGCAGCTCCAGGGTGGGAATGTGACTCATCCCACTGTTTGGCCAGGAACAAAACCCCCATGGAAAGCAGGAGCCCCTGTTCCATCAGGGATGGAGAGGGTCTGAGTAGTCTGTCCAGGAGCTGCAGCCTGGATGGAGGGGGATAATGGGGGGATGATGATGATCCCACTGCCTGAGCTCCAGAAGACTCAAATGCCAAACCTGACACGTTGGTGACACATTTGGTGGCCTCTCCCCAAAGTTTCACCTGCCATCCTCAGCTTTGGAGCTGGCCTGACATTTCAGTGCTGGTTGGTTTTTTTTTTTTTTGAATTTTGAGAACAGATGAGAGCACAGCAAGGCCATCCCCTCCTCCCACAGCAGAGCTGGAGTGCAGGTCCTGAGGAAGCTGCGTGTCTCATCTACACCCTCATCCACCACGTGTTCTTCACACATCGCTCCTCAGCAATGGCCAAGGCTGCTGTGGTCCATCTAACTTGTCATATATCTTTCAAACTAATGTACAAATAGAGTTTTACATAAAGTACAGAGCAGAAGAGTTATGCCAGTCCTGTAGGAAAGTAATACCCATCTTAATAAAGTGTGTAAATACATATTTATCTGCTAGACTGGAATCAGAGAGGCTGTTCTGGTCTGCTGGAGAAAAGAAATACACACTTTAAGACTGTCTAGGTACATAATTACCTTAGAGAGAGAGTGAAATAAATCATCAGTGTCTTCTCGCTGTCCTGAGCTCTCCTTAACTCCTTTGCCAGCAATGAGCATCCCCAGGCTCAGTGCAAACCCACCCAGCAATAATTAGTGAGCCTGGGAGAGAAACCAGTGTGCAGAGTGGTGGGGCAGACCCTTCTTCTGAGCTTTGGAAATTCCTCTGGAAGCATTTGGGTCCTGCCCAGAACGGGATATATTTATTATTACCGATGGAATGAGATGTTGAATCTACAGAGACAAAGTTAAGTGAAGGAGAATCGATTTGGGAAAGATACACCGGCTTTACCTGCCTCCCGATGGCGCCTGACTCGCGGGGAGGGACTTGAAGGCTCTAGGTCCAGCTCTGAGCCGGGTTTTGGGAAGGGTTTGACCACCCCCCTCCATCCTCCCTGCCTCTGCTCCTACTCAACATATGACGTCGTCTCCTAAAAGCCAAGCTCAGCTATTTTGGGGGGTCGCAGCCGTTCCATTTTATATTAAACTCTGCTCGTTGTCCGTGAGGAGTTAATGAATAGATGGAATAGATGCCTTAATGAGCGGCCAGTCGATGAGGTGCAGCCTCCAGTCGATAACACACCGACAACGTCCTCACGGGCATCTGCAGCGAAAACTCCTCGTGTCTGCAATATGCTTATAACCACTATTAATTATTTATTGGTCTTTTAGAAAACGTTTCCAAGTGGGTCCCAGAATAAAAGGCTGCTGGCTCCTCTTCCTGTCTCCCGCTCTCTCTCTCCGTGCAGGTACCAGGGAGGGGCTGCATCTCCACATACACACACACACCCCCAAGCCTGGGGCCAGGCAGGGTCGGGGAGGGGGGACAGAGCTTTGAACGAGGACACGGCTCCTCTCCTTCATTTCTCGGCTGTTTCCTGAGCTGGTGGAAATCGGCTCTGCGAGGGAAGCACGCACAGCTCCGGATCTGCAGCGCTGCGAAAAGGCTCGAGCGACGCAGCACCGGGGGATGCTCAGGGAGGACGGGCAGCGAGGCACACACAGACAGGGATAAACTTAGCACCAGCCCTCGCCAGGCTGTCACATTCACATGAACACGAAGAGGCCAAGGACTCCGAGAACCGAGATGCCCAAGTTGCTTTTTCCGAAGAGCCGGGACGCGGCGGGGAGGTGCCAGACTGGGCTGGGTTCGAGATGCAGCCTCTGAGAAGAAAAATGAATTATTCATCATGGCCCAGCCTGGAGATCCTTGGTGATAAATAATGCTAAGTAGGAGCTTGCTACGTGCCTAAGCTACAGCCTGCCCCTATGCTGCCTCCTTCTATTTTTTGTGGGGTTTTTTAAGAGTACTATGGCTTACAGAGCACAATTTGATGGGATAAGTAGTGTTTGAAATTGTTCTGTAGGCTGGAAGGTTCACCTCCTTTTGCAAGGCTCCTGGAAGCTGCTCTTCAGTTGCATTCTTCAATCATTGCTCCCAGCTGTGTGTCAAAGCACACCCCAGAGGTTCAAGCACCAGTGTCATGGAGTTCCCTGGGATTTGTTCAAACAAATGAATTTTGTATTATTTTGATGGCAAAAGAGGATTGATCTTTGCTTCCCTCCACCTGTCCCCTGCATCTCCATCCCATGCTGCACAGGGAATGCAGCCCCAGCCATGCAGCCTCGGGCAGGAGCTGGTGGGGCACCCCAGGGTGTTCAGCTGACACCTGCAAAAGGGTTGAATAGAATCACAGAATCACAGAATGGTTTGAGTTGAAGGGACTTTAAAGCTCATCTCGTTCCACTCCCCTGCCATGGGCAGGGACACCTTCCCCTATCCCAGCTTGCTCCAAGCCTCATCCAACCTGCAGCCACAGCTTCTCTGGGCAACCTGTGTCAGGGCCTCCCCACTCTCCCAGGGAAGAATTTTTTCCTAGTATCTAATCTAATAGCATCATTATAATTAATCACTCCTAATGACTGCTTGCAAATAAAGGGACAGACGGTGCCACCGTGTCCAACCTCTGGCAATGCCCCAGGAGCTGTGCACGAGCCCAAAACCAGGTGATTAAAATTCTCTGTTTCCTTAAGAGCCCATTTCCTTTTCTGAAAAGCAAGTATGTAAAAACAGCCTTTCCCTAGGCTAGGATTTGCTGAACCTGCAGCCCTTTGGCAAGGGATGGTTGACAGTGAGAGGTGGGACTACTCTCCACCTCTGCCAGGCAGCTGCATCTGGAAAAGCCCAAAGGAAGGAGCAGGGCAGGGCTTAAAGTGGGCTTAATTTATCTGCCAAGGATATCACTTAGAGAAAGCTCATGGGCTACAGCCACGGGGTCAGGAGCTGTTTCTATCTACCGGTTTCAAAACTAGTGGGGTCTGGCAGGAACACCTGAAATAACGAGCTGGGTCTTCTCCAAGGGGAAGGGCAAATGAACCAGGAGCAGCTGTGGTGGAGGAGCTGCCACTGCACCTCCTGCCTGCTCTCCTCTCCATCACTTGCTGATGCAAGGAATTATCTGCTTGTTGTGCTGGTAACTGGGGACATTTGGTTGTGCCAAGAAAGGAGCATGCCATGGGTACAGTGCCATCTGCCAGTGTGTGAGACAGGGCCAGCACAGTTATGGGGGCATGGCTGTGCCCTCCCTGCACACCTCCACGGCCCCAAGGTCACCAAATGCCAGGTACCCCAAACTCCTGCAGGTTCAGCAAGCCCAGAGGCCACAGTGACAGCAGGAGCACAGCACAAGGTTTGTGCAGGCTGTTTGTGGAGCTGGGGGTGAGGCTGAGACCTTGGCAATGAAGTGGTGAGGTGGGGGGGAGTCTCTTTTCAGCAGGATGACTCTGACTTGCTGCACTCCCTTTTATTCTCCACCCCAGCAGGCTCCTTTCCATAAATCTCAGTAAATTCCTCCACAGGACTGGGCAGGAGAGTTGTGCACCCAGGAAGCTGAGGATGCTTTAGAGGCTGTGTTTTCCCACTGGTGCTGGAAGCCTGTTGTCCCCATTGACGTCAGAGGGAATTTTGAGCCAGCACCGGCTCCGAGCGTTTAATCATTTGTGACCTCTCTGAAGAAACCTGGGAAATTAGCAGCAGAGTTAAGAGCAGAGCCCAGGAGTCCTGATCCCTTCGTCCTTCACTTAATCACAAGACAAAGCTTTCTCCTGATGGAAAGCAAACAGAGGAGAAATGGAGCAGAGCTTTGCCATGAATTAAAATCATTCTCACTATTACCCAGATTGGAGTTTTTAATCCCAGTTTCTTCTGGTTTCTTCTCTTCACTCACTTCCGTGTCTCAGCCTGCAAAGGGGACATGAAGGATGTGGCTTTGCAGGAGCCTTTGAGTTCACTCTGGCTGGGTTTTGCAGTCCTCAGTATGGAGGGTTGAATGGCATTTTGGAAGCCCACTCTCAGCCATGTCCTCCACTGACACGTGAGCTTTTTTCCATTTGACCAGTATGTGTTGCTTGCTGGGACTGGGAGATCTTCATCTCTACAGATTTTGAAGGCAGTTTAACCTACATCCACCTTAACTGCTGCCAGAGGTGCTGGTTCTGCCCAGGGGCAGAGGAGTCTGCTGCCTGTGACCCTGTGATTTCCCTGCACCCTAAAACCAGCTTCATAATCCAGGATTAATCTGGGACATCACATTGTGCCGTGGTCATATAGAATCATGGAATGATAAAATATCCCGATCTGAAAGGGAGCTACAAAGATCATTGAGTCCAGCTCCTGGCCCTGCACAGGATAACCCCAAAAATCATATCATTGCACTGTTATTTTTAAGAAAGCCCCCAGCAGCCTGTGGATCACCAGTGGTTTGGCTCTGGGATAACTCACCAAACTGACTGATCCTCTGAGGATGACTCCATGTCCTGATGCAATAAAACATGAAACATAACACATTTTTCCTGGAGAAACCTGACACTGTGTGTTAGATCTGGGGTTAAGGAGGCTCAGACTGCCTGACACAAGCAAAAGCTTCCTTTAGAAGATGCATTCCTGAAGAGGTTTGCTTTGAATAGGCCCTTTGCTTTTCTGTGCCTTTCTGCACTAGAAAGCAGGGAATTGACTGCGTTTCAACTGCTTTAATTAAACTGAGTTAAAATCCATCAGCACAAAGATTCCTGCTATGCCTACACAAAATCTGTTCAATGAAAAAGCCAAAATACAATGGCTATTACTTTCTGTCAAGTTCTACAGGATTTTCTTTTTTTAAGAGAGGCTGAACAGCTCATTCTGCACTAGTTAAATTCCACCTTCCGCTCCTAAGCTTTTTCTTTCAAATGGATATATCTTTGTTAAACAAGGCAGGCTGAAATCCTGCCTTTTCCATCCATCCCCTTAAGGAGCTTGAGTGATGCAACCCCGTGACACAGCCCAGGGAGCAGGATGGAGGGTGATGGAAGCAGGGGCAGCAGGCTGATGGAAGGGGCAGCAGGAATCCTGCATGGAGGGCCCCACTTTCACAGCAGGAAGAGGGATGTGTTGTCAGTGTGCACCCAGAGCAGGTCACTTCTGGTTTCAAACAGCATTTAATGTCTTCTCTCTTATGACCACATCGGTCAGAAGTTCCATGGATTTAGAATGGGAAGCTGCTCTTGCCAAGCTCAAATGGGTTGGTTTTTGGTTTTTTGTTTCAATGCAAGGCACACATTTATACACCTCAAGCTGTGCATTTAGTGCTGGTGGCAACTCAGGGTGGGCTGGGATAGGTGTGACGGAGGCAGCTGCCCTGGTCTCTGCCCCACTCCTCAAGAACAGGATGCTGCACTCCTGCCTTAATCCCCATGGAATGCTTTGGGAGCTGTGCAGGGAAAGACTCTTTAAATATATGATGAGGCATTAGGATACATTTGCTGCTCTTACTGTGATATGTGCCATTTCCAAAGGGTAAGAGGGCAGGTTCTTCATGCAAAAAGAAGCACATGGGACTTAAAATATGCCAAGCACTGCTGCTGAGCATCTCTTAGTATCATCTTATACCAGCAACCTCTGATGGGGAGATTTCCAGGAGGATTAAACTGCAAAACCCTTTTCCGGCATCTGCTGCTTGAAGAGAGAGGGTTGCTATGGCAACAGCATCTGGCCTATTCACATGAGTTTTATAAGGGAAGAAACAAATAAAAAATAAAGCAAAGACAACACACAGGTTGCACAAAAAGAGAGGTGACTTTGTCTGCCTTCATCAGAGGGAGAGTCAGAGAATAATGAATAATCCAGCCTGGCTGTTGGTTTAAGTGTGTGTTTGCCACCATGTTCCTGCATCCCCTCCAGAGCTGAGGGGTGGGACATGGGCAGAGGGTCCTTAGTTTAGCAAGGAGAGGAGGATCCATGGCAATCACACACGTGTTGGTGAGTGTGCTGGGCATCCTGGGCACTCCCTGACTCCCAGGGTGGCACTGGAGCAGCTCCCAGCCATCGCTGGCCATGGTGGGCTCTCCTGGTTCCCAGCCATGGGGTCCTTCTCCTCCTCTGCATCCCTGAAACCTGATTGCCAGCATTGACCTCCAGTAAGGGCTGAGGGGCTTCTCTGCAGGGTTGGAGTCAACAGATCCCAGGGTAATCAGGGTGATTGAGTTTTTCCTGGGATATGGATGGGGAGGACCCCAGGGATTCCAGAGATGCTCCTAAGCAGGTATGAACTCCTGCATTCAGCACACTTTAATGAGCCTTTCTTGCGCCAGTCCAGCCCAACACAAGGCCAGGCCATTTCTCTTCCCCTCCCAGGAGAAGATGGGTTTAGCAGGAATGTTGTAGGGAAGGACAAGGGGTGGGTCCATGCTGGGTCAGGCACCAGCTGTTCTCCACTTTTCCTCCACCAGCTCCAGTGTGTCCTTGGGAATGATCTCACTTTTAAGTAGAGAAATTTTTCTGGATACTCCTTGGAGACAATCTCTTTATCTGCTTGATTTGTATTTCAGGGCAGAACAGCAGATATTAGTGATGGCTCCAAGCCAGAACATTTGGACCAAGGTCTGGAGAAGGTCCAGGATGGAGACAGGCAGCCTGCACATGTGAACCTGCTGATGGGGCCCTGACAGCTGACCAGTTAATCATGGCAAAATACTGGGAAGAGGCAGAGCTTTTCCAGGCAGTTGGCGCCAGCTGGGCAGGCATGAGGTGCCTACATGGTCCAGCATTTTCATGCCAGGGGCACAGGGAATCCAGATCCCAAATACTGGCAGGTCTGCTGTGAGTAATTCCATTACACACTGGACAAGTGGTGAGGCACAGAAGGGCAGTAACTTGCTCAAGGACATAAAGCACAACAGGATCAGGTGATTGATCCAAGCCTGATCCGTGCTGGCTGGGTGCTCTGGGGAGTTACTCCTCCTCCACACCCCCATGGGTGGTTTGGAGGCCAAGCCAAAACACTGTGCCATGAGCACCAGGGCTTGTCCTCAAGCTCAGGCAAGCAGGGTCGTTCCAGAGATCCCATCCATCACCAAAGCCCCGTCCAAGCCCAGCATACATTCCTATTGTTTTCAGGAACACACACAGACCCAATTTACCATCTGGTCTGGAACTCTTTATGCTCTGAGCTTGATGCAAATCAACACAGCTCCACTAATTGCTGGGATGTTAATGATGCTCACGCCAAGGCACAGTCAGGCTGAGCAGCCTGGTGCCAGCTCTGCACCACACTGACAGTGTGACTGTCCCGCAGCCTGTGAGGTGCCACGGCCCCTCAGTCCTGGTCCATGGCTTGCAGGGCAAGGTTCACCTGCCTTGGGATGCTCCCAGAGCCTAAAATGCAAAGGTGACAGCAAAAAGAGCTAGAAAAGCAAAAGGAGTGGTGATGTAAAGGAGGAATGCTCTGCCCTGAAAAAATGCCTTGGTGTGGAGAGGAGAGGGCAGGTAGTGAGAGACACGTGTTGGGTGAGTCTTCTCTGGGAGCAGATGAAATCCTCATTGCAGATTCAGACAGGGAGAATATCTGAGCCAGCGCAGTGAAAAGCCTGTGCCTGCAGAAGGAGGTTGCAGCAATTAGCACCTCAGCATCTCCTGGATCAGGCAGCCTGCTTGCCCCTGGCCCTCCTGCCCACCACCTGCCTCCTCCTGCGGGCACGGAGCAGGGCTGGAGCTCTGGAGATGCTGCCCAAAATAGTCACAGCCAACATCCCACAGCCCCCAGGGCCAGTCCTTCCTGCTGCTGCTCCAGCCCAAGTGGGGAGTCACTGGTTTGCCTGTGGCAGGGAGACTTCAAGCAGTTCCAAATGACCCTGTCACTGCAAATCCACAGAGCTGTGGTCGAGCTGCAAAGGAGAGGCCAATTTGGGAACCTGAAGCAAATGTATTCCCATGGCTGGTGATTAGGAAGAGGTTCAGATTAGATGTAAGGCACCACGTGTGTCTACGCTGGCTCATGGCTGTGAATCCTTAAGCATCTTCCCCAGTAACCTCCCCCTCTTCTTCATTTTGTTCTTTCACAACTGATCAGCAATTTCTCTTCCCAGCACTTGAAAGAAGAGAATAGGAATTTTAGGACACTCTTCTGGACTTATTTATTTACCCATTACCTTGTCCCACGTGGAGGAAAACATCCTTTTACCTGCTGAGACCTCCCAGGACAGGCACCAGCAGCAGCGCTGAAGCCACCCCGATGTCCCCATGGAAAAGGCAGCAGTTGTTTGTGTACCCCAGGAGGGTCACACAGACAGTGCCTGTCAGGATTGCCAAAGGAAAAGAGGCTGAAGGGGTCTCTGGGGAGTTCAGGTTGCCCTGAGACCTCTCTTTGCTCCAGATTTTAGCTTGGATTGGAGAGTATCAAACATAACAACAGGGCAGGGCTTGGGGCCGGCAAGAGCAGCTTCAGCTGGAGTGGATCAGGAGTGGTGCAGAGGAGACTGCAACCTTCCCATGCCAACTGTCCATAAAGGATTTCTTGTTTCCTTTCATTAGCCTACTCAGGCTAATTATTTTCAAGTGCACTGTTCCAAGTTTAAAGAAAACTGAGTCACTAAGGAGCTGATGCTGCACGGGATGGGCAGGGCTGGCAGGATGTGGGTCAGGACTGAGGCAGGAGCAGGGATGAGGAGAACCTGGTCCATCACCCAGAACCCATCTGGGTTCAGAGGGTCCAACCACTTGCCTGGCTGCCATATATTGTATCTCTGCAGCAGAGGAGGGGACCAGCAAAGCTCCACCACACCCCTCCCAGGTCTGTGCAGAAATGACCCCAGAAAGAGCTACGGGCTTGCACCAAGGGCAATGCCTCACTCTGGAGAGCCACAACCAGCCCAGGGCTGTACAACTGGCTTTAAATTGCCTGCTCTCCTCTTCCCCTCTTTTTATTATTCGTTGTTCAGCTGCAGTGGCAGTAAATCCTTTAGGAGTTTTCCACAGATCCCCTCTGAGGATGAGGCAAGGCAAATGAGCCACTCTGGAGCTGCCCCGGTGTTTGCCCAGCCCTGATTTACACCTTCCCAGAGAGCATAGGACATGGATTAGGGCCAGGCTCTTGCTGCTGACCACTGCAGTATTTCTCCCCCTTCCCTGAACCGTGGCCTATTTTGGAGCTAATAAATCCTCCCAGCAGCCTGCCAGCTCCTCCTGGTCAACCCCAAAGAGTGGGAAAGGGAGGAGGAGAAAACAGGGGAGGGGGAAACTGGCATCACCATGGCAACCTGCTCTTTCCTGGAGCTGAAAAACCTTAATGTTCCCACTCCCCATTTTTCAGTTGTGTTGGATCAGGCAAGGATGACAGTTGGCATCACTACGTGTTACGAGCGTCGGATGCTCATGGAGTTGTGCTTCAAAGCAAGCTGCACATTTTGTGCATCCTCCTTCAGGATGACTGGATCCAGGTCCCTCCATGGATCACCTCCAGGAGGTGGCTGTGTGGGTTTGGGCAGCAGGACCATTCCCAGGGCAGGGAACACTATTGCCTTGCCATGCCCTGTGTACCAGGTGGGCTCTGTCAGGGAAGGGGCCCCCTTGGTCACAGTCACTGCCCTCCCAGGAGGTTGCTGCTATAAATCAGGTTTGCTTTCTGCCTCATTCCCCCTTTCCTCACTCCTTATTAACCCCCCTCTTGTTCAAGGACAGACCCTCTGTAGCTCCAAGCACACAGGGGCTGATTATTCCCCTCCCGGTGTGCACAGCACGGAGCTGGGGGTGCAGGGATGGCCATGGCACCCTGCAAAACACTCACAGCCCTCACACCCAACACAGCAGGCACTTCTGAGCCTGGTGAAAGCTGCTGGGAGCTGGGTGTGGAGGAGGGATCAAGCTGTCCCACCACTCATCCTGGTGTCCTTGAGCTCCAGCGGGTGGGGACACGGCACCCTCAGCAGGAAGGGAATGGGCTCTCCAAGGGTGCTCCAAAGGGCTTTCAACCTCCATAATGTCTCATTTATAGCTTATTACCAGCCTTCTGTGCAGGGAAAAGCAGCCAGAGATGTAAGGGAGGTGGCTGTGCCCCCTGGAAGGGTGGTGGAATGCTGGATTGCTGCAGAACATCCCGGGGTGGGAACAGGAGTGGAGGTGGGAAACACCACTCATCCTAATGGCTCTCAAAAGGTGCTGCAGTGAACCCCAGATGAGCTTCACTTCCAGAAGCTTCCACCTCATAAAGACCCTCACCCAGGGTCACCCATTTGGGCACTGCCCAAAGTGACCTGTCTTTCATTCCCACTGGAGAAGATGGAAGTGCAGCAGATGGGCCTGCACAGAAAGAACACTGCTCCTGCTTTATAGCTCAGGCAGTGGTGTTTTATTTATTTATTTACATCATATTTGCATTTGCAAACCCATTTCCCTTCTCTGCAAGCAGAAAGGCAGGCGGGTGTCAGCAGATGGGCACAGATGCTGCTGCCCACCACGGCTGGCACTCTGAGCCCCAGGGTTTAGTGTTAATAAAGCTGGATCCCAACACTCAGTTAGGAAAATGAGATGCCAGGCGTGCCTGGTGAGCGTGGCAGGGGCTGGCTTTCCTGCAGGTTTGATGAGCTCTCCTGGGCAGGGAACGCAGATGCTGCAGTTGGCTCTTGGTGCCCCTCCAAGATGGGCAGTGTTGAAGGGAGTGAGTGGAAGTGGAGAGCAGGTCTGGATGCCATTCAGGGGATTATCATTATTTAATAGTTGGTTTAAGTGAGTGCAGAGCCTCGGTGCCTCCTGGCACAGGTGCACGTTTTTGAAAAAAGCTGTTGGGGAAAAAGCAAAGCACAGCCCCAAAATGAGCTGGATTTGCTGCCCATCCGGAGAGGTGGCACCATTGCAGGGTGCTGGGCAGGTCTGGGTGCTGGGACATGGCACCACGCAGCCCCCTCCTGGGAATCTAGAAGCCAAATTGGTGGTTTCCAACTGTGAGCTGATTTATCCAGTGGGTGCTGAGACCTGATGGAGGCAGGAGCTGCAGGGAGAAGGTGTTGTTCCACCTGGGCATTAGTGAAGTGGTTATTTATTTAATGCGATGTTTGATCAGACAACTCCCCCCATGTAAAAATGATTAAATATTTCTCTCCCAGTCCCCCTTTGCATTAAATAGTTGTGGTGCCCTTTACCAGGAGGGAAACTGTGGCACGGGCTGGACTTTCCCTTCTTGTGAATGTCCCCTGCAGAAGAGAAAGAACAGCCCCTTCCCATCTGCTCCACTCAGCCAAACTGTCTCCCAATGCTTCTGTGGAAGGCAGAGGCTCTGGCATCATCCCACCTTGCCTGGGCAGCCCTTGCTGTGCTGCCACCACATCTCCCACAGGAGTTTGCTTAATGAAGATTAAAGAAGTGCTGCTACAAATATGTCAGTCATAAAAATAACAGAAAATAATAAAAGGAATAATGCACCGTGGCTATCAGCCCAAGTGGAAGCCTCAATTAGCAAATATATCAATCATTGATGACATCTTAAGTAGCATTTACAGTGAGAGCATTACAAAAATGATTTGCAATTACAGCACTGCTGCAACTTTGCTGGGAGCAGAGCTTCCTGGGAAGTGGGGATGCCTCAGGGAAGAACCATCCAGGCTCCCAGCCCAGCACAAAGCTGCTGGTTCACTGCCCTGGGTGGGATACTTAGGAATATCTGCAACCACAAGAGTTGTTGCCTTTAGATTTGCCAGGGTGGGGTCATGGAGGATGTTCAGGATGCCGTGGCACAGCTCCACAGGGAGGGAACATTTGCTCCTGCCTCAGGGTGGAAGGGGCTTTGCTGGTTCTGAGGGCTGGGATGGAGAGAACACACAGCTGGATCCCACCAGCCTTGCTCCAGCCTCCTGCCCACGAGCGGTTTGGCCTCGTGAAGCGTCCAAAAGAGCCATGTGGACAGGTCCCATCTGCTCGTTCCTGGCCTGGGTACAGGGGGAGTTAAAAGCCCTGTGGCACTGGCTGCAAGGAGCGGGATAAGGGCCCAGCACACCCAGCCAGGACCATCCTGTTGGGTGCCACCACCTCCCCCCAACAACCCCCGTGGCCCGAGCAGGGACCAGCCCACTGGGGACGGAGCCAGAGATGATTTACAGCTCCACTGCTAATGCCTAAGGCCCAGGATAAAAAGGGATTGGACAAAGGCGCTGGAACATGCACAGTCATTTATGAATATTACTGGATTACAGGCAGCTTACAGGCTCCCAGCTGTGATCAAACCCCTCCGGGCAGCGCAGCGAGATAAAGGCGACAGGAGGAGCAAAGCCTCTCCCAGACGTCCTCCAGCCCTGAGACGAGTTCCTGTACACACACACAAACAAACAAAAAAACCCCAAACACACAACCACTGCTTGTTTGCTTGTTTGTTTTAAAGGAATTTGTTGGGTCTTGCTCAAACATCCGCAAACATCCTATTTGGCAATTGATTTCCACAGCTGGGAAGAATCAGAAAAGCAGCTTCTTCTTGAAGAAAGAAAGAAAGAAAAACACTAATTTGGAGGGGTTTTTTATTAGAAACCCCAGCGTCTCCCACTAAAAAAAAAATGTACTGATAAAAGATCCATTTCCTTTTGTTTTTAATCCCTGCCCTGCTCAAGCCCAAACATGTTCCTGCAGACGCAGGTTCTGCGCTGGGGTGATTTAATCAGCTCAGTAAACAGATGTCAAGGCTGAGTGGAAGGAAGATGCGTGGGGAGAGCACAACGCAGACAAAATATTTCTGTGCTCCAAGTGCAAGGTGAGCTCCTGGGGCTCCAGCATCCTGGTGGGATGATGGCTCTGCCCTGTGCAGCTCCCAGCTTTTCTCTGTGATGCTGTGATCTTTCCATGGAGCAGCAAGCACAGCAAACCTCTCCTGGGAGACCCCTCTGGGTACTGGCAAGTTTCTGGATTGATGAAGTCTTGCTCTCAGCTTCGAAACCCTCTTAGCTTCAGGGCTTCATGGTAGGAGGATGGAGGGATTGCAGGTTTCCCAAAGCACGTTTTGTCCCTGGGGGTTTGCAGATCATGGTGCTGGTGGGACCTGAGTCTCCGCTCACAGCCTGGGAATCATAGAATCTCGGAATGGTTTGGGTTAGAAGGGACCTTTTAGACCACCTCATTCCACCCCCTGCCATGGGCAGGAACATCTTCCACTAGACCAGGTTGCTCAGAGCCTGGCCTAAGATGAGTTGGAAGAGCATCCTTGCAAGTGTTCCCTAAGCCTTGCAGGCTCAGCAGCTCTGCCCAGCCTGCAGCCCCCTCCCAGCCCAGCTGCAGCTCAGCTCACACTCACCCACAGCTCAGAATGTTTATGGCAAGTTTGCCCTCGGTGGTTGGTCTCCTCACAACCCTCTTCAAGGATCTGCAGTGATCAAAAGAGAGAGGAATTATTCAGAACAGTGTAACAAGGAATAAATAATGCGCCGGCAAGGGAGGATGGGGAGATGGGAAGTGAGAGCAGCAGGAATAATAGCGGTTATTGCCAGGTGAGTAATTTGCCCAAGGGTTTGGAGTGATGGCTCTGAGGGAGCCCTGATGACTGGGGACAGCTTTGGGGTGTCCCACACAGGACAGTGGGGAACAGCTGAGCAGTTTGGGAATATTTCTGGGTGCCTCCCGCCACCTGCCCACTCCCGGCCTTCACAAGGATCTGCCTGAGAGCACCACGGGCAGGTCTGGGCAGCCTCCAGTTATCCCAGAGCAGTGAAGGATGCAGGATGGAGGCTAGTACTTGTCTCCACAGCCTGCCAGAGGGGGCTGATCCTGCTCTCACACCGGGGCAGCTCCGTCCCCCGGCGCCGCTGGGATTCCATTAACACGCAGGCACAGGCGCTAAATTACTTTTAATAAATACCTAATGAGAAGATGACAGCCACTTCTGGACTCTCAGCAGTCCCCTCGGTTATTCAGCAGCTCAGAAATGCACAGCTCGGCTTCAGTAATTGATAGTCCACTGATGTGGAGCTCAGGGGTAGGAAAGGGCCCCATTAATTACTGCTGGGCAGCGCTCGGCTCCGGCACCAAATGCCACCAGGAGAGTGCTCGTGGAATGCTGCTGATAAAATACAGCAGCTCTGCACTGCACACCACCAGGCGGTCCTGCCTGCTCCCTCTGGAGATGGGCTGGTGGTCCAGTGGCTCAGCAGGGGACTACAAGTGCAATTAAAATTCAGGTGTTTCAGGAAAACTGAACCCCAGTGCTGGCTCTGGGTTTTCAGGATTTCTTGGAGGCAGGAGGGCTTGTGGCCAGGCCTGCTCCCCCCAGCCCCAGCCCTGAGCAGTCAGCCCAAAGCTGTTTGCTGCTGCACACTCCTTTCTCCAGGGTGGAAATGAGTCTGAGAGAGCTCTGTGACATCTTTCTGTCCTAGAGCAGGGCAATCCATGTTCTGGAGGGCTTTTTGAGCCCCTGGAATTATGGCCAGCAGCAGGTTGTCAGCATTGCCCTGGGGCTGGAATGTGGGATAGGTATGGCTGCCTCCAAGCTGGCTGCAAGGTTAGGGAAAAAAAAGGGATGTTGTCAGAGTGGATCATCCAGTAAAGTGGAAAACAGGCAGAAAGAGGAGAGCTGCTGTACTAATCCCCAGGAGACTGAGCCCACATGCATGTTCTGCTCCCCTGCCCACTGCCACACTTCAGCCATGCAAAAGAACAGATGAAATTCCATCTACAGCAAGGGAGGAACAGAGATGGCCCCCAAGTCCGTAAAGAGTTATAGAGCAAACAACCAAAAAGTCATTGTAAATCCAATCACATTAAACCCTACACTTCAGAAATGTTCCAGTGTCTCCCTAAAGCCATCCCCTGCTGAGGTAATGAATCTCAGGGTAATTTGCACAGCACCTGTCAATGAGACAATTTTCACCTTTCAATGAGGTTTTTAGGATGTCTCAGTCAATGGGATTTTCTGAGGGCAAAGGGAGATGGAGGGTTTATGGGAATGCCTCAGGTGAACGATGGACTCCTGGAAAAGTCAGCATAAGCCTGGGCTGTGATGGATGTGGCCTGTCTCCCCGAGAAAAGCCTCCTTCCCTCTGCCACCAGGAAAGGCTGCTCTTGTATTTTGGTGAGGAGAAAAAAAAAAAGGCAAATTTTGCAATAAAAAATGGTGTTGCAGGAGAGGAAGTTGGGAAGGCAACAGCAGGTCTGGAGAGGTGAGGTCTCACATTGTCCCCTCACCCCTCAGACAAGCTGACTGGGGGTCTCCTGTGTCCCCAACACCCCCTGCTCTCTGCGTGTGCTCCCAACCCACCTCCTCCCGAGGGAGGATCTGCCCAAACAACCAGCAGATGCCTTGGCAGAACAGCCTGTGTTTGAAGATGGGAAAGCACAGAGGAGCAGAGATTAAAGGAAAGTAAACAGTTCCCTCTGCGTGCCCGGGGCTGCCTCTGCCAAGGCGCTGCCTCCGGTGCCACCGAGCCCTGCAGGGCTTTGCCAGGAGCATCCCCCCGAGGGGCACAGGCTGGGGCTCTGCAGAAACCACCTCCTCCAGGTCTCACCTGGCCTCAGACACTCGGTTCTCCCTTTAAAACCACCCTTAAAGCTTTTTTAGAGAAATTCTCTGGCAGAAGCCACCCATTCTGGACCCAGATGAGGTGTCCTGGAAGGATGTTCAATAAGCAATAATCACATGCACACACACAGGTACCCACCAAAGATACAGGGGTTATTAATGCATATGCATAAAAATGGCATTTCATTAGGAGCCTGATAATACCTCGGCCATATGGTGTTGTATTTACCATCCACACTCCAAGCACAGTCTCTGTCAGCTCCCAGAGCTCCCAGCTAAAAAGAGGGTGGAGGTGATAATGGATTTTCAAAGAGACAATTATTTGCTGGCTCTGTCGCTCCTGTGGATCAATGGCAGATGTTTCTGCTGCATCCTGACCCATTTTTGATCCTGAAAACAAGCCTGTGTCGGGGCTGCCTGGCCTGTACAGAGCTGGGAATTGTCCCTATCCCTATTTGCAGCTTTGGAAGTGACAGAAGCCACTTATTAATCCCGGGGACAGTGGGATTTTGGCGGCCCTGTGGGGCTGGTCCAAATAGATGGGGTCCTTGGGGAGGTGGCCGGAGGGAGTTCTGGCTCCCTCCAGTAATGGAGTTTGTGGAAAACCCCATCCCAGCCCTCCTGCAATGGGAAACACTCCGAGCCTGCTCCGAGCTGGCAGGTCTGTGACTTGACCTGATGTAGAGGAAACGCATCAGTTCACTTTACTGATTGTAACTAATCCAGGCCTATTTCACATCTGAGAGAGTCTTTCCTGGCTCCACTGCGGATCAACCTTTAAATAAGGGCTCTGGCTGCCTGTAAATCTCTGATTAGAGCTGTGGCAGGGGAGCTGTGCTGCTCCAGGGACATCTGTGTGACGGGTATGGATCCACACATGTGCACACACACCTCAGGGGCAGGGAAAGGGCCCAATCCTTCCCATGGGAAGGGCTGAAGGAGCAGGTGAGGAGCTGCAGAGACCTCCCCGTGCTCCAGCCACAGCACCTTGTGACACACCAGTGACTCCCAGACATCCCCCAGCACCTGCAGCCCCGTGGGGGTTCAGTCTCACCATCACCCCCAGCCCCTTGCAGGAAGCCTTGTCTGGGTGAGTGATTTTGAAGCATCACACTGCAGAGCCAGGGAGATTATGAGAGTTTAGATGAGCAGATGCCTCCCTAGATCAGCTTCTTGCTAAATTAGCATTAGCTTTTTACAGCACCAGCAAGCTGTCGCCTGCTCAGGAGCCCCGTTCCCAGAGCACACTCTTCTGCTGGGTGTTAAAAATGACTTTGCAGTGCACTAAATGCCCTGCACCAGCCACAGGAACAAATATTTCAGGTTTTTGAGACCCCAGAGGTGGTCTGGCTGGCTGTGGAGAGCAAAATGCTTCCCAGTGGTGCTGCCAACCTGCTCGGGGGATGCTCAGCAAGGCAGAGCCTGGGCATGGGGTGGATTCCAGCAGCCCTCCTCCAACAGCAAATCTGGGAGATATCACCCCATTTTTAGGGAATAATGGGAGGTGCAGAGCTCAATGCCTTTTGAGAGCCCCCAGCAAAGCATGTCCAGGGGTGCCATGGACTCCTCTGGCAACCGGAGACAGGGATAAGTTTTAAGTCCTCGCTTTTACCAGAAGTCTGTGCAGGATTAATGTTCTCTGTGCCCAGAAAGGTGGCATTAGTGGGGAGTTGACAGCCCTCACACCTCTGTGAGCTGCCCATGCTGCCAGCCAGGGACTCTGCACCCAAAAAGTCCCTCGACAGCTATAAAAGGGGCATCTTCATGCCAGCACTGCAGGGTGAGGGCAGGGAGGCTCCAGCTGCCCTACAAAGTGCAGAGCCCTGGGACACAGCCCTGAGATCCCCCTGGGGACTGACAGGTCCTAGGGGTGCCTTTCCAAAGCACCAGTTTGGGTGCTGCATCCCTGCATCCCCACACACCCCCATGTCTGCCTGTGCTCCCTGCAAACACCAGGCCCCCACTCCACGCTGCTACTGGGGCTGATTTGATTTTCTAGTCCTGAGAAGCACTTGTCTTGTATGGGCTGGTGAATAATTTATAATTTGCTTATGAGCAAAGGCAATGGGGAGTGTAGAGAAGGGGAGGGAGAATAAATATATATTTATAAAAAAATGGAAAAAGCTAAAAAAAAAAAAATTCATAATAATGCCCAAACCGATCCTGTAAACTGTTCCTTTGATCTAATCCAGAATAAATTATACATAATGGAGCTGGTTGGGTTTGCTTGCCGACAGCATGAATAAAAAAATGGGAAGCAAGAAAGCAAGCCAAATCATTTGGGCTAATAACAGTGTGCTGGGTGTATATGCTTCATCTGGTATTATTTTGCAGCAGTAAGCACAGATTTTCCCGGGAAAGAAACCCATTTTTCAGCTGGGGATGTGCTGTGCAGGCAGGGAGCTGGTGGTAATGTTCCACGATGGCTGGAGCACCCAAGAAGGATGTTTTTCTTTCTCATGCAAGGCCCCAGTATCTTCTACCAAGGGATCTGGAGCTCACTGGAGCTCAACACTTAGCTGCAGGCCACAGGGCAGATGCATTTACCACAATTCTGAAATGAGGGTGATCCAACAAAACCCAACCTTTTTGATCCACAAAGCAGATCCACAGGACATTTTTGAGAATTCCAGGTTGTTTTCCCAATGCCTTCACCCTCCCTCCTCTTCTTCCTCTCTCCTCCCTCCATCCTCCTTCTCTCTTACCCTGAGATGAGCTCAGCTGGTTAGAGCACGGTGCTAGTTACAACTAAAGTTGTGGGTTTGATCCCTGAAGAGTTGGACTTGATGATCTTTATGAGTCCCTTCCAACTTGGAATATTCTGTGATTGTGATTCTCCTATAGAAATAAAGTATTGAATGAGGACTCATTCAGGACTCATCAGGACTGATCTTTCCTGAAGAGCTTGCTCCAGGATGCAGATTCATTGAGAAACATAGTCCATAAAGAATTCCCACCCAGCTCAGGAGCCAATTCCCACTCAAAGGCTAATGGAAAATCACTACCTTTCACAAGTCCGGCCACACAACTGCACTGACTTTCTCAGGATGAGAAAGGTATTGACCAAATAGCCAATACTCCAAAAATAAAAATAAATAAATATTCCCCCGGGGTTGCCTTCAGCATGCAATTAAAAATCCCAGAAAAACTCCCATCCCTATCAAACCTGCAATTACAGAGGCAGGGAATGAACCAGGTGCTACTGTGGCACAACCAGGTCAGCTGCTGACCAAAAATGCCTCCTCAAATTTACTGTTTTGTCATGAAATCAGAGAGAGAGAGAGACACAGAGAGAGAGAGAAATCACCAGGGGCAAATGGGAATCAGTTTGGGAAGACTAAAAGGTCCCTGAAGGTCTGCACTTGGTCAGCATCCTCAGCTAAGGAGAGCTGCAGCCTCTCCCAGCGATGCTGAAGCCATTGCTGCCCCAACAGAGCAAGAGCCTTTGGAAAAAATCAGCACTTTTTTTTTTTTAAGAAAAGCCACAGTTTTTACTCTGAATCGCTGTTTTGGGAGCAGGGAGAGCTCCATTACAACTAGTTCCCTGCTCTGGATGACCACACTGGTGTGGGGACGAGCCCCCAGTTCACTCCCCGCACTGGGAGCTCCCCAAAAGCTCCCCACGAGCTCCTCACCGCTGATCACCACTCAGAAAATTCACGCTCACAACAAAACCAAGGGTGAATTTAATGTCTGGCAGTGTGAAATTACGCTGCACATCAACACTCCATCACATCTGCACAAAGGGAACGCGCTGCTTCACAGCTCGTTCAGCTGTGACCCTCTTTTTCACCGTTTGAAACGTCTGTTTGTTTATTTGTTCACAGTTCTTTCAAAATGCACCTTGAGGGAATTCACTTTCCTCCTCCCATCCCAGCTCAAGCTTCGATGCTGCAGCTCCGGAATCAGAGTGTGAGAGGAAAAATGGAAGCAAGAGTCACTCTCTTCATCCCTGGCTCCGGAGCATCCGGAGGGCAGGAATGCTCACGCTGCCCTGGAGATGTGCTGAACATCTCCCAGCTTCTCCCTAAAGGTGCTCAGCCATGCAGGAGGGCAAGAAGCATTTGGAATGAAGCTTAGTTCTCCTCTATAACTTATTCAGTTGTGGAGCCAAAGTGTTCAAAGCTTTTCTCACCGTTTTATAGGTGAGCCACCAGGCTGTGAGGTGGGTTAGGAGCTCAGGACTTATGGAAGAGGAGCTATGTAGGACAATGAGTAGGAATAATGCAGGTGTAATGGCTTTAAACTGGCAGAGGGCAGGTTTGGATTGGATATTAGGAAGAAATTGTTCACTGGAAGGGTGGTAAGGCCCTGACACAGGTTGCCCAGAGAAGCTGTGGCTGCTCCATCCCTGGAAGTTTGGATGGGGCTTGGATCAACCTGGTCTAGTGGAAGGTGTCCCTGGTCATGGTAGGGGTGGAACAAGACGCTCTTTAAGGTCCCTTCCAACCCAAGCCATTCCATGATTCTAGAGTTCTGTAACAAGCTTTGGCTCATCATCATCTTATTTTGGGAGGGCATCCACCAACTTCCTGGTGGTCCCAGACAGGACCAGGTCAAAGCAGTGCCCAAAGCCTTCACAGGTATCACCCCTGCAGGGCTGATCTGTGCTCCAGCACGATGCAACGGGTTGTTTGCCAAACTAAACCACTGTGTTGAGCCTTGGACCCACCCTGGGAATTTCCATTCCCTTGGGGTTCAGGGGTCTTGCTTGTAAGCGAGAGACGTGTCACTAATTGGTTGCTGTGAGCTGTTCAAAGGAAATATCAGCTCTGAAGGTGGGTGGGAGGGAACAAGGTCCCTGTGACCGTGTGGAGACGTGGAACAGGACAAGCAAAGCTTCAGCGCCTCGGAGATCAATCACAATTATAAAACCAGCTTGAAGGAGACGACTGTTCGCCAAGGTCACCTAAGGGCTCCCTTATTAGAGAAGTCTATTAGTGAAGAGGCCAATAATATATGTGAGGCTGCCACACAGTCTAATTATAAACATCACAGGATGGCACAGGCTCATCTACTCCCTGCTGGTGCCTCACTTTGCTCCAGACACCGGCTCCTTGCTGGAGGTGACACATTTTCTTGGAGAAGGTGCAGATATTTCTGCAGTATCCATGGGTACAGTTTGTGTCTGTGTTTGCCCCACTGTGATCCCACAGGTTCAACACAAAGCTTCTGCCAACGCATCAGTGTCTGTCTGTGCTGGGGCTCAGGGCTTGGCTGAGGTCAGGCTGGAGCTGGAGTTGACCACCAGCACTGCCCAGGCCAAGGTCAGAGCAAGGGGAGGCGGAAAAATTGGAGCTGCATTTTCAGGGACTCGTTTTGGACCTCTGTTTGCACTGAGGGGTGGTGTAGGGTGTCGTGGTTTACATCAGATGTTGGTGTCATTTGTAAGTTAATCAGCAGGAGATTGGCTTCCTAAGTACAGAGGAACCACTGGCCCTGAAGTGTGTCCAGCCTGGAAATGCAGGAGACATCAAGAGCTTTGGATGTGTTTTCCCACAAGGAAGCCCCAGGGAGAAGCTGAGCTGGTCACAGAGATTAGCCCAGTGCACATTTCCCCTCTGTCCTCAGGGTGGAAAAGCAAGGGGTATAAATGATTTCTAGGCTGAATTTTTGCCTTATCATGACCCGGATTTGCACTGTGTGCCTGGCAGGGGCTCAGCAGGGCTGTCTGCTGCTCTGCTCTGCACGGGAATGCTGGCCATGGGAGCCATGCCCCAGGTTCCTGAGGACAAGGCATTGCATAACTCCCAGCCCAGCAGATACTGGATCAGCTCCACAGCTGGTATAAATCAAAAGAGATCCATCGAGGTCAATCCTGGCCAATTGTATCCACTTAATCTTCTCTCGGGAAGCACCACTTAATCGATGTGCAGAGCTCGCAGGGAACTTTCTCCAGGCATCCTCCATCCTCAGTGCCCACTCAAAACCTCTTCCCAAAAGGACCAGAATAGAAACACCTTCAGCAGTGTCTCCTCTCTGAGTGCCTGTGCTGGTGGAGAGCCAAGAAGCAGCTCAGTTCTGCTGGGATCCAGGACGGCACCTGGGCACCCAGCGCTGCTGGACAAGGTCAGTCCAGCAGGAAACGTAACCAGCTGCCCCAAAAACCATCAGCATATTCCAGAGGGACATGGGTAAATCCTGCTGAGCACCTGTACCCACTCACATCCCTTTGTCCCTGAAAATTTGTTTCATTTTTCGTATCACAGCAAGGAAAAAATTCCTGGAGGTTGCAAACTGCCACGGATGTCTCCAGCTGCTGAGTTTCCAGTTTTCTGTTTGTGATGCCCAGACCAGCAATGCCCCCACTGCTCTGACCCCCACCCCAAACAGCCCTCATTGCAATTAGCATTGAATTTATTAATTTAGAAATAATCAGGATGGAAGTTGTCCCTGTCAAAGCAGTGGTGGGCTGGGAGGGCTCTGCAGGAGCTGGGGAGCTCTGTTGCCATTGTGGGTTTGGGATTTTTTTTTTAAACCTGGATTTATTTTCCATTTTATTTGTCTTAAATGCCTGGGGTCTGGGGTGGAAAGAGTGAACATCTGGGAAGAAGGATTCTTGATAATTCATATTCCAGGATGGTCCTGCTCCCAGTCTCAGCAGGATTCTCATATTTAATTAAAAAATGTAAAATATTTACACCTGTTAAGTGCAGTGATTTCTCTCCCTCCCCAACCCCTCTTCCCATCTGAGAGCAAAGGGGGTGTAGCAGGGTTGTGATTTGTGGGGATCCTTCACAAACAGTGAAATAATTAACAAATTTTGGAGTTTATGGCCATGTTATTTTTTCTGGAGGATGTTTCCTTTACTGTAACCACTGCAGCAGCTCCCAAATTTAATGCAAAGCACAAAGCAGAGAGGCTTCATGCAGGGCTGACAGTGCCGGGGCTTTTCGGAGAGCTCTGCACATTCTTCAACGCCAGGAGAAAAGCGAGTCATGGAAAAAGCAGCTTTCTAGTGGGAGGTGTCCCTGCCCATGGCAGGGGATCGGAATGAGATGACCTTTAAGGTCCCTTCCAACCCAAACCATTCTGTGATTTCATGATTCCCCAGCAGGTGATCCCAGAGGTCAGCCAGAAGCAGATGGATCAGGCCATGGGATGCAGGGCAGGAGAGGCAGCTCCAGAGTTCCATTTGGGGAGATTCCCTGGGTTCCAGCGTTGACACTCAGCCATTTCTTCCCGAATTTCTCAGTGTATGGGAAACTGGAGAAAACCGGGATAAATCTGCTTTTCCTTGTTTTCACTGCTGGGATCTTTGATTTGGAAAGGGACAAAACAGCAGAGATCCAGGGATGTTCCCAGTGCTGGGCAGCTCCATGAATTTCCCTGGGGGCTGCAGGTTTGTGCTCAGTGTGCTCCTGCTGCCCAGGGAGCTGAGCGTGTCGGGGGGTCTCAGGGTGTCCCTGGTGAAAAGGGGTGACCACAGGCACTGACCCCCATCACCAGCCCCATCCACCTGCCTGGGCACCCACCTCCCCAGCCCTGTTTCCTGCCATCGGCCTCCCTGACCTGCTGCCACAAAATGAGCTGGATTTTCCTAAAGCCTCCCTAACAGCCGGCTTATTTGCTGGCTGTGTGCTCCCGCTTCCCTGAGGTCTTACCGACCTCGAGGGGGAGAGCTGGTGGTCCAGGGACATGTCCCTCCCAGAAGGCTGCTCCCACCGGGAAGGGGAAGCCCCGTGGGTCTCATCCTGCATGCAGGGGCACAGCTGTCCCACAGGATTCCCATGGAACAGGGCAGCACCACGCTGGGATGCTCAGCTTCCTTTGCTGTCAGAGCTGGCAGGGCAATGGATCCAGTTGATCCCTGGTTAATTTAACCAGGTTAAACCTCTCCACCCAGAGAGGTTTTTCTCTGGGTAGATGAGCGTGAGAAGCACAAAGAGGTGCAGACACATCCCTGTGCCTGGCTGGGCTTGGACACAGGGAGCGTGGCAGGCAGAGGCTGGACACACTCTGCTGGTCAGCATTCCCACACTGCAGAGGAAATGAGTCTTGTCTTTGCAACCAGAAGCTGACACAGAGCAAAAGAGTCTTGGAATTGCAGGATGAAAGTGGTGTTTGAAAGCCCCATCTAATGGCCTGCAAACTTTGTAAGTGCCTAATGAGCTGAGCAATGCAAAGCTCGTGGCTCCTGGGTTTGCAGTGTAATTAAACCTTTCCCTCTCCTGCCCCTGCCTCCTCCCCATGCTCTTGCTGTTGTAGGCATCCGTTCCCACAAGCATCCCTTCCACCCCGGGGGTTCTCCCCATTCTCTTCATCCCTCCTCCAAAGGAACACAAAAGCTTTTCCACTCTAACATCCTTCTTTAGGATCTTTAAAAGGATTTAACAGAATCACAGAATTGTTAGAGTTGGAAGGGACCTCATCTAGCCCAACCTCCCTGCCAAATCCACCATCACCCAGGGCAGGAGGCAGCCAGGAAGGGCTTATTCACACCCCAAAATATCCCTCTGTGAGGAACATGTGCTGCCCTGACACTGGGCACCCTCCTGAGAAGGGAAGTGTTTGTATCATGGATGTTGGAGTAGAGGCAGGAAGAGCAAGGCTGACCCCAGTGCTTTGATGGAGACATCTTTCAAGGAATCCCAAACAGGCTTGTTAGATGTTTTATTCAGTTTTTATAAGTATTCCTTGCCCTAAAAGACTAAATGAGGAGTCTGGGGCAATGCCAAGGGGTCTCTTTTTTATTTCTCTTGGCAGTAAATCGGCTTTCAAATGATTATTGCCATAAGGAAAAACAACATGCAAATTCAGGCCCCTCTCCCTTTTATCTCCCCCTTCCCTCTCCTCTTCCTTCTGCTGATTCCCCCTCTTTTAAATGCAGATCAGCCCTGGCATCCCCCACTCACTCTCTGCCCCTTGTTGGGAGGTGACAGTTGTAGTTTCACAAGGAGTGAAAGGTGGAGGGGTCCTTCTTTCCGTCCTTGCTTTTCCCATTTCAAGGTACAGGGCACAACCTGGTGCAGAGACAAGGCAAAGAAGGAACAGAATTAAGACCAGGGTGATGCACCTTGGACCCGCACACCTGCCTGAGCTGCTGGAGAGCATGGTGGTATATGAGCAATGCCAGTACCTGGAGTAACACTGGGTGTGGGAGAGGGACAGTGGGTTCCGCAAGGGGGCAAAGGGCAACTTGGGGTGCAAACCCTCAGTCTGCACAATCCTGTGTGAGATCCAAAGTGATGCTTCGGGTCTGAGTGAGATGCAAAGGTTTAACCTGAAACAAGCAGCATCACCAAAGCAGGCACAAGAAACAACCTCTGCCCTCAGTGAACCAACAAGGAGGGAGAGCAGGGCTGGAAGCTGCAGTGTGGGGAGGTGAGCAAAGTCAGGCTTTACACTGATGGAAATCCACTCCGAGTGTGAAGCCCCGCTCTCCAAAGCACCAAATGTGTTCCCCTGCAAGCACGAGCCTGGGGAATCCTCTGTTGCTCTCTTTTCCTATTTGAAAAGCCATTAAAAAAAAAAAAGAATGCTGCAAACATCTATAATGGTTGTAAATAAATTATAAAAGCAACAGAAGGGAAAGTTGAAGTGGAAAATCCATCGGAGGTTGAGAGGCAGTGATGCTCTCCTGGGGCTTGTAGCCGCCCCCAGCCCTGGCCCAGCATCCACTGGCTGCTTTATTTGAGTTGGGATTTGCCCTTCCACACCTGCATAGCTAAAAGGGCTTTGAATAAGATCAGGTTTTCTCTTCTCATCCTGCTCACAGAGCCTGAATCAAACACGAGCGTTTCTCAATGTGCAGTAGGAAAAATCCAAGCCATCAGCTGTTGGAAAAACTCCTGGTGCTGTGCCTGGGGGTGCTGGGGGTGCTTCCCAACAGTATCGTGAGCTCCGTGGGATGCTGATGTGAGTAGCCCCTCTCCAGGTGTCTGGGCTGAGATTTGAATCTCCTTCCAGCATTTAAATGCCCTGAGAACCCAAGGAGTTAAGGCAAATCTTTCCTGTTTGCTCAGGATCCAGATGAGTTGGGTACGTTGTATCCACAGGATGAACAATACCCTTTCCCAGTAATTTCACGGGGAAGGAGTGCTCAGCTGGGATGAGGCTGGGCACACATCCAGCATTCTGTACCTGAGTGGGTGTTCACAGCAATGGACATTTAATCAAAGAGCGTGTTCCAGGTGCCTGTGGGTGGCTGTGTGCTCCAGGGATGGGGCAGGTGGGAAGCTGGATGCACAGGGTGGTTGTGACCTTGCTCTGACCTTGCAGTGACCACCATCTCCTGTTATGACACAGGAAACCTGGCTCTTGGGTGCTGACTTATGGCTAAAAACTGCAATTTCTGAGCTCCTCCATCCTCCTGCACCATCCCATTGGCCCTTTTCTCCCATGAATCTCTGATAGGGATAAAACCAAGTGGATAGATTCCACCACTGTGAATCTAACATCCTGCAATTATTTCTGCAGAGACAAAAACACTCTGGTAGAAACTGAGCCCAAGCCAGGCATCCCTTCTCCATCCACGTTTCAGGAATCTTAGCTTCCCCCATGTTTTTTATTGTGAAAAAAAAAAAAAAAAAAAAAAAGCCCAATTATCTAATTTCATCCCAGAAAAAGACAATATTTAACAGCTTCCAGCCAACACTCCCCTCCAGGACTTCTGGATCCTGACACGTCATTGCTCAGAATCAGAGGGGTTGTTCCGTCGGGTTCAGATGCTGCTGGAGCTCCTAATCCAGACCCCAAACTCCCTCAACTCTCCTCACCTTTTCCCGCTGCAAACATGCCTGGAGATTTGCTGCACAGCAATGGGAGAGATAAAAAACGGATGGGACGGCGAGGAAATAAGTGTTAAACCCAAGGGGCTGGAATTGCAGCAGGCAGGGATCCGCCAGCATTCCCCAGGCCAAATCACAAATGAAAAGAGACAGGTTGCTCTGAGGAGCAGTTTTAGAAATGCAGACAGCTCCAGTCCTGGGGGATGGGGGGGGTCACATTCCCAATGGACATAAATGGACGTGGTGCCATTAAATCCCAGGCAGCTCCTCATCTCCCGGAGCTCTGACCCGCTCGGCCCCTGGCCGTCCCTTCACCTCCCAGCCTTTATTAAAAGCTGCCTCTGGAGATGTGGATGGCATGAAATATCAGCAGGGATTTGCATACATAAAATTCCCTGAAACAAATTGCTTTGGTGGTGCAAAAGTTCACATTGGAGAGGCCCAGGGGGCACCAGGGTGACTCAGGGAACGTTTCAGCAGCGCCCGATGCCGTCAGCATCACGCTCCGGTTTTCCCAGAGATGAGGCAGGAGCAGAGCTGTGCTGATGGGAATGAGAACAGCCTCTCCCAAGAGCCAGGCTGCTGGGCAGGAGCTGGGCAAGAGGGACTTGCCATAGAGCTCATACAAAAGGGAGGACACTGTGCTTGGCTGGACGCTTGCCTCGATCCTTTGGGGCTGCAAAAGGACCCTTGCTGGCTTTGGTGACCCACTCCAAGTGGCATCTCAGATAGTTTGTGGCAATTCTCAGGAAAAATTGCTTCGTGGAAGGGTTGTCTAGCATGGGAAGGGGCTGCCCAGAGAGGTGGTGGAGTCACCATCCCTAGAAGTGTTCAAGAAATGACTGGACACGGCACTCAAAACTCTGGTCTGGTTGACAAGATGGTGTTTGGTCAAAGGTTGAACTCGATGATCTCCGAGTTCTTTTCCAGTGTAAATGATTCTGTGATTCTGCAATTCAGCCTGGGTAGGCATCCAGACCCCACATGGAGCAAAGAGAGCCCTTCCCAGAGTTTAGCCCAGAAATATCCCTTGGTCCTGCTGGTGCAGTTCCCTCCAGGGCTGGTGGGATTTACAGTTTGGCATTGCAGTATCTGCCTGGGCAGGCTGGAGCGAGCTCTCAGCTCCTGGAAATAACTCCTCCACTGCTACTCCATCAATACCGCCCTCAGCACACTCAATTGCTTTTTGTGTTTCTTCCCCATGCACTGCAGCACATGTACACACAGAAAAACACAAACTGGTATAAATTAACTCCCAGGCAAAACCCGAGGACTTATAAATTGCTTAAAAATCAAAGCACATTCCAGGGGGGAAACGAGGTAAATTGGAAGGGGAAAAATGTGCATATAGGCTTTTAATAAAAACAGTGTCAGAGAGGGATCTCACAGCCCTTTCAAGATGTTAATTAACCAAGTCCCAGCACAGCCTTTGAGGCAGAGAGGAGTCAATGCCCCCAACCATTTTCCAGATGGATGTGTATGTCAAAGCTGGCTGAAATCCCCCCTACCCCATGGAGGAGGGAGCATTTCGGGGCGCCCTCCTGGGGCATTGGAGGAGCAGAGATTTCACAGCTCTGCTGTGCTCTGAGCAACCCAGGAGCCAGCACTGAGAGTAGCTGAATGTGCAAGCCAGGGACAGATCTTCCAGGGAAGGAAATGGGATCAGAGGGAGAATAGCAGGGAAGAAAAGCAAAAGCAATGAACGAGAAAAGGTTTTCTAAATGAAAAATATAAATCTAAAGTGCAACCCCAGCTTTTTTCCATTCCAAAGCAATGAAGTTTTAATGCTGGAAGCTGGAAGCCAACCAGGAAGTGATGGAAACGAGGTTCAGCCTGAATATCCCTGTTGGGAAAGCAGAGACCTTCCTGCTGACTTGACTCCAGGATCCAGAGCTGTGATCAATACTCCCAATATTGCAAACAGGGGTGGTCATAAAACACTTGCTTTAATTACTCAAATGCTGCAGCTAAACAGCAAGCCCAGATTAAAGACCTGCAGCCTCTCTGGGGTTGCTGGGAGCCCTGGGAAGGGCTTTGCCAGGCAGCCCCTGCCCACCCCGAGGGGGTCACCACACACAGGGACCTGCCTGGGGCTCCCACTCCGAGTGTCACCATGTTTTCACCCCAGATCCTGCTGCTAACTGTCCCCAGCCAGCCTTAATATTTTCCTGGCTAATCTTAGCAAAGTTTGAGTTGGAATAGAGATCGATGTGCGAAATGGAATATGTTGAGATATATTCTGAATATATAGCCGGGAGCGTTTCATGATGGGAAGGCAGCAATGACTCCAGCAGTGTTTTTCCCCAGACTCAATCTTGGCACACTTTGGCTTTTCCTCCCAAGGACCCATTAGTCACTGCCCTGAATATAAACCAGGCTTGCGTGTAACAAACCAGCCAGTTCCCTCAGCCTTGCAAAGATCCCCCACATTGTAATTCCAAAATAACACCACACTTCTTTAATGATCAATAGCAATTACTAAGTCATTTATATCCAATAAAGGCTGCAGCAGGAGGTCTGTGTGATGCATTACTGTATAAATTCACACTATGAAGCAGATTAACAAAGCATTATGAAAAGCAAGCTTATTATTTGCATGAACACGAGGCTCAAGAGCTAATTGAAGCAATCCAGCAAAATGTCAATGACTCCTTTTGTATATGAAATATTCATTAAAGGCGAGCACTTATTTGTGAGAGATTGTTTATTTATACCTTTTCATTTGCATTCTGCTATAAAACTGGCTGTCCTTCCATTAGGGCGCAGCCAGCATCGCTTTTCCTTGGAATCACTGGGACTTTGAAATTGCCTCCTGTCTAGAGAGAGCAACGGGGGATTTTTCTTAAGCAAGGGTTGCATCACATGCATCAGGGGCTGATGGGGAGAGAAGGGGAGCAGCCACAGGAGGGATGAGCCTCCTTGTGCTTCCTCATCTTCCCTCTGCCCTCTTCCCGGGTGTTTCCGTGGCACTGGGGGAGCCTCGTTTGATGGCAGGTTGGACACTTGGATCCTCTGCAGAAAGACCCAGTGGAGCTGCCAGCCTTGCAATGCTCTTTGCACGTTGATTTGGTATTTTTATGCATTTATTAATGTTGATGAGCGTCATTAGACCCATGTAACAGCAAGCAGAAGTGTGGTGAGGGACCCACCTGCCCCCTTCGGAGCCTGCTGGGGCACAACCCACGGTGATGGATGGATATCCAGGCTCTGCCATGTTCCCCTGGGTCTGTGCCTGCCAAAATTCTCGTGGTGTCACCCCTTCTTGTCACCTCCCTGCAGGGAGAGCCCGAGGCTGGTGGGGCACAGCTTAGAAAAAGAGCCATTCCCCTCCCCTTTCCCTGTTGGGGTTTTTATCACTGTTGGCATCGTGTTCGAGCACGAGGGTGGCAAGCTCTGAGTGGGGAACAGGGAAGACCCCACAGAACCATAGGGAAAAGCATCCCGAAAAAACAGCGAGAGCTGGGGGGCACAGCCCTATTTCTCACCTCCTGTGCCACGTGCCCCCAGGGAGGAGGCTCGGAGGGGCACTGAGGATCTGGGAGCTGTGTCCCCTCCCCACACTCGCTGCTTTCTCCAATTTGAGCCACAAATGAAGTTTTTCCCAGCCCATCCATTTGCTAGGACAGCTCTCGGGCTACAAATCAATGCGCCACCGCATCTTATTTGCTCTGCAGCCAGCTGAGCAAAACAATGTAGCGCCGACAGAGACATGAATCTCCTTCATTTATCTTTGCACTAGAAAAATTTCAAGGCTGGAGCTGGTTGGTGGGGTTTTTTTGGCTATTTGGCAGCAACTTGTCAGGAGCGTGACGTGTTATGAATGGCTGGATGGGGGCTCAGTATTTGTTTTCTCTGTGATTTCCTCGGTCTGAATTGCAGTTTTTACCAACACACGTCCCCAGGTGCCAGAGACAAATGTTTGACCAACAGCTCAGGGCAGGACAGGAGGATCAGTCTTGTATCTCTGCCCGGAGGGAGGCTGTGAGGGAGATGGAATTATAATTATCCCTAATAACGCCAAGGGGAAATGTCTGTGCAAGATCCCCATGGCTGAGGGCTGGATCCTGGGGACTCAGAGTACCAGGGGGGTACAGGAGTGAGCAGCCTCAGGGGGGTGAAGTCCCTTTCCCTGCCCCTGAGCAGAGTTGCTGAGCTGCAGCTCTGCCTCTCCCCTCAGACCACAATCAGGCCCTGCAGCACCTCACCCCAAAAATCCCTTCCCAGCAGCGACTTTTGGGACTGCAGCTACAGCCATTTCATGGAGCATTTTTGCTGATCCCCTGAGCTCCCTCTCCCACGGAGGGGGTTTGCCCAGACCCCATCCCACCACTCACTCAGCAACAGGAGCCAGCAGGCTCTTGGCTGACCCTACCCAAAGCTCTCAGAACTCAACCAGAGCAGTGAAACCCCCTGGGACCCCTCACCAGGGACCTCACAGCCACATTGCACAGACGTGTCTGGTCCCTGCAAGTGGGAGCACAGCCTCTAGTTCTGGAGCATCCACAGGAAACACCAGACAAACACAGGCTGCTGGTCCTGCAGCCCCCACACCTCCATCCTGCCCCAACAGCAGCTGCTGTTCTTATTGCCACTTTATTAGCAGAGGCACCGAGCAGCAGAGACTCCACTTAATTCTTGAAAGCACCCAGAAGACCTTAATGCTCTCCACAGAAGTGGAACTCAGGAGGGCAGAGCGTGATGGAAAAATACCTGTTCCTGCTGTGGGAGCCGAGCCCTGGGTGCTCCAGCAGCCAGAGCCAGCAGGAGGGTGCATGGGATGAGCCTGGCTGAGGATGCATGGAATGCACATGTCCAAGGATGTGGGGCAGCAGGCTCTCCCCTTGATCATCCCGGACCTCTGGCAGTTCCACACGGTGTAAGAGGCAGCAGATTCCCGCAGAGCTGTGGGAAGGGAAGGATGTGAGAGCTGCTGAAGCCACACAGCAGCGAGGAACGAGCAGCACCGGGAAAACGCTGACATCAGTGCGCTGGCTGCGCCCTTAATGGCTTTTAAATCACAGAGGTTCAACAGGAAAAAAACAACCCCTAATGTTTACTCACACTTGCTCGGCTTCTTATTTGCATATAATTGCTTCCTGTCACAGCCACCCAGAGCCACTTAATCCCAACCATCAAACGAGGGCTGTGCAGGGAATGGCAGAGTCAAGTCCTGTGGTGCCTCAGGAGCCACGGCTGTGTCCTGTGGCAGTGCAGGGACTGTGTGAACATCCCAGTAGAACATTAATTATAGAGAGGAGCACAGAGGAAAAATGAGACAGGTGAAAACAGGAGCTTTTCTCTTTTTTTTTTTTTTTATTGATACCTATCAACTCTGGGGATGCCGAGGACGCTCACTGCCAGAATTCAAGCACAGGTCACTTCTGCAGCAGAACTTTCTTCTCCATTTCGCATGGAAATCCCTAACACTTATCTTCAAAAGCACATAAAACCTTCCCAGCAATCACAGAATCACAGGATGGTTTGGGTTGGAAGGACCTTAAAGATCACCTACTTCCAACCCCCTTCCCTGGGCAGGGACACCTTCTACTAGCCCAAGTTGCTCCAAGTCCCATCCAGCCTGGCCTTGGACACTTCCAGGGATGCAGCAGGCTCAGCTTCTCCAGGCAACATGTGCCAGGGCCTCCCCACCCTCACAGGGAAGAATATCCCATCTAACCCTGCCCTCTGCCAGTGTGAAGCCATTCCCTCCTGTCCTGTCACTCCATACCCTTGTGGAAGTCCCTCTCCAGCTCTCCTGTAGCCCCTTTAGGTACTAGAAGGCTGTTAATTTAATACTCACATTAAACTGGGGTGATTTCATAGACCTGCTGCATGATGAACAGCCTGGACCAGCCCCAGCCCCCTCCAGCCCAGAGATGGCTCTGATGGTTCATTTGCTGGTGGGCTGGGCCAGCAACAGGGCTTTCTGCTCACCCTGCTTTTCAAAGTAAAGGATAATAAACATACCAAAATGCCTCCTAGGCCTTTTGCAGGAGAAACAGTCACTGGAGTGCCCCTGGAGGTGAGGAATTGGTGGCATGAGGCAGCTCAGAGGATCCAGGATGTCCCAAGCAGCCCCAGTGCCCAGCACAGGGGGGAGGGAGCACGAGGAACTCACCGTGCCTGTCCTACTTTCCTGCTCATGTGATGGTGCTGCTGATGCGCTCGCGATGCATTTTTTAAAAACCCGAGTCTGTCTTGAGGATTTAACTCCAGAGACATTTTCTGAGGATGATGTTAGAGATGTTGGAAAACATTATTTCCAGGGAGGGCTCAGAACCAGCTGAAACCAGTCCTCTGTGGGTCTCTGAAGCTCTTAATTAGACAAGAATCAACCACCTGAGAAACATTTACTTCCTAACAAGGGCAAATCTCCATTTCACTGGGATTAGTATCACCTGCACTCCTCAAGCTCAGTAACATCCTTCAGTACATGTATGTTTTCTCACTTATCCTGTCACTATCTGCCCATGTAAAAAGTCTCTCTCCTTCTTTTTTATAAGTACTGAAAGGTCCAAATGAGGTTTTAGAGCATCTCTCGAATAAAGCTCTGGACACGTGGTGATCTCTGTGTGCGGTTTCTCCCAGCATTTCTCCAGCTTGAGGAAGGCACCACAGTCCCCAGGCTTCAGCTTTTTCCTAACAGGCCACTGCTTATGTGGAGACCATGAAATTTTAACCGAGTTCTGTGTTTTGCCAAGGCACGCTGTGGTTTGGCAGTGCAGGAGGAGGGCACGGTGGACGGGCTGATGAGAGGCAAACAAGGGGGCAGATTTGGGCTGTTACATTTTACAGGAGATTGAGATAAGCTAATTATTACACTAACAAAGCTCCTGGGGGGAAAAAGTGCCCTATATTTCATTTTATTCCACTTTATTTTTCCTCTTTCCGAGTCCCACGCTCTCCCCTCAAAGACGTCACTGCGGGCGAGCACATGTGTTGGCTCCGATGATTTATTCAGGAGCCACATCGGCTCTGCCTTCCACTCCAACGATCTCAGGATCTCAATATTTCATATGAAAATCTCCAGCTCTCTGTCCCTGTTTCTGCCTAAAGCTGCTGGCTCCTCTCCGGGGTGCAAAGACGTAAGAGGTGCAGAGCTCCTCTGCTGCTCCCAAGTTTTTTTCGGAGTTTTCTGGATGCTTTTGAATCTCTCCCTCCCCTCGGTCTCTCCAGCAGCCTGGCCTGTCAGCAGTGTGACAGAGCATGTGACAAACCTGGGATGGCACCGTGTCCCCTGCCAGTGCCACCATCCCTGTCTGTGCCTGTGGTTCATCCACGAGCTGCTTCTCCCGTGACAGCCACGGCACGGCAGCAGGGCACAGCCATCCGAGGCCATGCCTGGAATTAACCAGGATTTACCCGGCAGTGACCCTGATTTCAGCCCCTGGGTAAAGAAACCTTCTTTCCTGAAGCTGAAAAAAGGCCCTTTTCAGCGTGACTGCAGGGGAGAAGGGAAGGTTTTGCCTTTTTCTGCAAGGCTTTGCCTTCGTGCACGGAAAACCACGCCTGGGATTCGGGTTGTATTGGGGGATGCTGAAATCACTGCATCCCTTGAGCTTCCAGAGGCTGCAGCCTGACTCCTCCAGGCTGGCTGGCACCTCAGACAGAGTCAGGCTGTGACACTTCCCTACCCAAAGATACAGCAGCTCCCAAGTGGTGCTCTGCACGTTGGATTGAAACCTGCTCCGAGGAACACGATGGAGAAGCACATACAACCTGATTGCTCTTTGGGAGAGGGTAACAGTGTTGATTGATATTATTCTCCATGAATGGTTTTAATCAGCCTCATGGAAACACTTGGCAGTGGTGCTGCATCACCTGTTACCAGGGATGAGCTGTCCCAACTCTGTCTAAACTTTGGGAGGAGAGGCGGGATGGAGAAGTCAATGGATGGGAAAGTCTGGTGGGATGAGCTGGTTTCTGCCCTGAAAACCATCAAGGAGTTCAGCCTTGCTGCCATGTGCTGGTCCAGAGGGAGCAGAGGAGCTGAGACAATGGGGCTTCTTAGCCTGAAAGTTGGGGACTTTTTAATTTTAAGGGCTACAGTACCCCAAAAATAAATCTCTTTTCCAAGGCAGTTACAAGCCCACCCCAAATCCTTGCTTGCTTAGGTCACCTTTTAAGCTTCGTGGTGCTTTTTTAACTTTTTGAACCCAAATCTGGGGTTTGGTTGAAATGGGGGATGTCAACCAGATTGATCAGACCAGGAGATTCAGCAAACTACTGCTCTCCCATGGAATAACTCAGAGACAAGAGGGAGCAGGATGTGCAGGGGGCAGGGATGTGCTTGCATCCCACTGCATCCCACAGCATCCATATGGAACAGAGTTGCTAAAGAGGGATATGAGAGCCACCAGAAAGTTGTGGTTCGATTGGAGAGAATAAAGGAAACAACTGAGATGATAAATTAATTTCAAGAGGGGGAAAAATTCATATCTTTTTACTGCTCTCCCAACAAAAACATAAAACACAAACAAATCAAAGGGCTGGAAGTGCTTCCAGTCTGGGACATGACCTGACTGAACAACAGGCTCTAATGTGGAGGGAGCTCCCAGGAGGATTAAACCACTGATAATAAATTATTGAGAAATATTAGGCAGGGAATGGGCCTGATGCCAGATTGATTCACGGCAACGTCCACGAAGAACAAACGTAGAAATGCCAAAAAAACCTGAGAGCAAAGCAAAGCTGTGACAGAACTGCGAGCTTTGAGCTGAGAAAAAGGGAGCAAAAGCATCACCCAAAGGCTCTTTTGGGGTGCAGAAGAGACCTGGGCAGAGGCTTGGAGGATCTTCAAATCCCAAGGGGTGCAAACAGGCAGCAGAGCCCAGATGGGAGCAAATAGGGGATTTTCCCCCATCCTCATCCTCTCCACCACAGGCAGCCCCAGTTTTCCTCCACGAGTGGACGTGTCGAGCCCTGGGCTCTGGGTTGTCCTCAGTTTGGCTGGAAAACTGGCTGGGTGCCCGTGGTGCCATACACATCCTGGAGGCAGGAGCATCCCAGGATTGACCCTGCCTGTTCACTGCCTGCCTGCTGTAATGAAGGGAACAAAGGAGCCAGACACAGCCATTAAAGGCAGTTCAATGAATTTAATTTAATATTTTTTTCAGTTAGTGCTGTTAATCACCATAGGCACACGTCAGGAGCCTGATGCATATTTAAACTGGGCCAGGAGCCAGTGATTTCTCCTATGCAATTTTCTAATGTTAATAATGTTTCCATTAGCCATATTCAGGAAATCTGCCATTTTTTGTCCCCTTCTGGCCTATACTTTTTACTTTTAATTATGACCCAGTGTCAGCTATTGAATGAGTTGACGCATTTGAAGCGTCTGCAAAGATTTCTTTTTAATAATGCAATTTCTTGGCTGTAATAGCCTTATAACGTGAGTAATTAATGAACCACACAGGCAGTGTGCTCTCAGAGGCTGCCCATCCATTCACAGCAAAACCTGCTGGTGGAAAAGATGCTCCAAACCAGGAGAGATCCAGGAAAAATCCACAGGGACTGTCGCTACCCCCTTCTTTGGAAGAGCAGAGCTGGGGGCCACTAGACCATCCTTGAAGATGATGCTCCAGCTGCAAAGTGGGGGTCTCTTGCCTATCTCCCCACCAGTTATTTCCCCAGAGGATGGTCCTGCTTTTCCTGGGGGTAAATCCCCCTGTTACATGGCCACAGTGGGTTCCCCCTGAGCCATCCTCACATACTGATGGGACACTGGCATTAGTGTCCCCTCCCTGGCAGTGACAGAGGAATGGTGACAGCTGTGCCATGGGAACCAGCCCCTGGCACACAGTGTCCTTTCCTCCCCAGTCCCACATGACTGACTGAGGTGGGATCAAACGATGCCAACAATCCCTCCTGATTTTAAAACCCATGGATCTGGGCTTCAAGAAATTAGTCCTCAGGAGCTATGTGGGAATGTTTAATTCATGCCCTGTGTCCCAGTTGTCTGATTACATTGTTTTGCATCACAGACAGTGGTACACACAGAGATTTGGGGAAGAATTGGTTTTTTTTCCTATTCTGTGCTCTCCTCCAGCCTTGGTCCCTTCAAGCGCTCCCAGTGCTGCTTCTCAGCATCCCAGGCAGTGCCTTAGTCTCAATAATAACCCAAGGCAACTTTCACAATCCCCCACCACTCCAAAAATTAAGGATCAAGAAAATGTGGCAGCAGAAAAAGCAGATAGTTCATTAGAAACTGACTCCTCAAAGCAGGATTTATCCCTTATTTTGTACAGACATGGCAGCCCATTGCTCTGACAGGGTACAAGGAATTTCACTCACCACTTTGCTAACTAGAAAAACACCCATGAAAGCAAGAAAGGTCCAAAGGGAAAGGCCTGGGGGCTCAGGGGTCTTCTGCTGTGCCAGGTGGAGGGTGATGGGGTTGGAGCTGCCAGTGCCAGTGCTCCCTGTGGGATTACTCACCACTTTCCTGCTTCCCCCATTTCTCTCCTCAGCCTGCTCAGCCATGTGAGACAGCTCATTAGAGCAGCCACAGATTCAAGCAGAAGAGATGATCAAGTTGTATGGAGGGAAAAAAAAACCCAAACCATTTAAAAATTGGCTGGTTTGGGTTCACAGCTCTCTGTGGCATTAATAACATAATCACAGCCCATCTTCCTACTGGAAAAGTTGGCTTTGCCCAGTGTTGTGCAGCCACATTTGGGGCAGGAGCTGCAGGAGCAGCTTCAGGGAGTAATAATGCCTGGAGACTCAGCCACTGTTGCCACTGAAGTCACCAACAAGGGGACACACAGCCACTGGCACCCCATGCTATGGACACCAAAGCTCGAGGGCTGGTTCTTTCCCTGACACTGCACCTGGAAATGCTGTCCCCTCCCAGATGTCCCTCCTGCCAGCCTTCCCAGATGATGGATAGAGAAACTCTGATAAAACACAGCAACCATGGGGAGATGCTGCTCCTGCACAGAGCTGGTGCTGTGCCATGCTGAGCATCCCACCGGGTCCAGCACCCCACCGGTCCCTGCATCCCACCCGGCGCCCGCATCCCACCATCCCCAGCACCCAGCCCACTTCCGTGGGCCTGATGGAACATGACAGCAAACGTAAAATTAGTCTTTGGGAAGCTAAACGGGGGTTTTGCAGCAAAGAGCCATGAATCAGCCTCCTCGTTCGGAGCTATTAGTGTCTCGCTCGCCCTACTTTCCGACGCTCCACGCGGAATTCCACGGCGGCAAATGCGTCGTGTGCGTGTTACTGAACCAAAAAGCACGTTAATAAATTAGCACCAATCCAGTTTCTCCCCCTGGCTTGTGGCTTAAAAAGGAGCTGGGTTTGCACAGCTGAGGTGTGTAATAAAAATCCAGCCCCATCCCCTTATCCTTTCCCCTCTGTCCCCTGAGCCGGAGCACCGTCCCCAGCAGGGCCACCACTCCCCTTGATGAGAAACTTGGATGAATCAGGAAATTAGCTTCAGCAGTGCTTCAGATGCTCCACTGCTCTGCTGCTGCCCCAATGCACTTATCTAATAAAGGTTTGTAGGAATTTAAGTGTCACTGGCAGTGGTGACAGAGCCGGGACAGCTGGGGAAGTGCCACAGGAAGCTGCTGTCTCTCCCAATGCCACAGTGATGGGCACAAGGCTGAGGGTTGGGGAGAAAGGTCTCCTGTGCCAGGGAGGATGGAGAGGCCAATTCTGGGTAGTACAGGTTGGGGCACCCCATGCTTCACACTTGGTAAGAGGTTAATTTATCTGAAACACAGGAAAAATGTAGGATGCCCTCTTCTTTTTAGCAACCAGATTTCCGGGGGGAAATTTTTCACCATAAGATAAAAAATCCCCCCATTGCCCTGCCAGCATAGAGCTCAGGGAGCTGCCCAGCCTTCCAAGGAGCCTCCTTCACTGGGGCAGCATCCAATGCACAGGGTGAGGAGAGGAGGGGGATGAACCCCACCTGACCCCAGCATCTGCCTCTGCTCCTGGCTGATATGAAAAAGTGAGTGAGAAGGAAAATGAAGAGAGCCCTGAGAAGCTTGAAAGGTAATTAAGGTAAAACTCGTTAATATTTCAAGCCAGTGCTGTGCCTATTACAGCAAAAGGCCTGGCTGAAGCCCGGGAAGTGACGGGAAGAGCTTGTCTCGTTGCATAACAGCACATTATGGGATCAAAGCAATAAAACTCAAGAAACCTGCTGAAAGCCCTTGCGGGGCGAGGGGGGAAAAGCCTCTGGAAAAGCCTGGGAGAGCAGAAAATAAAAAAGCTGCCAGTTCTTGTTAGACATGAATAATCATGGAGAAAAATTCCCCACGATCCTCTTAAGGGTTTGCTAAACCTCCTCCAACCGAGAGGAGCCAGCGCAGGGCTGCTGCTCCTGGGCTGTGATGGTTTTGGGGGAGGTCAGGAAAGAGCTTGGCCCCGGCTGGTGCAGAGGGTGCTGGGTTTGGGCAGAGCCAGGAGAACAGGTCTTGGGACCCTCTGTGCTGCTCAGCATCCCCTTTGGATGAGAAGCTTCTAGGGCTCGGGGTTGGGGGGGCTCAGTTATTGATCAGAGTTGGAGGGGCCTGGCTAATTATTGGGGTTGAAGGAACTGAGTTAATTATGAAGGTTGGAGGGGCTCAAGTTAATTATTGGGGTTGGAGGGGTTCAATTAATTGTCAGGATTGGAGAAGCTCAACTAATTATCTCTCACAGCCATTGTTATTCCGGTGGCGGTGGCGAGGCCAGCGCAACTCTCCGGAGCAGCTCAATCTCCGTTTTAATCTCCACGAGGAGGGGAGGGGAAATGTGGCTTTTTCTCTGCTTTAAAATTTTCCAGCAATCTCCCAGGCACTGCTGTCAGTGCTGCCTGCTCAGCTCCTCTGACACCCTCGGGAGGGGAGATGGCAGCAGGTCCTTGGGGGTCCCCAGGCACTGGTCGGTGCCCGTTCCCAGGGCTGAGCCCATCGTGTCCCTCCCCAAGGAAAGACAGAGCAGCAGAAAAGCCCACAAGGGCTCAGTGCCTTGGGCTTCCCAGGGCCACCACAGGTCTGAAGGCAGCAGAAGGTCTCACTGAAGGGTTGGGGCTGTAAACAGAGCCTGGCACCTCTTGGGATGGTGCTTCCCCACGGGCACTCCCAAAGCTCCATCCAGCTCCCGTGTGATGCCCTGGATGTGGGCTGTCCTCCAAGTATTGGATTAGCAGATATAAGAGCAGGGACTCGCTGAGGTGTGGAGTGGATTACAGCACTCCAGTGCTCTGGTACCCAGTAATTAATGTCCTGGATTTGCCAAGAACACATCAGCAAATGTTTGCCTCTTAAGCAAACAAACTAAATAAATATTAATCCCCCATTTCACGCGTCTCCCTGGGAGGGTCCCGCTGCAGATGGGCCAGGGATGAGGGATGCCCACATCCATCCTGTGCCACACAATGTGCTATGCAGAGCTGTGAAATTCCCAATGTGTCATGATTTATTGATGCCAGAGATCTCCACTCTCCTCCTCTGCGGTTTCTCTGAGCAGAATGATTCCCAAATTAAATTGCGGCATTTTCTATAGCACCCGCTCCCCTGAATGCACAAGGCACGGGGGTTTGGGAGGAAAATAACACAGTTGCAGTGGAGGAATTACAGGATGGTGTGTTTATTTGTGCTTTAAAACAAGGGGCTGGTCTCTCCCAGCTCATGAAAGCAGCACAGAGCTACGAGGATCAGCCCGGCCACCCGTGGGGAAAGAAATTTGGAAGGAAACCAGGCAGACTTGGAAGAGGCTGTGGACAGGAGATCTTCTCAGGGAGCTTTTAGGAATGGAAAGAAATTTAAAATACATTGAAAGCACATAAGGCAGATTTAAGGGCTGGCAAAGTGGAGCGTGAAAGAATTAAGTGATTGTCGGGAGCCAGCAGCAGTCTAGGAGGGGAAGCCCTTTACTCAGGGGCTCCTCCCAACCCTTTCCAACAGGGTCAAGGATCTGACCTCACTGGGCTCGCCAGAAGCAGGAAGCTCATTTTCCTGCTGTGCCAGAGGTGACACCTGGAATATTCTACATGGATCCCTCCAGCCTCCACAAAAACCAATTTCCCTCACACCAGCAAAACTGTGTTTCATTAACAGTGATTTGAGCTCTCCAACAAATCTCATGAGGTGTAATTCCTGCACAAACAGCACATCCACCTTGTTACTGCCTCCACGCTCCTCTCTCCCAACCATTTAGGACAATACTTACTCGATGGAGTCTATTAAGCAGGATGTTTTGGGATGCACAACAACTGCTGCTGTTAATCCTTATCAGGATTGATGGTCCCGCACAGTGGGAGCAGCAAAGAGGTTGCTCACCCACCCACTTAGGGTGAAACTGCCTCGTTTGAAGGCTGGATGCTGCTGCCAGTGCCCCTTCATGTGCCAGTCTCAGGAAAATGTAGTAAAATGGGAGCTGAGTTTAGTGGTGAGCAGCTGGGGTGGGAGCTGAGGTGAGCATGGAATCAGAAACACGGGATGGTTTGGGTTGGAAGGGATCTAAGGCATCATCTACTTTCAATCCCAGGGTGCTCCAAGCCCTGTCCAACCTGGCCTTGGACACTTCCAGGGATGGGGCAGCCACAGTTTCTCTGGGCAACCTGTACCTGGGCCTCCCCACCCTCCCAGGGAAGAACTTCTTCCTAATATCCAATCTAAACCCACTCTTTCAGTTTGAAGCATCAGTGGGACCCTGCAGCACCACAAGCATCGGGCATGGGGATGTGGAAAAAGCTCCTGGTTCACCTGGGATCCACCCCAAGGGTGCCTCAGGTGGAGGAGAACCGAGGCTGGTGTAAAAATGAAGATTTCCAGTCATTTCTTTGCAAGTTGGAGGTTTAAGGCAGGGGCTGCCTTGTGAAAGGGGGACACAGCCAAGGAAGGACCCTGCAAACTCCCACTCCGCATCCAGACAGGTCTCCCTTGGCTTCCCAGGGTAGGTGTGAGCCCCTCAGATGAATCCAAGCTGGTGGGAGGCAACAACTGCTGCTGCTCAGCCCATCCCCAGCACACCCAGTGCTTCCAGGAGAACACGAGGCCGCTCCAGCAGCGCCCATATATCTTTTTTTAATTTGAAGAACGAACAGTTTCCAGGAACTGCTCCAAAGTTAGAAACAATATGATGCTGCTGGTGAATAAGTCATGAGGGCTGGAGCCCGAATCTACATATTTATGTGCACACTCCCTCATCCAGGGGGATGATTTATATAATTTATACAAGTGAGAATACTCCCATGCCAAGGCACAGCAGTCAGAGCTGCTCTGCCAAGGGTGCCTCTCGCCCCAGGATGGGCTGTGCCCCACAAAACCCAAGCTGCCACCCCAAAATCCCACTGCAAGACTGGCACCGACCTCCAGCTTCAACCCACTGCCCAGGTGGCTCTGGGCACACGCAATCCCTGCCCTCAAATAGGTGCTTTCCACATCCCAGTGCTGCCAAAGCCACCAACTGGAGCTCTCTTATTAGGGAAACTTAAAATATTACCAGTCGACGATACCTCAGAGCGGGGAAGTCAGCAGAGATCTATTTTCATATGCTTTCCATATCAACACTTATTATTTTTTCCTTTTTGCTTTTTTTAATTATTGAAAGTTTCTGCTTCGAGAAGCTCTCCCGTTCTCAGGGGGGGAAGAAAAAAATATATGAAAAAAGTCTTCTGCTAATCTCTGCCTTTTAATGTGTGGCGGAGTTGCGCAGTTATCCTTGGGAAAGCTGGATCCCAGCAACATCAGAAAGTCCCATGTGCCTCCAGGGTTTGCCTGCCACCTCCCCACCACGAGAGAAAGCAAACCTAATTAAATTGTAAAATTGCAACTGGCGCTTTTCCTTTATTTTTCCCTTTTTCACTCAGCACTCGGCTGTGCCTTTAATTACCACCTTCAATTATGTGTCACTTCAAGGCCCGAGTCCCACTTTTGAAAACCTTTTTGCTTCAGTCAAGGGGGAAAAAAAAACGGTGGAAAACATCAGAGTACGGGGGAGACCAGCTCAGGTGTGGATCCCCAGGCTCCAGCTTAACTTAAGCACAGGCTTGAGCACTTAAGTGCTTTGTGAGGCTCAGGGCATCTCTGAGCCTCAGTTCCTCCTGATCACCCACAGCAGGCTCTGCCTCTGGGGCTGGGTTGGTGCTTTTTTCTAAGACTGGGACCACTGGCATTGTCAGCGCCGTGCCATTCCCTCTCACTGCCCTGCAGGGACCTGCACAAGCATCTGGGACCCCGGGTGGAGGGCACAGAGAGCACCCCCGGCCCCTCCTGCCCTCCCAGCAGTGCTGGAGCAGGTGGCAGCCATCACCTCTGTCCTCCCACCCTGGTGCCAGCAGCAGAAATGCCCCCAAAGACTTTTCCCCTTCCAGGAGCTGCCCAGGACCCCCCTGTGAAGGTCAGCCTGCAAGAGGGGAGTTTAAAGCCTCCCCCTGGAGAAGGGATTCCCGAGCAGGAGGCTGCACAGGCACTGCCAGGCAGGAGAGGTCTCACCTCGATCACAAAAACATCGAGGACTTGGTTGGAGATCAAACATTTTCCCAGTCTGCTCTCAAAAACGGCTGGGGCAGAGCTGAGAGCCTGGGCTGTCTCTCCCAGCAAGAATCCTCCTCGCCTCCATCCTTCTGAAGTGCCTCCAGGCTTTCATGTCTCCGTCAGTGCCCCCTCCGTGGCCAGAACAATCCAAAACCAGAACTAAAGCCTCTCTGAGACACTTGTGCTCTTTGAGTCAAGCCCTGGCAGCTGCCAGACCTGCCACAGGCTGCCTGTCCCTGCAGGGAGGGGACAGGGATGGGGAAAAGCACCATGGCACGATTGGGGTAGCCCTCACCACTCCCCACCATGGGATGCTGAGCAGCAAAGTCAGAGTTCAGGGATCATCAGGATCCCAAACCGCTGCAATTCCCACCTTGGAGAGGTGCCAGAAGCTCCTGGGTGAGGTGTGTCTGTGCCCCAGGAGCACTCCCTGTGCTGGGAGTGGGGCTGAGCACAGCCAGTGCCTGCAGGAAATCATCTGTCCCTGATGCTCTTGATGCCTGCAGGGTTGGCTCCCTCTCAGTTCCAGCCCCTGTGGAAGTGGGAGACGAGCTCTCCATCCCAGCCACCTTCCTGTGCTTCCTCCAGAAACTTAAACCCTCACGACCTAACTCCCTGTCTTTGGTGAGCAGTTTCTTCCTGCTTCATCTCTTTCTGCAAGATCTGGAGGGAAAAAAGAAGAAAAAACCTTGTGCAAGGAGTGGAGAGGAGGAGGAAGCATTTCCTGGTAATGAGTCCTTTGTGCCAAGCAAGGAAGGGGAACTACGAGGATTAGCACAGACATGAAAATTAAGAGCCAGAAGTAATTAAAAGAGCCTGGATCGCCGCTTAGCCCCAGAGGAACCCCTGATAACAGTGTGGGTGCTCATTAAAGAGATATAATTAGGACTCTGAAGCCACTGATGAGCCACTCTGCATCCCCAGCACCACAGTCTCCGCATCGACAGCTCCTGCTCCCCCCTCTCCTCTCGCAGCCACAGCAAATCCTTCCACAGCCCAAATCTTGCAAGAACCTCATCAGCCTCTCTGAAAGAAAGCAGGTTTAACTTAAGTGTTAGGAAGAAAATCTTCCCTGTGAAGGTGGTGAGGCTCTGGCACAGGTTGCCCAGAGAAGCTGTGGCTGCCCCATCCCTGGAAGTGTCCAAGGCCAGGTTGGACAGGGCTTGGAGCAACCTGGGATAGTGGAAGGGCATGGGAAGGAGATAACCTTTGCAACCCAAAGCATTCCATGATTCTATGATTAACCCCAAGGGTAGCCCAGCTCTTGCAGGAGCAGCCAACATGTGGCAGAAATAATTGCACGGGTCCCACTCACTCCCCAGCTGGACACGACCCCTGGGCTGCCAAAAACTGGTACCACAAAGATGCCATGAATTGTTGGAACACATGATGAAAACCTTGGGTGAGCTTGAACTCAATAGGGTGTTGTGAGGCTTAATTAATTTATGTCCAAAAGCACTTTGAGGGCGTCAGATGAAAGAGGTTATTACAGGATTGCAGAGGACCTTTATCCCACAAGATGGAAGCAGGAACAGCCCCGGCCACGCTCCTGCTTTAAAGAGCACAGGCTATTAGCACAAAGCCCAGTGATGAATAGGAGCTATTTAATTTTTTTACCTTATGGAAATGATCCTGCAGCTTCTTGTGATGACACATCATCCTGGCATGAGAGGGCATGGAGGGGGAGAAGCTCTTGGTGAAAAACAGGGAGCTAATTATTTCTTCCTAAAAGCCTACACTGAACAAATGAGTTCGGACTCAAATCCCCTTTTCCCTGCAATGTCCCCAGGAGAACTCACTGAGCTGATTTAGGGTGTCTTGGGGGTCTCCCACCACTGCCAGCTATTTGAGGAGGGAGAAAAGGATCCCTCAAAAGGCTGGGGGGACTCTAGGGAGGCTCTGTATCACCAGCACTGGGCAGCCCAAGGGAGTCAGGCTCATGTCTCACTCTGGAGGGTTCCAGGGTTCCCTGAGCTCCCACAGTCACTTGCTGCCACGGGCTCCACTGAGACCTCCCATCCACATCTCCTCCTTTGGGGTTTTGGAGGAGAGAGATATTTTGGGTACCCTGGGCTGGGGACAGCAGGAGTCACCACTTGGGAGGTGTCAGTTGGTGTTTGCTGGGAGATGGTGAATGATCAGAAATCAGGATTTTCCTGACGGGATGAGCAAATGGGGTAGAAATCAGCCCAGCTCCCACATGCATGGTTGTTTTTCCTCTGTCTTCTTCCTCAAGCTGGTGGGTCTCTGGCTGTCAGGGCAGGATCAGGCCCTTTCCCACCTTACTTTATGGCTGTAGATCCAGGGAATTGCAACCTGCAGGACAGGTTCTTTCCCTCAGAAAATCCCCTGGGGAGTTAAAACCACCCCCACAGAGCAGCCCAAAGCACGCACAGCTCAGAGGGGTCAGCAGCACCATCCTGGAGGGGGAACAAGGAGCTCAGGATACAGAGGAGCTGGCACAGGGACAAGGACAGGGACAGGATGGGGCGGGAGCTGCACAGGTTTCCCGTCACACTGGAGGAGGTTTGTTTAACTGCAGCTCCAAGGCACAGTTAATTTGTAGGTATGAATGTCGTTCTCGTGGGCGTTCGTTTTTGTTGGCTGTTTATGGGAAGACGGGGGGAGCTTCCTCTCCCAGGCTGATGCTTCCCAGCTGCTGAGACACCACATCCAGCACACATCCAGCTGGGAACACTTCTCCTTTACCATGGGGAGACCACCCCAGCCAGCCCTGCACTGCAGAGCCCACCGAGGCAGCATGGGGAAGCTCAGGGACGGATCCTCCTGCTTCTGCTGTGCCAGTGGGAAAAGTTCTTCCGAGGGCACAATTTACTCATGCCCTAGCCACTTTTATTTGTAGGATTTGGCAGGGAGAGGGCCCTGCTTGGAGTGGAGCTGGGCACTGCATGGCCCTCTGGCACCCCACAGAGTGGGTCCGTGCGTGGGGAGGTCTCGTGGATGCAGTTGCCGTGGAAAATTAAACCCCCTTGTCAAGATTCAGAGGAAGCAAAAATGAAAGAAGATCCTTGTGGTGCCTCTGCTCCTCAGAGTGGGCAAGCTGTGGAGGGGACCTGACCCTGAAAGCAAAGAGATTGAAAAAACAGGAAAATAAATCCCACCTAAATCTCAGCTGGACCATCTTCTTGCTGGGGCTGGGATTTTCTGAATTTTGTTTTGCTTTCTGTTCAAAAAGCAGGAATGATAACTCCAGGAGACATTGTCTCCACACACAGAGAAAGCAAGAGCACAGCTCTCTTCTGACCCAGGCTTGCAGAGCAGGTAGCAAGGGATCCTGGACTGGGATGTGCAGCCCTTGCTCCCCCAGGATGGGCCCACAGGATGGAGAGTCCATGTGGCTCTGCAGGACCTTCAGCCACAGCTGGGACAGGGCATCTGCGAGGGTCCATGCAGCTGAAAATTAGAGAGGGGACACTGAAGGGGACACTGCACTGATCTGAGACACTGTCACAGAAGGACCAGATTTTACAAATGATGGACATCCTGATAGCAAAAGGCATCCACAGGAACACAAACTGCCTCCCTGGGGGCTCGGTGCCGGCCTCGAGCAGGGCACTGCCTGGATGCCCCATTCCACAGCCAGCCCAGGGCTCCTCCCCGCCCTGCTCCGAAACACAGCACCAGATATATCTCTGCACCAATTTATGCAGCATCGCAATGTGCTCCTTCCATCTCCCCGAGACACCATTTGGCAGATCTGTGCTGTGAATGTCACGGCAGTCTTTCATAATAACTTCTCCCACCATCCCATCAAGTGCACGGAGACGGGTGTACCATCTGCCGGGAGCCACGGCGCCATGTGCCACATCCCTCCCTCGCCAGAGAAACCCTGAGCCCCTTCCCTGGGCCCACTCAGCCTGTCTTAGGCTGTAACAGACCCACACTTGTGTTTCTCCTTGTGGGGGGCAAGCGGGTCCTTTTAGTCTCCCCCAAAGATGCCCCTCAAGTCTGCAGCGATGGCCCCGTGGGTGAGAGGGTGACCAGGTCGGTGGCTTAAAGCACCTTCTGACGTGTCTTTAGCACTCAGCTCTAACATCACCTTCCAGGGAAAAACGTCAATAGGATTGTCTCCATCTACAAGACTCCTTCCCTAAAACAAGCAGCGGCAGCACTTCGAGCCGTCACGGATAAAAGACGCCGTAATCTGATTTTCTCAGGCAGGAGCATGTCACTCACCAGGGGAGAAGGATTTGATAGCTTTGCTGAGAAGGGCGTTCTTCCCAGAGCCAGCAACCTCTGCGAAACAGGAGCCACACCCAGGCAGTGCTGGGGAGGGGTGGATCACCCGGAGCTGATCCCAGTCCTGAGCCCATCACACTTCAGGCTGTGCTTCCAGACTGTGTGGCCACTGCTGCCAGCGCTGTCACCACCGAGGCCAATGTCCCCCAGGGACCAGCAAAGGGAAGGAAAGGGTCTCAATCATCAGTAGCTCAGGGTTTATCCCAGCTTTGAAATCCTGGACGGGGAGCAGCAAGAGGAACAGGGCATCTGCATCCACAGTTGTTAATAGAAAGAAAATCAGGTTTCCAAATGCTTTTCAAAGCCGATGAAAAAGTGTTTATTGGAGAAAACACCTAAACAGGAGCTCAGCCTCTTTGCAGGAGTGCTGGGCACTGTTGGGGCAGCAAAGCAAGGCAGTTTATACCTGTGTTTGCACAGGAGGTGGGAAGAGTCTGGGCTGGAATGGCAATTAGTGCACAAGAGAAAAATCTCAGGGCACTTCAATACAATTTTGTTGATGTTGCGCTCGGCGCGAGCTGGGAAAGGCCAGCACAGTCCTTGCCCCTGAGGAGAGCACGTTTTCAGCACTTGGATAATGAGAAAAAGTGTTTTCTGAGAGAAGAGAACTGAAATGCTTTTCCTCTCATGAGGCACTTGCTTTCTTTAAGCTGCTTGCAACATTTTTCATAATTAAAATACATCCACAACGTCACACGGTGCCTTTTTGATGCTTGCTCTTTGATTTGGATCAATGAAAATGTCCTGGGAGCTTATGGCAACAACTTCGCTCAGCATTTTCTTCACTTGAAAGGAACCCAAGAGGAAGAAACGTTCGTGGCTGTGCAGGAAGAAGGATTTTCCAAAAGGGCTATTCCCCACCCTGGAAAGAAATAAAAGTGATAATATCCTCACTCCTGCGTTTCCATCGAGGCTGATTTGCATAATTGACACTAAAGTTAGTTGTTGATCTGTCCTTTAGGACATCTTGCAAAGAGAACCTGGTGAGAGCAGAGCTTTGCCCAAGGGAAACTGGGTCCCCTCGGGGATGTCCCCAGGTCCCCATCACGCAGCCATGAGTCCCTGGCAGAGTCAGGACCAACTTCATGCCTTGTGATCCTCAGCCCCGAGCTCAGCCAAAGCCTGGCATGCCCAGGCACTCACACAGTGCCCAGAGCAATGATAATAGCTGTTAGATCTGAATTTGCCTTGAAAATACACTTTAATCAAACCTTATTGGATTAGCATTGAAATCCAAACTCTGCCGGAACAGAGAGCTGTTGCTTTTCCACCTCAAAGTCCTCCTGGTTGTTCAGCTGGGTTCTGTTTGGAACATGTCTGTCTCCAATCCGCAGCAATTGTGCTCAGAACTGAATAATTATGAAAAGGGACTTCGGTGCCAAAGCAAAAAATAATAAAACTCCCCCCACAGCCCCCAAACCTGTGAAGCCGGAGCTGCATTCTGAACAAAACAACTCTCAGCTTCCCCCCTCTCGACAAAATGTCAAAAATGTACTTAATGAGAAGTCCTCCTCTTAGAAATGAAGCAGTAATCTGTCAGAAGGGAAAATCTGCTGTAAACTTCGAGCTCATCCCCTGACTCCTTGCCAGCATCAGTACAGCGCTGGCAGCCGGGCGGGTGGTGGGGCCGGAGTGCCACCTACAGCGGTCGGGGGGAACTAAGCCATCCCAAACCCTGCTGCCGCTGTTTTTTTGGGGCTGTTTTGCAAAAAAACAGGGTGGTGCCGCAGCTGGCAGAGCTGTGGGAATGATGGCAGGGATGCAGGGCAGGCCCCCAGCAAGTTAATCAGCTCACCAGAGCTTTAATAAGCGTTTATTATGCGACTCAGTAGAGATTTCTAGAAACTTGCCCATGTTGTGGGGCACAGGGAGTTCCTCACATGGCTTCTTCACTGGCACGAGGAGGAGTCAGGACACAGCTTTGGAACTGAGGGTGGCACATGGCAAAACACACCCTGGCACCGGGAGGGGGAGATCCAGTCGAGAGCCACACTATAGCAGCTCCCAGAAAGATCCAGGGGAGAACATATGGTGTGTTTTTAAATGCACCCATAACATTTATTTAAAATACAGGCTCTAAAGCTTGCCAGCAAAGCTTAATGGGAGGAAATCTTTCTTTATGCTGGAATCTCTCCTATTGTTTTGATCAAATCATTAAGGTCATATTCATTTGGTTTTAGCCCAAACAAATGGAGAGTATTGCAGGGAGAGCTGTGCAGGATTCCCCTGTCTGCAGGATCCCGAATCCAACCTGCTCGGCTCACTGGTGTCCTCACTGGGGCTGGCAAACCCAGCAGAGCTCACTCTGCCCTGACACAATCCCTGCTGCAGCAAGGAGATGGTTCCTACAAGGAATAGTGGCCCTGGAGGAGAAGAGCATCTGCGTGTGCGTCCTTCTCGCTGCCATCAGGTGGGCAAAGATGTTGAACTCCAGGTGGGAAGATGAGGTTCAGTGTGTGCCAGCCTGGAGTTGCCCGTTCTCCTGCCCAGCCCTGCGGGTTTGGCAGCACATCCCTCCTCGCCTGGAGATGAGTCAGGGGATGGCAGGGGAGCAGGGTTTCTAACAAAAGACTGTGATGGCATTTCGGCTCCTCCAGGCAGCTTGGTGTGTGCCTGGTATGAACGGAAACAGCCCCACTGCCACCAGGCACGGGGTCACCCCCGGGATGTGTCCCCTCTCCTCCGCCTTCCGCTGAGCTCTGCCAGCATCTCCCCTGGGCACTGCCGGGACAGGCCCTGCCAAGGACAGAGACGCCAGGAATAGAAGGAGGTGGATTTCTCATTCCTTTGGTTCCACACAGCTCCATGCCCAAGGCTGGCAGAGTAATGATGCTCCACAGGTACCTGGCACAGACCCTCAGGCATGTGACATTTGGGGGCTATGGCCTAAAGCGCCCATCCTGCTGCTGGGAGAGACTGGGAAGGGTCATGAGGAGACTCCAGGGCTGGCTGCACCCCACGTTCTGCTGCAGGGGCTGGGGTCTGGCTGCATCTCGGTGCCTCGCTGGTGCCCAATGGCAGCTGCACCATCTAGAGGAGAAACGGGTCCTCAAGCAGAGCCCAAACCCAGGCAGGCAAAAGGATGAGCAGGACAGCCTGGTCACAGGCAAGCTGCAAATCCTTCATCGAGGCGCTGTGTGAGTGATTTCAGGGTCTCATGAATGAGCCCAGATGGCCCATCTATCCCAGAGAATGGGAACAGGGGGAATAGGATTCAGAGATCCTGTCTGTGCCTGCTTTACATGTGACTGATCTCTGCTGGCTGCAAGGAACAGGGCAAAGGAGAGGGGAAAAATAAATTAAAAATCTCCAGTCTGCAGTCAAGCTGACCACACTCCCCCAAGCTGGGAATCAACAGCCCTGAAAGCAATTTCGTCGCTCAGCTGGACCTGTATTACTTCTCTCTCTCTGAACAGATGTGCCAGTGACACTCATCTGAATTACCACAGTGGAGATTCGAGTGGGTGATGAAAAGCTTCCCCTCCTCCCACTCTGGGCTCCCGGCTCCCCCTTCCCCAGGGTGCTGAGGCCAAGCCACTGCCCAGCACTCCAAATGAGTGGCAGGTTTCTGCCAACAGCAGCTCTTCCCTTGTGCTGGAGATGTCCCCAGAGAGAGATTTGGGGACCGAACCATCAGGGCCAGACCCACTGGAATCCAGAGGAAAAGGAGGCTGCATTCCATGGGGTTGGCTGTGCTGGCAGCACCCGCCAACCATGGATGTCCCAGCTCCCAGGAGTAGGGGTCTGCACTCTGTCACCCACCAGCTCACCCACCTCCTGCCCTGCAGGAGCTGGATGAGCCCATGCTTGGATTTGCACGGGATGTGAGAGCTTCACCCTCCTTTATAGGCCCCTGCAGCAGAAGGGGATGTAGGAGCTCCATTCCCACTGATTTTATATTTTCTTTCCATGCAACTCAGGCCCCTGCCGACTGTGCAAGTCACAAGGAAACGTTGATCACATCCCAAATACAATCACCAACATGTCTCAGCTCTCAATCTGCCTCGTTTGCTGACACCCAGTTTTCTCCTCCTCCTCCTCCTCCTCCCACTTGCTCCTTGCAGCCGGTTCCTTCCTCCCGGCCTGCAGCACGTACGGCTACAAGCTGCTCTGGCTTTCCCAGCCCACACGCGGCTCCAGGCACACACAGCCCGCCCGAGGTGCTGCCTCCATACCTTCCCTTGCATGCCCGTGGGTTTTCCTGAGCCTCAGCCAAGCTGGGAAGCAAGCAGGGAAGCCTGGCCAAGGGTCAGACCCAGCCCTCGCCCCGCATTGCGCAGGATGCAGCGAGCAAAACGCAAAGCACGACAGGGAACGGGCTTGTGCTTCCCTCTGATTCTCCCAGACAAGTTGGGCAGAGTCAGGTACTGGTACATCGTTGGACCTGCTCTGTGATCCACATTTTGGGTGAGGGTTTGTAGCCCCACACTGTCATCTCAGCTTGGCAGCTCCTGGTGCCACAGAGCCAGCACCCCTAGCTGGATCCTGAATGGATCACACAGGGTTTGGGTCATTCTCCAAGGGGCTCGGACCACTGCCAGGGAATTCAAGATCAGGATTAGGAAACACTTTAAAACATTGTCAATGCCAGCAGCACACCTCCCATCCAGGAGAAAGCACCTCTCTAAATACCATGTTTTATTAACACTTACTAGAAGGACAGCTTTTGATCTCGTGCTCTGTTTCCAAAGCAATTATGGATCTGTTGCACAGGAGGCATTTGCAGTGCCCAATTAATACTCCTCCATCCCTGACAGCTCTGCAGGATGGGAGAGTGAATCTGACACTGTACTTAGGCCAAAATTCCCATCACTGGACACGTGCCATGCCCTAAAAGCCCCACAAAAAGCAAGAGTGCATGGGGATGTGGATGTGGAGTGTGAGCAGCTGCATCTTGCACAAAGCAGGGGTGGTCAGGGCTCCTGCCCTCCCCCTCTCCAGGCCGGAGCACTGGGAGGTGCCTTTGGCCCACTGGGAGAGCAGAATTAGGACTAGGAAAAAAATAAATACTTCAAATATAACTAATACCCAGTTTGCCTGAAACTTCTCCTGGGAGGTCCCTTCACCCTCCAGAGCAGTGGGGAGGCTTTGGCTCTGCACGGCTGCTCTGCTGAGGGGGATTCATTTGCTGGAGAAGAACCCAAGCCAAAGGATTTCACAGACTCCCCCATTCCAGCATGTTTTTTCAGTCTGGTGAAAATTCAAAACAGTGGTGATCTTTGTTTTGATCCAAAACTTGTTTAAGGAAACATTTTGGCCACTGAGCCGAGTAGCAGCTGTCTGCAAATCCATAATCAAAACTTGTTTGTGCAAAGAGCACTTGGCAATTGCAAAGGTGTCAGTGAATGAAATGGATGGGCTGTGCCCCCTGGCCCTTGTAAGTCCCTCTGCCCAACCTGGGGCAACTGGACAGGCAGCATCCTGTGGTGGCACCATGGGCTCAACCTGCTCCAGAGGGACCTCGCTTCCTTTGTGCCACACTTCAGACAGAGACTTTGAACACCTGCCAGTGCCCTGTTGTGAATTCACTGCAGAGAGGTTTTGCTTGTTTGCAGCCAAGAGAGTCCACGGATGCTAAAAATAGAGTACTCCTTGAAGGTGATCTGAAAAGCTTTCCTATATGGGAAGATGCCTCTTAAAAACACTGGCTTGGAGCTAATGGGGGCTGGGACAGTGCTCAGGATGCCTCTGCTGAGATTCAGAAGTTGCTCCACGAAGGTAATCCAGCAGACCTTTGGCTCATGAGGGGCTGCAGGGATGCTCCTGGGCAAGCAGCCAGGCAGAAAAGGTGCTCTGTAAATTCAGGACCTGATAACTGCAGATGGACAAGTCCCTTACTGTGCTGGGATTCCTCAGCAGAGGAGTCAGAGGAGCAGTAATGAGGAGAGCTGGAGCACGATGTGTTTTCTTTCCCTCACCCAGCCCCCTTAAAGCTCTCAGCAATTGCAGCACAAAGTCGAAGCAGAACAGTTTTCTTTTGAAATATAGCAAGTGCAGCATCTCTGTTTCATTCTGGTTTTTCTTCTTGTAGCAGGGCAGGTCTCTATCCCACGGTGCATCTTTGATCTTGCCCCTTAAATAGGCCATTTTAAAGCTCACAGACCCCTTTTCATCACCATCCACCTTGGCTCGTGGCACCTAACGCCCGTGTTTATATCCTGGCTCGTGGCTGAAATCAAAGTGTTGCTGTGGGAAACTCTGCACATGGTTCATTAAAAAGTAAAAAAGGACTTTCTGTCTCTGAATGAATCCCCATGTGTTCAACAGAGCTCCCCAAGCCCTGAGATGCAGGAAATATCCGAGCTGCCCCCTCACCTTGCACTCATGTTGCTGGCAGGGCTTGGCACCAACCATCAACGCTAAATTCCAACTGCTCATCCCAAGAGGATGATGGACAAGGTGGAAAGAGGCCCATCACTGCTCTGGCAGTGCCTCGGTGACCCTGCAGAGCCAAAAGCAGAAGGAAGGAGCTGAGGAATGTAATTAGATGAGATCTAAAACACAAACATGCTGCAAAACCCAGCAGCTTTGGGGCAGGAGTTGCTGCCTGTGGATGCTCATTCTGCAGCCCTGGGATGAGCAGTGGCTCTGGAGGAATCCCAGCTTGTAAAGCCTGGGCCAAGGCCAGCAGAAAGTCTCCTTCGGTGGCCCAGTGAGCACCACATCACTCAGTCTGTCCTTTCTGGGTAGGAGCCATAGGCAAGAGAGCAGCCGACACCCCAGACATGCCACACCAGCTCTCATATTCTCATATTCTCATATCCTCATATCCTCCTCGAAATCCCAGAAACCAGAGACTGAGCCGATAAGAGTCTGACACCTAATGGGCACAAGCAGAATTGTGACAAGCACAGGATCCAGCTGGAAATGTCCTTGTGGGAATACAGACAGCATTGCCTCCGAGCAAAGCCTGCAGAGGTGGATGGAAAGAGGAGACTTGTGTAAAGAAAACTCTTAAAAGCCTACACTGCCCATGTTGATGATTGTAAACATGAAAAATTTATAATTTAACCCAGATAGGAGTGAGTCATACAAAAACTATTAGAAGGTTCCAGGTACAGAATATGAGAGAGGTGCTATCACTTAGAATCATAGAATGGTTTGGGTTGGAAAGGACCTTAAGGACCCAGTCCCACCCCCAGCCATGAGCAGGGACACGTTCCACTAGACCAGGGTGCTCCAAGCCCCATCCAAACTTCCAGGGATGGGACAGCCACAACTTCACTGGGCAACCTGTGCCAGGGCCTCACCACCCTCACAGGGAAGAACTTCCCAATATCCAATCTAAACCTACTCTTTCAGTTTGAAGCCATTCCCCCTTGTCCTGTCACTACAGTTCCCATTGAAAACACCTTTCAAAATTTCCTCTGAAATTTTAGAGGTCTCTGCCCTATGACAGCAAGGAAAGGCCAGGGTTACCTCTTGGCACTAAATTGTGTCTCTCAGGTTGTGTTCTTATGCCAGATACTCTGGGAATTATTATGGAAAAGGGATACCTTCCAAAGCAATGATTTGTGCCCTGCAGAGACCTTCAGTTACACTTTGTATAGTGGTCAGTGATGAATGGGAAGTTGATCAGACTTGACTCAAAAACATTAAATGCCTTCTGTAACCTGCCTCTGTGCTATACATACAAATTCATTTGCTTCAGGGAGCTGGTGGGTTTCCTTCCTTTAAAAAAATCTGTCAACCAAAGGCCATTTACAGCAACAGTGTCTCCCAAGGCAAGACACAGCAGAGCTTTCCAGGACTGAGCTCCACCAAGAACTGCCCTCAGACCTCCTCCTGCCCCTGGTGCTGCTTCCCTGGGCAGCATCCAGCCCTGCTGTAAGGAAGCTCACACCATCTCTGCTCCGTTCAGAGGGTAAATAGAAATGTTCAATACCCAGCGCCGCTTTCTGGCAGCTTTCACAGGCATCTTTCTTCCTTTTTTCCTAAATTAGATCTTTCTATTATAACTTCAAGGCCTCATGAGTCTCCTTGGCATTTATTAAATAACAACTAAGCTCTTCAATTTGCCATGTTCCTACACGCTGCAGTTGTTCTCCATCTAAGAAATTGTCTGAGATTAAACTGAAGGAGCTGATCGTGGCAGGGGGATGTTGGAGCTGGACCAGTACTGGGTGTCCTGAAGTGATATATAAACCCCAAATACTTGGGGTCAGGGAAAATCAAGGTTTCCTCGCTGCTTCTTCCACCAAAAACTCAGTGATCACAGCAGGATTGCACTGTCGTGGATCAGAGTTGCCCCAAAACTCAGCTGTGTGCTTGGGGAATGCAAAACTGCCACCAGCAGAGGAAAGGACTTCCTTCATGTCCTAGGCATGGCTATGCCTCATATTCCCAAGGAAGCAGCAGCACAGCAGACAGGCCCAGTATTTTAACACAGCTCCATGTAGGAACTGTAATTGGCCACAAAGCCACAGGTTACACGACAACAAGAACTCCGAGGTGAGCCCTTTTATTCCTACTATTTTGGTTTTAATCTTGTCATTTCTCTTGCTGGGAAAAAAATCAAAATAACAAAAGCCATCACCTGAGCTCTGGTTTCAGCCTCTGATAACCCACAGCCTTTTAAGGTACCCTGAGTCACCTGTAATGAGCACCTGTTACTACCCCCTGCAATAAGCTGCAAATGGGATGAGAAGATTTGGAGGTCAGGGGAGATGTTTCTTTTCGGGAACATGAATGTTTCCCTGCCATTCCAGCCATCCTAACAAGGGGTCCAATTAGTGCTCGTGACTTTGTCATCAGTCCAGAGGGGACGCAGGGATGGGGACCACTGCTCTCATTTCCGCAAAGATTATGGATCAGGAAGACAAATCATCCCTAATGGGACCTCAGGGAGAGGTTCTGTTCTTCTTTCAAGTCGAAGTGGCACATGGGGGCCACTTGCTCTGCAGAGCCATGAGTGCCACCTCGGCTGGCGACAGCAGAGCTCTCCAGCAGCATCCAGCCTCCCCCCTTCCAAGCAACTGCATGTGCACAAAAACATTTATCAGGCTTCTGGCCATAGCTTTGACTTTAATTTTATTTTAAAAGTGCATTCACATGTAAATTGACTTGGCCCGAGAGGATACATGAATACAAGAGCCCTTTCTTTTCCCTGCCGTGGCATTGGGAGGAATATGGTGAGCGGAGCAAAGTTTCCTCACCTCCAGGCTGCAATTCTGCAGCAAAAGAAAAGCAAGTTCATTGTTTCCTTCTGCACACAGATGCTGGCTCTGCTGTTTTCAGCAGCTTCGTTCAAGCGAGCCAGTTCAGAATACAAAAGCACATTACATATCCCAGGGACAGGAACACACAGGCAAATGTCTTATCGGCTCTGTTTTATCTGTTGTAAGAGCAGGAAATACATTAACATGAGTTTGTAACTGTGTCTGATGCTTTGAAACACGGTCCTGTCCCACAGTCCCAAGGTCAGACTTGGTTTGGTGGTAGAGGATTCCTTAGGAGGTAAAAAAATTAGAATGTGAAGTTGGAGACCAGGAAAGCACACAATTCATCAGGGCCTGAAAATACACGCGCTCCCCAAGAACCTCTGGGATAAAAACAGGCGGAAACCTGTCCCACAGCACTCACCATATGTCATCTTGTGATGTGTTGCCACAGAGTGAACACAAAAAGAGCACAACACTCTCAGTCAGCCCATTTTCAGCCTGGGACCTTTTGTATCTGCTGTCCCCCTCTGCCATTCATTTGACATCTCCCAGCCTGAGCACTTTTCCTGTGATTTTGGCAAAAGACACTGGTTTCCTCTGCAGCATCGTAGGTGTGTTCAAGACCCACAGAGGAAAAAAAACAACGCACTGACAAAACGAAAACAGGCAGCACCTTGCGTCGAGGCACTGCCTTTTTGTTTGCCAGCAACTAGGAATGGAAATGCTTGTGGGGATTTATAGACCGAGAGTTATGACTCACTCTGCGTGTGTTTTAGTGAACGGGAAGGTTGGAACGGGTATCCCGAAAGGAAGGATGCCGGCACAGGGGTGGCAGCGCATCCTCGGGGATAGCCTGGGATGCACAGGAATGAATTAGAGCACTAAAACTTTGCTGTTTCTCCACGTGAAAGCTCCAACAACTCCACGAGCCAACGCACCGGCTGCTCCAGCTGCTGGAAGCAGAGGCCTCGGCTCTCCGCGCCTCAGTTCTAGTTCTGCACCTCCCCAAACTTTGCGCCTGGGACGGTCAGTGTCGCATTTTGCAGATATTTCGAGTTTCCCCCACTTTGGCACCCCGAAGGGGGCGGGATGGATTACCCCCGACTCTTATCTCACACGTATCTTGCTCTTCCCCCCTGGTGTTCCCGTAGCCCCTCAGCGCTGCTGGACCAGCGTCTGGAGCCCACCCCGGGGGCTGCCGGAGGCCGCGGCTCCGCGGTGCCCCTTCTCCGCCGGCGGACCTTCCGTTACGATCGTTACCGAGCTCCAGGCGCCCTCCTTCCCTTCCCTTCCCTTCCCTCCCTCCCTCCTTCCCTCCCCTCCGCGCCGGCTCCCGGCCGCAGCGGCCGCTCCTGCCTTTGTGCCCCGGCCGCCGTGCGGTCCCTCCCCGCCTCCCCGGCGGAGCCCTGCGGCGCATGCCTCCCGCTCCCCGGGGGCAGGGAAGGAAGCGCCGCCCGCCCCTGCACCAGTGCGGCGGGCAGCGGCGGAGCGGAGCCCGGCGGAGCGCACAGCCCGGCCGGGGCTCCGCCGATTTCCCCCTCCCCGCGCCCCGCGTACCCCCCCGTCCCCTCTCGGCCTCCTCTCGGCAGGTGAGCGCCGGGCGCCGGGCGGGGGGCGCGGGCCGGCGGCCGAGGGAGGCCCCGGGAGCGGGGCGGCGGAAGGCGGGAAGGGGGAG
>NW_020884901.1:2844011-2871865 GCF_003945725.1 Corapipo altera | reverse complement strand
ACGCTGTCTGTGGGTGCCCGCGGGTGTGTGTCCCCTCATGTCCCATCACACACTCTGTGGGTGCCCCGGGTGTGTGTCCCCTCATGTCCCCTCACACACTCTCCTGGGTGCCCCCCCGGGTGTGTGTCCCCTCATGTCCCATCACACACTCTCTGTGGGTACCCCCCCGATGTGTGTCCTGGCATGTCCCCTCACGCAGCCCCTGTGGATGTCCCCCATTGGATGTCCCCTCATTCCCCGCACAGCGATCCAGAGGTTATCCCCCTTCCTCCTTGAATGTGTGTCCTCTCATTTCCCCTCACAAAGTTCCAGAGGTTGTCCCTCTCCTCCTGAACGTGTGTCCCCCTCATTTCCCTTCACACCCTCTCTGGGTACTGTCCCTGGTGAGTGTCCCCTCATGTCCCCTCACACCCTCGGTGAGTGACCCCTGGGCGAGTGTCCCCTCACGTCCCCCCTCACACAGCCTCCAATGCCCCTGGAAGTCCCCTCACAGCCCCCATGGGTGCCCTCAGGTGGGTGCCCCCTCAGAGCCTGGGTGGGTGCCCTGGTGCGGTGCAGTGGCACCAAAATTCACCCCAGTCCCACGTAATTCTTGCAGGACAACCACAACCAGGTGTGGAACAGCAAAAGGCACCTGCCCCTTCTCTGAAAACTGTGGAAATAGGTTAATAGGAAATACATTGTGGTTTGGGTTTTTGGTTTTTTTTTTTATGAAGCCGGGAGCTTGAGTGTGTTAATTGCATTTCTTCAAGATAATGAAGTATTCTAATTTCTGTCTTTTTGATCCTTAGCTGCTTATTACAACGAAAAAATGTTTTTAGTTTGTGTTTGCCCTAGTGAACGTGTTAGAGGCTGCGTTAGAAACTGTGTTCAGCTATGTGGTTCTAAAATTCAGGGGGTTTGGGTGCTTTCAGTTAATTCATGATCAGATACAGGTTCTGTTGGGAGCACTGGCTTTACTGGCATGTGTAGAGCTGAAATAAATCCAAACTGTCTTCAGATGACTAAAAGGTGGAAGTTAAAACAGCGTATGTTGTGTTGCTCCAGGTACTACCCAGCGAGGAGGGTTGGCCTTGATCATTATACTTAAAATTTTAATTCTACAGGGATGATGTTTTGAGGTGAATTACCACTGAGGAAAAGAAAGAATTGTTTTCCCTGCTTGTCTGTTACCTTACTCTCAGTAGTAGTAAATAAACAGAAGTTTCAAAGAGTTTAGAAGCGTTAATTCTTTAAAGTATTTATTGTCACTGATTAATTTGAAACCAGAACTGGAGAATAATTGACGAGGGCAAGGTCGGAGAGGTTTCAGAGGGAAAAGAGGGTAATTGTAGTTCCGCAGAGTCCAGTGCCACTCTCCAGTCGGGGCTCGCTGCAATTGTGTGGAGCCTGGGCTTGAAGAAATACCCAACTGCTGTAGGTTTTTAGGAATTACTGCCTTGTGCCAACCAGATACTGTTTTGGTCCTTCCAAATGATGCTGCAGGTGAAACCATCAGCCCTCATGAGGGCCACGTGGAGGTGGAGAACTCTTTGGGGTGTTATCTGGTGTTTTCCGGATGGTTTTTTTCACCCTTCCACAAAACAAAGCTTTGTTCTGTCTGGGGTTTCTGCTGTAACACAAAGAATAGTTCATCATCTCCATCCTGCTTTTGCACACTCCTAAAGATCTGTGTTTGCCAAGGGCTTTTATCCTGCAGTGAGGTTGGATGATTGATGTCTTGGGGTTATTGCTGTGTAGTGTGTTTCAGGAAGAAATAAGTTCCCTTTCCTTCACTCCGAGCTGCCCCAAGTCCCTCAGCTGTGCATGTTTAATGTCAAGCCAGAACCAGTAAAAGCTATTTTGGGATATTGTTTTCACAGAATCACAGAACATTCTGAGTTTTTGGAGTCCAGCCTCCTGCTAACACAGTTACTCTGCTCTTTGAGTAAGAGTTGGTTTGTCCCCCACCACCTCGGATCACTGTCCAACTTGCTCCACATCCACATGCAAAAGGGAGTGGGAAGTGCAGAAAGAGTTTCAGAAGTGGAGATAATTACCTGAATTTGGTTATGATTGTGCCAGAAAATACTGCAAACCACAAATGACGAGTGCTCTGACTTATCCCTGATGGCAGCAGTGACTGATTTACCTGTTGAAGTGATGTTGACTGCTGTGATTATCTGGCACAGTAGTTCTGTGTGTTAATAATTTGCAGTTTATGTTACCAGTATTATTAGATGGAATTTCTAGAAGGTATGTGCATAATAGTAAATATTTTCCTTTTTTTCGCTTTGTTGTAGGATGGAAGAGAGACCAGTCTGAAAAACTGTTCCATCGTGGACTTTGCTGTTGCCTGCTAGAATGTTCCTTATGAATGCTCCTCCTTTGGTAGCTCTTCAGACAAAATGGGAGTCCTTTGGACCAGCAAGGAATTGTAGATATCCCGTTTGCTTCCCTGAATCTGACGGGGACGTCACAAGAACCTGTGTAAGTGCAAAAGTTCAGATGATCATAAACAACCTGCAGAGTCAAGAGTCTGCCCTGGGTATGAACAATGAGTGTGGTTGTATTATGCAGAAGAAACAGAAGGGAGAAAAAGGCACCAGTAACAGAGTCACATCCAGCACCCCATTGCTCCAGAAGCAGCCTCCATATACCAAGTGTGGATGCCCTGAGGATTCAGATGACACTGAAGTGGAAGAGAATGTGGAGTTTGGGACCCTCCTGCTCGATTCTGACAGCGATGACTCTGTGGACCGAGGAATAGAGGAGGCCATCCAGGAGTACTTGAAAGCAAAAGGCAAAAGTGACCAGTCCTTGCCAAGGAATGCGGAGTGTTCCGTGACTACAAGCAGAGACAAAAGGTTTAAGAGAGAATTCTCGCAGAACAAAACAGCTGGTGACCTCCTCCCTGTGAAATTTAAAGCCGAGATGCTCTCTGAAGAGTACCTGTCTGACCACCTGGGAATTGGGAAGAGGCTCCAGCCTGCTTCCCCTCAGAGCATCAGCAGCGATGACTCTTTTGAACAGAGCATACAAGCTGAAATAGTGCAGTTCCTGAATGAGAAGAAGCAGCAAGAAATTAGTAAATGTGTTAGCGAGGGGGATAAAAAGGATTCCCGGGTGAGGTCTGTCCTCAAATGCAACAAAGAAACAACAAACAGAACGAACTGTGGTGCTATAAAGCGAGGTTGTAAGGCGCTGCTCCTGAGGCACCATCCCAAGCTGCAGAAATCCAGCACACAGTCCAAGTGTTTGCAGTCCAAAATCCAAGAAGAGCCCAGTGAGTTCAGCCAGGTGAACCAAGCGTATCTGGAAATGGGCACTGCCAGCCAGCCCTGGCTCGTGGAGCAGAATGAGGGAAGTGGAGCTCGTTACTGGGAGCCAAGGGAAGCACTTACCAAGGAGAACATGCACACATCTGACTCGAGCAGTGATGATGGCATTGAAGAAGCCATTCAGCTCTACCAGCTGGAGAAAATCAGGAAAGAGGCAGGTGATGCAGCAGACTGTGTCCCTTTGCAGAGGGAACAATTTGATCCAAAGGGGATGGCGGACATTTCTGCCAGCCTGACAATTAGCTCCACAAAAAGTGCCTCACCAGAAATCCGTAAAAGCCCTATAAGCAACAAGAGAAAAGAAATTAATTCCAAGTCAGCAGGATTAGAAAGCACCAGCAATGACTTTAACAAGCTGTTCAAACCACTGAAAAAAGCCAGACATTTTGCACTTCCAGAAAACAAGATCGCTGCTTGTGAGCTCACACTGCAGGCTTCTTGCAGGGCGGACACATCTGCAGAGCTCATGTGTGCAGAAGCTATCCTTGATATTTCCAAAACAATCATGCCATCCCAAATGGGAAGTGACAACAAATCCCTCGCTGCAGACTCCTTCTTTCCTCCCCAGCTTCTCTCGTCCTCCCGTTGTGAAAGCGACAGCAGCCTTGTGGACAGTGATGACAGTATAGAGCAGGAAATCAGGGCGTTTTTGGCTCTGAAAGCACAGTCAGAAAACCTCGGAGCAAAGCCTCCCAGCCTGTCACACTCAATCCAGATGCCTCTGCCTTCCGATCAAAACAGCCTCACCAGTACCCTGGAGCCTTCTCTCCCCAAAACACTGAAGCTGTCGCTGAGTCGGAAAAGGAGACTTAAAAGGGAAGGCAGAACAGCACAACAAGGGGCATCAAAACCAGCTGAGCAGCTGCAGATGGGACTTTTCCAAGCAGGTAGCTACTCGAAATTTCCCGTGCTCCAAGAGGAGTGTGCCCTGAGCAGCCCTGCAGAACCCTGTGATGCTCAGAGCCTCAGCAGTAAAGAGACGAGGCAGCAGCAGCTCGTGTCTCCCAAATTGCCTGGCTCTGATGGCAGATGTGTGGCCTTGGACTCTGTCAACCCTTTTCTGCAGGTTCAGAGTAGCACAAGAAAACTCATGAAAAATACAACCCAAACTCCGGAGAGGGAGGGGTCGGATGATGAGAGCAGTTCTCTGGACAGCGATGAGGACCTTGACAGTGCTATCAAGGACCTGCTACGGTCAAAAAGAAAGCTCAAGAAGAAGTCCAAGGACCAAAAATCTCAGTGCAAGAAGAGAGTCAGATTCAGCGAGACAGAAGCTCAGCTGCTGGATGATTTCAGCAGCCTCCAACAAAACGAGTGGAAATGTAAAAATCCTGCGCTGCTGAAAAGCTGCCTCTCAAAACCCAAGAAAGCTGTGAGAGAGAACACAGTGAGGAACCCTTCAGACAGCATGAACATCAAACTTCCCAGTGAGAAACCAGAAACCATGAAAAACTTGGAGTTTAACTTACAGCTTAAAAAAGGGAATAAACCTAAACCAGTTTCGAACCAGCGGGTGGCTAAAAATAGAAAATGTGCTTTCCCAGCTGTGTGTCACACTGAGGACAGCAGCTCAGTGGACAGCGACGACAGCATCGAGCAGGAAATCAGGAAGTTTTTGGCAGAAAAGGCCAAAGACTCTGCAAGCAATTCAGAGATACAAAAAGATGATTTAGACCTATTTAGAGCGACCAAACAAACTGGTAATAGAGGAAAAGCAAAGCAGCAGCCGGTGGAGAACGAGATCAACCTCGTGCTGGCTCAGAGTAAAAAGACTGAGGTACCTCAGCAAACTGAGGAGTTGAGGAACTCCCAGAGAACAGAAGGGAAAAGTGCAATGTTATATGGCAGTGGGAAATGTGCTTCCTCTGCAGAGAATGTTTGTGCTACTGGTCAGTCAAAAGCAAAGCAAGGAGTGGGGGGGGTTAAAGGTGGTGCTGGTGAGTTACCTGGGAATACAACAGGTAAAAAGAATGTCCACAAAACAGAGCCCCCTAAACCCAGCAAAAATGAAGGTTGTAAAGTACAAAAAGTGATGAGTGCAAAGCCCAGATCTAAAAGAAAGAACACCTTTCACCTAAAAATTTCCAGTAAATTTATTGCAGGTCTAAAATACGCCCGGGACAGGAAGAAATCAATGCTTTTGAACAAAAGGCAGAAAGCAGAGAGTTTGCTCGCCCAGAACAGCACGCTGGGAGTGGAGGCAGCTTCCCAGGATACAGATGTACTTAACCCCTTGCCAACAGGTGAATTTAGTGGGGAGACTACGACAGCAATAAAAGCATCCAGTTCTTCTCAGAAAGTCACTGTGGGAGTGTCAAGTCCTCATGTAGCAGAAGCCTGTGCAGGAGTTGAGGCTGCTCCTCTGTGTGTCAAAGAGGAAGCCGAGGGTTGCAGAAAGGCTGATGCCTCAGAAGATCAGTCACATTCTCACTTGAGCCTCTCCTCTCAGGAACAGAGTGAGGCAGCAGTAAAAGCAGATCAGGTTTGCAGAGGAACATCCAAAGCTGAGAACACACAGGTGTGGATGGGGGAAGGAGATATCCACACAGGCAGCTGGGCTGATTCAGATGTAGATCCCCCACGCCCAGAGTGCAGCGTGGCAGCTGGAAAAGCAGATAAAATTAGCAGAGACACAGCTCAGCAGAGTGCACAGGCGTGCAGTAAGGGAGGGAATAACCCCCTGGACAAGAGGCCAGATCCCAGTTTAGCTTGCCCACAGCAGGAATTAAATGGGACAGCAGCAACAGTGGATAAAACTAGTGGAGGAGCATGTGCAGATAACAGTGTGCAGATGTGCATTAAGGAAGAAAAAGTTGACAGGCAGGAAGAAATTCAAGTAACCAGCTCCAATTTGGAAGGAAAAATACCTGTCCTGCAGAACAGGGAAACTGCTAGTGAAGTGCACCAGGGGCAGGAATTTTTAGCCAAAACCTGTGCAAAATTTACTGACCTATCTGCAGGGGACTGCCCAGATTCCCTCTTGGAAAAAAAGGTTTCAAATGTGTAAGTACACTTTCTTTTTACAGTAACAGTCTTTTTAGAAAATATCTATCATGGTAATTACCTTGATAAAACTTGAGACAGGAAAGGAGAGACAGTGGGAGATGCTGTTACCTGTATGTCATACACACACTAATGTGAAAATGCTTCTATTTAACAGGGATATCGTGGATAAACATACATAGTTTTTGTAGAATTTTGTAAATTATTTAAAGTGCTCTAAGGAAATATTTTTTATGATGATTTTTAGGGCTTGCATTACTACAGGAAGCTCTAGTTACTGTAGATAAGATACTGGCTAATCACACTTTAAATTATGAGGCCTCTGATCACCTATCAAAGGGGAACCTGTTTGTGCACAGAATATATTTGGCAACCTGTTAAGAGATCCCAGGAAAACACAGCCTTGGAGAGCAATGCAGATTCTCTGACACTGGTCACATTCCAGCTGCCTTAGGACAGTCCTGTGTCCTGGTTTTTTATTGAGGTCTCAGTCCTCCTCCCCTGAGGACTCTGGGGGTTGTTCCCTGAGCAGAATTCCAGCACAGCCAGCTGTGGGTGTGGAGATCCAGCCTGGAAGATACAAATGCAAATTCAGGTAAATAAAGTGGATCAGTCTCTCTGCACAGTCCTGTGTAAAGTGAGCTCAGCAGCTGCTGGAAGTCATTTTGAATACCTAAAACCTCCTGCTAGCAGATGATTCCAAGCACAATTGCAGTCTAAGACAAGTGAAGGAGTATTGTCTGTTCAGACAACATGATTTCCCTGGATTTCTCTGGATTTATGTACTATTGGGCCTGCAAGGCTGAAACAATTCCTCATTAGCCTCAAATGATGCCCTGCAGTTACCCAGAGATGGCTTTTGGTTTCCTGAATGAACTTTCTGGAATTGAGTGCCCTTACTTTCCTTTTTCAGAAGTGGTTTCTAAGATGTTACATTTCTGTGAACTTTTCACTGACAGTTTTTGTGCAATAGAGCAAAGCTGGGTTTGCTGTAGGAAGCCCCAACATAAACGCCACGGATATTTTCAGCGCTGTTCTTTCACACTGGCTCTTCCTCTGCCTCCGTTTCCAGCAGCCAGAATAAAGCAATTTTTCACCACTATCTTTTTTATTTGTACTGACTTTAAACGGGATCGAAGTAGCACATTTATATCACAAAAAAAAAAAAGTGCCCTCACCCCTGTTTCCACGAAAATTTAAAAAAAAAAAAAAAAGTGTGAGCTGGAGCTGTTGGTCGTTCTTTCATTTGTGTGTAGTGAAGTCCTTCGAGGAGTTTGTTCTTACATCTTGTCCCTGTGAGTTGATCTGATATTCTCTTTGTCTCGTCTTCTGCAGAACTTCTCTCAGCCAAACCACCACTTAGCATCACTTTGTTTCTCAGTCACTTCAGCCTTCCTCGGGGCTGGCCTTAAAATTGCAAACTGGAGCAACAGCAGCCAAGACCGGATCCGGTGTCTCATGGTGTCCCTGGTGTGATGCAGAATAGTGGCAAAATGCAGCGTAGCATAGAGTAGAACGAGTAACTGTGGCATGTAGAGAGAGAAACAACATCCTTGGTGTGTTTATGCTGTTGTGCAGTTACGTTTTAAACATGTTTATAGTGCTCACTTGGCATTTCTTACTGTCCGGCCGCCTTTTTGTAGTCCTTGGGTTGGTTGGTCGGGTTGTTTGAAAGGTCAGTGTGTTAAATCATCTCCATTTTGTGGTAGGATACCTTGGAAAAGTGGGGTTTTTTTACTTAGCTCAGTGCCTGCAGTCCCTCTACACAGGCTTATCCTTCGGTCTGCCCTGATTCCTTTGCAGGATTTGGGCCTTTTGTTTGGAATAGGTCAGTAGGCTGGTATTTTAAAATAGAAGTTTTCTGAGTACCTTGCTTTAAAAGGATTAAACTGTATACTTAATTTTCCTAGAGATGGTGGAAGCACTATGTACTGTTTGTATAAAAAGCTGAATGTTTCTCCTCCCAAGTTTTCAGTAAATCAACATTTAAGACTTTAAAGGTGTCTCGTGCCCCTGTCGCTGTGTCTGTGTCCTCAGTACGACTCGTGAACTGATTCACTTCCAATTAAGATGCAATTCCAGTTACCTTGTGCTTTAAATAAAACCTGATTTCAAACAGCACTTTTTTTAAATTGATAAACTTGATTTGTATATAGGAGATGGTGTACATTGCTGAGTTTATAATGTTTAATAAATGGGGTTCTGCCCATGGACCGTGAAACCAGAGTGCTCCTATGGTTTGTGTCATCATCTTGAATGAGTAGCATTTTTCTGTTCCCTTTTCTCCCTTCCTGCCTGTGTTCTGAGGGTGCAGTTAACTTCTTTAGCACAAAAAAATGAAGGAGATTCTGCCAACTACATCGGCAAAACAAAGTGGTGGCTGTTCTGGGAGGTGAGAATGGTGCTTGTTTTAGCAAAACCCCAACAGCAGTTTTCTTTGCTGGTGTTTGTGGTCAAGAAGTGGAGTCTTTCCTCGTTGTAAATATGTGTCAGGGAACATCTGTGGAATTGGGACAACAGCCACAGGAGTGCCATGGCTCCACTGGCAGTGTCCTCATCCTGCTACAGTTCTTATCACTTGTTTAAAAAAAAAAAAGAAGTGTGGTGTCTGGGATCAATAAAAAATCCCTCTGAGACATTACTAAAGGTTGACCAGCTGAGGAGTAGAAAGATGATATTGATTTTTTAATTGATAATAATAGTATATCATTATACCACCCATGGTGCCGAGGTTGGGACTGCAGGGCAGATCTCTCAAGGTTGGATCTTGACAGATGCAGTTCCAAAATGGGATTTTATTTCCTGTTTATAGTGACCACAACAGCCCCAGAGCGGGCACAGACTCTACAGCCCTCCTGGCCCTTTTCAGCACCCAGTGACAGCTCTGGGGAGTGACCAGAACAAAGTCCTTTTCCCCTTTTTCCACCCTCCAGGGACACCAATTTATCCTTTACTGCAGCAGATGGAATCATGAACTCGGGTCTTCCCACTCTTGCAAAGAATTACCTGTTTTAATGAATGCTGGTTCATATTTTTTAAAAGTGAGCAGTGATTGTTTTTTTCAGTCAGAGCACAACATTTGCTAATTTGGATGTTAAGTTATTTAAACCACTTGGTATTTTTCATTATGGCTACTGGTAAGTGATGTTCTCCTGGCTGCAGTACCACGGTCCTCAGATGAATCTGTGCTTGTGCAGGACTTTGAAAATAGATTTAGTGCTTTATTTTTACCTCAGTGACTATTTTTCCGTGCTTTGGGAGCAACAATCTTCAAGGAGCCTCATGAGACCACAAGAACTACCTTAATTTTTTATAAACAGTCTTTGCTGCTATTTTAAGAACACATGTTTCAACATGGTGGCAGGAACACACCATCCCTGCCACCATTTCTTTTATTACTGTATAAGCTTTTTAATTTTTCAGACCTTCAGTTTGTGATAGTTCAGCCTCACATAATTGTATCTGCAAACATGAAAATCTTCCTTTCAAAAGACAGAGTAGAAAGAGACTGTTCCAGGGAGATTCTGTGTGGTAAAATGTGTCATCTTTGGGATGATATTTTGAATTTGTGCAGGTATTTCTTAAGTATTTGGTCTAACATCTGAACACTAAGGCACATTGCATGTCAAACTCTTCAAAGGAACTGGTTTCAGTTCAAGAATAAAACTAAAAGGCAAGAAATTGAGGCAAGGCAGAAAAGAGGTGGGTGTTTTCAGATGAAGTGGGAAGATATGTGACAGAATCCACTACAGTTATATTTTTAAGAGGCACTCTTATCCCTAAATTATGCCACCTGCAGAAAAATCTGTGGATAAAAATAATACGTAAAATAGTCACAACTATTTATATTAATTCAGCACTTTGTTATTTTCTTCATTTCAGGAGAAGAAAGGGAAGTTGTAAGAAGCTCAAGGTACTGTCTAGAGTCTAATAGAAGAATTAACAGTGAACAATAGAGAGTTGCTTATTTATTTTCACATGTTAAATATTTCAAAAGTTAACTTTTCAGGCCCGTTTCTGCTCAGTTTATTTATTTGTTCCAATGTGTTGGTGTGTTTGCAGCCGGGGGGGGTGGATTTTACCCAGCTATTCCTTTGTTTGAGATAACCAAGTGCCACAAAGAGGGAATATTTATGACACTGAAGAATTTCAATTGCAGTGGTGCTTGGCCGTAATATTGAACTCATTATTTATATTTTTAGCAAACAGCTAGGATAGTATTATGTTCATTTTTAGTGGATACTATCCCTGTGTTACACCTGTAACATGGGACTGTTTCTCTCTCTCTCCATAAATAGGCAGAGCAGTTTCTCTTCAAAACTAGTTTTTAAGCTAAAAATGTTCCTTCAGTGCAGCCACTGTCCAACTGATGCAGTTTCATAGGCTGTAACTACAGTTGTTACAATAAAACTTAAGAAAACGTTTTCTTTTTGATTACTTGTCATTATTTGAGTAATTCCTTAAAAACTTTGTAGTTGTGAGATAGAAGAAACATTAACTTTCTACAAGCAATCCAAAAGGTTAATGAATACCTCTGGAAAACTTGCATATTGGTTATTCATTGAATAGTAGAGAAGCAGTTTAAATCTTAATTTTTAATTATATGTGGTACATGAGCCAAGAGTTTAAAGGATCATTAGCGACAGAGAAGAGGTTAAGGGGATATATGTTGTTCTAGGATTTATATGCTGCCATAAACTAAGCAAAACGGCTCAGATGAGCTATTTAACTGACGTTTAACCACACTACATCTTTATAAATTAACATATATAACAATATATGTTATTAACGATAACATTCGTTCTGTGAACGAGTGGGTGTCGTCTCAGCTGTGCGTGGTTTCCCCCCCGGGAGGAGCCGCGGTGGCTCCCTGGTGTCCCTCCCTAGCTCAGGTTCCTGCAGTGCGAGGGCCCGCTGGGGTTGTAGCTGGGGTGGAAGTCCATGTGCTCGTAGGCGGTGATGAAGGTGTCGGGGCCCGTGCAGTAGCTCTTCTCCAGCGAGGTGTTGAGGCTGTTGTTCCTGTACATGCCAGCCTTGCCCAGATGATCCGAAAACTTGTGCGAGATGACGCGGAAGCAGGTCTGGGGAGGGGCGAGAAAAGAAGGGAGATGTTTAAAACTGCTCCCAGCGACAGCGCCTGCGAAGTTTGGATGCAAAGTTGGGTTTCGGCTACCGGAGACCCCGCGGAGGGCAGAGCTTGGCCGTGCTGGCCCCGAGCCCCCCGGGGGTCCCTCCGTCACCTACCGGCAGCTCGTGCACCGTGGGGGCCCTGCTGCCGTAGGTCTGGTTGGTGGTGCGGAACCGGGGGTGCGGCGCCGGCTGCCTGCGGGGCGAGAGCACAGGGTAGGGGGGGGGGGGGGCACGGGGGGCTCCGGGGGTCCCGCCCCGAGCTCCCCGCTCACCCGTAGCCGCGGTAGAAGGCGGGCTGTCGGAAGCGGCCGGGCAGCCCGGGGTCGGACATGGCTCGGGGCACGGAGCGTTGCTCGGCGACGGGACGCGATCGCGCCGCGCTCCGCCCCGGGGAGGGCGCGGGGCCCGCCCCGCCCCGCAGGAAGCGGAAAGCGCCGCTGACCTTCCTCATCCTCCTCCTGCTCCCGCTGCTCCTGCTGCCCCGCGGTGCCCTCGGAGCATGGCGGTGCCGCGGCTCCTGCGGGCAGGTGAGCGGGCGATGCCCAGCCCCGCCCGGTCCGCCCCGGCCCCCCCGTGTGACCCCCGTGTTTCTCTCCCGCAGCGGCCCCGCGGCTCTACAGCACCGTCCTGGTACCGGCCACGGCCCCGGTGGCGACCCAGCCCAGCGGTGAGTGTTTTCCCTCCCCGGGTCCAGGCCAGGAGCGATGCCCGTGCAGGTATCGCCTCGTTGCAGCAGGTGGTCGTGGGTGCATCGGGGTCCTTTCTGCACTCACAACTCGTCCCCCAAAACACCAGAGGGAGCAGTGATTGATTGTTTCCCTTCTCTCAGCTGCAGATGACAAGCTGCTGTCAGAACCTCTCAGCCACCCCGACTTCTTCAACGTGAAGGAGCTGTTCACCCTGAAGGATCTCTTTGATGCTCGGGTGCACCTGGGCCACAAAAAGGGCTGTCGGCACAGGTGAGTGGAATTATTTCATCATCCAGTGCTCGTTGGCATCAGGAGTGCTTCCATAAACAATGTTTGCTTTGAGGGCTGCACTAGATTGGTCTGAGCCTGGAACAGCCCACACAGGGCAGATTACAGGGACCCGAGGGGGAGTGAGACCCACAGTCCCCCAAGCCCAGCTGGAACAGACACTGGGCACGAGGGCTCTCTGCAGAGAGCACCTCCGGTATCAGCCGGGAGCTGGAGTGGGGGAAAGGAAGGTTCCTGTGCTGCCACCCCACATCCAGAAGCGCTCGGTGCCTGCACACCTCGTCCCCGTGCCCCTGTGCCGCCCTCCCTCTGCCCCCACAGGTTCATGGAGCCCTACATCTTCGGCTGCCGGCTGGATCAGGACATCATCGACCTGGAGCAGACCATGCAGCACCTCCAGCTGGCCCTCAACTTCACGGCCCACATCGCCTACCGCAAGGGCATCATCCTCTTCATCAGCCGCAAGCGCCAGTTCTGCCACCTGGTGGAGTGCACGGCGCGGGCCTGCGGCGAGTACGCGCACACGCGCTACTGGCAGGGCGGGCTCCTCACCAACGCCCACATCCAGTTCGGCGCCGGCGTCCGCCTGCCCGACCTCATCGTCTTCCTCAGCAGCCTCAACAACGTCTTCCAGACGCACGTGGCCGTCCGGGACGCTGCCAAGATGAACATCCCCACGGTGGGCGTGGTGGACACGAACTGCAACCCCTCCCTGATCACCTACCCGATCCCCGGCAACGACGACAGCCCCTCGGCCGTGGAGCTCTACTGCAAACTCTTCAGGATGACCATCATCCGCGCCAAGGACAAGAGGCGGCAGAGCGAGGCCGTCGAGGAGCTGCGGAGGAAAGCTGAGGGCAATTAGACGGGCTCAGTGCCTTAGGGATGGGCCTCCTGCTCCAGTTCCACAGGACTGGCTCTGCACTCCAGGCACCGGCTTCTGGCAGGGCTGGGCTGGCTGTGGAAGGGACCCCCCAGCTCTGCTGTGCGCAGAGATCCTGTGGTGGTCACAGCCACAGACAGTTCCCGGCTCAAATTGCTCCCTCCAGAGCCACGCAGGGAAAATGGAGCCAGGCCAGACCTTGCCCCATTCCTTGGCTTTGTCCCTGTTGCAAGGAGGTGCCGATGTCCTGTGGCCTTCCCGTTCCTGAGCTCGTGATCTCACCTGAAACCAGTTGTATCTCGCACCTCTTCTTAACAAATAAAGGGGTTTATCCCTCTGATCCTTTTTGTTTCTTCCATGGTGAAATGGGGAGTCTGCAATGCCGGGGGAGTCAAGGCAATGGGAGGGAAAGGGATGAAGGATGTCCCCAAGCTGGGGACATTGCAGGGTGGCTGGTGCATCACAGAGCTGGAGGGGCCTCAATGGGAGCTGGAGGGTCCCCACTGGCTGGTGCATCACAGGATTGAAGGATCTCCATCATGCATCATGGGGCTGGAGGGTCCATGCTTTGTCCCAGGACGTGCTCGGAGCCAAACCACGGGAAGCAGGGACTCCCGAAGCAGCTGAGAAAAGGGATATCCATCCCCTAGTACGCCTCGTGCTTCCATGGAAGGCCCTAGGGCAGTCTTGCAGCGTGGGGAAGAGCCCTGAGCAGGGCCCCCCGTCCTTGGTCTGTGTCCCCCTCCCGTGTCCCTGGTCCCTGCTTTGAGACCTCCCGCCCAGCAGGGGGCGCTCTCGGGCGCGAAAGCACCACGCAGGCCCTTCCGTTCCCGGCCTATATAAGCGGGAGGCGGGGGTTGGATCGTCCTTTCTGCGGGCGCCGAGTGCAGCGTGCTGGTCTTCAGGGGTTCCTCAGTGGGACCGAGAATGGGAGCGGGACCGGCCCTTCCCGGCCCGGTCATGGCGAAACTGAGGGGCCCCTCAGTGGCGGGAAGCCGGTGCTGGCCGAGGAGGGCCCGCCCGGGCAGGGCCGCGCTGCCCTTCCCGCGCCATGTTGTGGCGAAGCTCCCTGAGGGCCGGTCCCGCTTCCCCTCGGCCCCGGCGCTGAGCGGCCCCGGCGGGGGGACGTGAGGGGGAGAGTGAAGGTAAGGCGGGTCCCCGCTCAGCTGGACCCATCCTGGAGGGGCCGCGGTTCCCCCGGGGCTCCGGGGGCTCCAGGCGCTGCCACGTGCGCTGCAAATCCGGTATATCTTCAACTCGTGTATAGGAATGGCCTAGGGCTGTTATATGTATATATGTATAAATATATATATACACACACACAGATATCTGAATACAGCTGTATATATTTTAATATATAAATTTCAATATATGCATGTAATATATATTTTAATATATACTCCCCCTCCGAGGAGGGGAAGAAAATCTAAGGCTGCCGCCTATTCAGGTTTTCAGGAAAATATTTTTTTAAAGATTCAAGTAGCTAAAATTAATCTTCGGCTGATATTATGGTTTTTTTTAATTATGTTTTAAATATCTGGTTAAATGGTGCATTTCGCCAAAAAAAAAAGGTGGTTGTGTAGTTTGCTTAACACTTGTGTGGTATTAACTGCATTCTTTATTTGTCTTTTTTCAGCCCATCAGGCAAAAAGTGAAGGGGCAGAGATTGTGTGTCTTCAGAAAAGAAGGGTGATGGTTCACACAAAGGCTGCCCACTGAATGCCTTTGTAACACTGCTTTCCAAGAGGTGATATAATCTTCTTATAAATACCATAAAATCATGGAATAGTTTGGACTGGAAGGGAACTTAAAACTCATCTCACTGAACCTCCTGCCACGGGCAGGGACACCTTCCCCTAGACCAGGTTGCTCATCCAGCCTGGCCTCGAATGCTTCCAGGGGTGTGACATCCACCCATAATTGCATTTTCTTCAGGCTTTATGCTTTTGATTTTGGGATTTTTTTTTTTTATTTCCCAAGCTGCCACTGGCGTTGCAGAGATGGCTGCTGTGGCATCTTTGTGTCAAGACGTGGCAAGAGAGACAGGCTGTGTTCTACGCTCGTTTGCTCTGCAGCCCGTGAGCACTCAGAGTGATTGACAGCCTGACATCATTAATAAACCAGCTGCTCCCGAGGAGACTGGTGAAAAACTCACTTTTGGTTGCCCTAAGTGTGAGATCTGTGTGTGTAGCACGATGGGAAGTTGTTCTGTTTGACCTGTAGTGGATGTGCTGCAGAGAGGCTGCACGTGGCTTTATGATTATATAGCCTTGAAAAACAGATCCTGTGGGTACAATCTTGTAGAAGAATGAGTTAAAGTTATTAGTCTAAAGCCGTGTGGTGAGTTGGTGACATCACTGGGAGCATGTCCTGGGAGTCACCAACCCTGTTTCTATCCAAAAACATTCCTCTGCTATGCATTTATTTCTTTCAAGTTCCTGTCATCAGTGAAACAGTAACTGTATAACCAGGCTTTGAAGTGTGTCTGAACCCTGTGTATGTGTTTTCCAGACAAAGCCACATGACTGGCAGAGCAGGAGGTGTCCCAGAGCCGAGGTGAGCCACAGCAGTGTGAGTTGCCCACACAGCCCTGCCCCATCTCGTGTTGCAGGCGTGGCTGCAGTGCCACGTCTGTGTCAATCGGTGGCAGAGAGGAACAGGAGACTCCTTCCCTGGTGCTCTGACTCCTGTGAGCTCCCAGGATTGCTCAACAACCTGACATTTATTTATTTATGCTTTTCCTGTTTGTGGCTTTTTTTTTTCCCCTTTAATGTAAATCTGAAATGGTGGACAGGGCACAGCAGCTGTTTTACTAACACTGTGTTAAAAGCTAATTCAGATTTCTTTTATTGCTTTAGACATTCACTGAATGGTTTGGGTTAGAAGGGACTTTAAAGATCATCTCATTCCACCCCCTCCATGGGCAGGGACACCTTCCACTGTCCCAGGTTGCTCCAAGCCCTGTCCAACCTGGCCTTGGACACTTCCAGGGATGGGGCAGCCACAGTTTCTTTGGGCAGCCTGTGCCAGGGCCTCCCCACCCTCACAGGGAAGGATTTTTTTCCAATATCTCATCTAAACTTCCCCCCTTTCAGTTAAAAGCCATTTCCCCTTGTCCTGTCACTGGATGCTCTCGTGAGGATTGGCAAATTGTGGTATTATCTATTCCAATAATCCTGAGTCCTTGGAGATTTGCTCTCCATTGATCTCATTAGAGGTCAGAGATCAGAGATGAGTTGCTTGATGTTGTTTCCACATTTAACTCTCTCTCCAGAGAATCAGCAGAAGGTGGAGCACAATTCCTTTTAAGAGCAGTTAAAATGATGTCAGTTTTAACTGCATCAGGGGAAGATCCTTCCCTATTTTTACAAGGACAAGTAGAAGTGGCAGCTCTGTTCCTGAATTCTATTTTTACTCCTTCCTGGCCTTAGAGATATTCTTGATTGCTGCCTGTGAAAGGGCACCTCGAGCTGTGCAGGGTTTGGCATTGTGTAGCTATCAAGAACTGTACCTGGGAGTGGAGGAGATGAGGAAAACAGGCACTTAAACTTTGTTTCCAAAACATGGGCAGGGTTACAGATGGAGATGGGTGTGGATTTAGCATAGGGAGGAAATAACACCTGGAGTAAATTAAAGCAGAAGATGCAATCAGGAATCTTCTGAAATGTGGCTTTGTAATCAGGCTTGCTTTTTGGGGGGGGGAAACACAAAATCAATTCAATCCTTTACCAAAAAAACCCAAACTGAGGATGTTTTTCCTTCTCACAGTTCCTCTCGAGAGCAGGGCTGAGTTCTGGAATGATCTTCAAATGTCAAAGGTGGGTGTTGGGTCATTTCTCAACGTGTTACCAAAGTGAGTGGAAAGAAACCCTTGTGTTGGTACATCTTGTCCTGCTGAACTTCTTGCAGGACGTGGACAAAAAAAAATTAAAATGCTACTAAAACATTCTTGGACAAAAAAAACCTTAAAATTCAGTATTTTTTCATCTTTTTTTGCTGACAAACCCCTATTTTAAGTGAAGGACTTTCAGGTTCTGCTAATGCAGGCATTTTTGTGAGCAGTGTTTAACACCTTTGATTGACACTTATTTCAGTTTCTCAAACTGCCTTTCTCAGCTCCCAAAGTGCCTCCTTTCAGGGACAGCTCTGTCAGGCCAAGAGCTTAAACTTTTATGTGCCTGAAGATTCTCTAAACAGGCTCTGGTGCTGCTGACACAAAACTGCTGCAATCATGTTTGTGACACAGAAAATAGAGATGATCTCTTAGAGAGGTAATGGAGAGAGAAATAAAAATACTGATTTTGGTAATCCAGGGAAAAATTTAATGCTGAAACTTTGAAATCTTTTGAAATCCTTCAGGAGTGATTTCAAGTGCAGCAGTGCTTTGCCCTGTTTCCCAAGACAGGATCTCACTTCCCCATGCATCGTGTTCTGGCTGGTAAAACATCAGACAAGAAACAAAAATATAATTTATTGAGCACAGTATGAGTTTTTAATTGTTTTTTTTGTCGTTGTGTTTATTTTCTGGCACAATGGCAAAGGGATCTCCAAGGAGGGAGCACAGGTGTCCCTGTATGCAGATAGTCCTGTGTGTCACTGTCCTTCCTTGGGTGACATGAGGCACATGAACCTGTTCTGGGAATGAGAGGGGAGAGGAGTTCTGACCACACAGAGATTGTGGAACTGAGGCTTTGCAGCTCTGACAGACTCTGGCAGAGCTAAATGGAGTGAAACCTCATTAAATGGGCATTAAGGAGGGCCAGAGGTGCTGCAGAGCCTGCAGGTTGTGCTGGCTGCAAAGTGAGCCCTTTAATTGGGAAAAGTCACTGCCTCCAGCAGTGGCTTTGGAAAAGAATGCTAATCAGGTTGGGGGGAGATGGTTATGCCTCGGGATGTGACTCTTCTATTTAAATTTCCTGGCTTCTTTCAACCCTAAAATACATGTTTGGGGTTTTTCATCAGGCTTTACTCCCATCAGGGGTCCTGGATGGGCCGTGAGTGCTAATGAGTGTCTGCAGAACTTCCCTGTGTGAGGCACAGGATAACTATGAACATTTTCCTGGTAGCATTTGCTGTGAACTGCCTCCCTCAGCCTCAGCAGCACTCCTGGGCCAAGAATTTGGCTTTACTGAGAGAATACCTGGCTCTCCACTGTGGAAAAGAGAAATGTTTTGTATTAAGATGGTTTTGAGCGAAATTAAAAATGTCTCAGCACATAACTTAGCCCTTCATCATCTAAGACTGGTTTCTGTCATGGCTTTGAACACTGGAAGAAGCCCAGCTTTTCCTTCCCTGCACTATTAATAGTTTGGCTCTGCCCTGAGGTTGGCAAACTCAGCTTGGATTTTTAGGGAGTGAAGGAATAACCCAGAGCAGGCTCCAGCTATCCTGCTCTTCAATTAGCCCTTTCCTAAACTCACCCAACTGTCCTGTGTGCCCAGACAGATATTTTTCCAAAAGCTTTCTGATGGAATGGTGAAGAATTTGGCACCTAAATTGGTGCCATCTGCTTCTGTCTCTGCTGTGGGTCCTGAGCCACACAGATGTCCAGGCATGGAATCCAGGCAATGGGATTTGAGGTGTTCCTGTGGTTCTGGACTGAAGGAAATCCTTTTCTAAAAGTAACCTTGTGAACCTTCATAACTGAGCCCTTCTAATGACTGCCCTAACATTTGGGTTCATATTATGAAGCTTTTTTATTTCACATCTGGGATGTAAAAAATCTTTGGACAATTCCAAGATGACGGAGGGCAGCAGAGTCTGGATAACAGGAGTTAAGTAGCTCCTTAGTATTCACATTATTTCTCCCTTTTCCTGGCTGTGTTAGAATTTGTCTGACATCCTGGGCCCTCTCTTTATTTGCAGGTCATGGCCTGAGTTTCAGAATTCCTAAGAGAAGTGTCAGCAGCAAACGAAGTGATTGGCAGTGTCTGCATGTGAAGATTCGTGGATTCCTCAAAAGCTGATGATCATCTGTGTTTTCTCTACATGGCTAAGAAACATTTTTAAAAAAAAAACTAAATAAAGATGCCACCTACCATAAGTCTGAATGGTGCTTGTGTAGTTGTAGCACCCCAAGTAACACTATTTTTTTTAACCATTCTAGGATTTAAGACTTCTGTTTGCAGATCTGGGAGCTGGGATGGTTTTGTACTTCCTGCAATTAAAAGTATTTCTTACCTCCATCCCCTTGGGCACAAATCTCTGCTGCAGAAGCAGCAGCATCCAGTAAGATCAGATTATCAGTGTTTGTGTTCTGGCTTTTTATTCCAGCCTCTGTGGGAAATCTGGAGGAGGTCTGACTGTAAAATAGCTTTGCCTTTACTCATTCTCTCCTGTATTCCTGTGTAGCTTGTAAACCATGAGCGCTGCAAAGAAAGACTTTGTGCTTTTTAGGGATGAGCAAAACTGTGCTTTTGGGGTTTTTGAGTCATCAGTGATCCCTGGGAGTGTCCAGTGCTGTGGGATATGTGGATCAATGATGGTGATGGGACAAGCTGTTGTCAGAAGTGTTTATTTCAATAAATCTTGTCAGGTACAGGGGCTGCTTCTCCTGGATCTTCACCATAATTACTTAAAAATTCTGATATTGAGGGGAAAACCCCTTTCCTTTTCCAGGTGCTTGCCTGCTGCTTTAACACTGCTTTGGGGGAAAGGAGCAGCAGGGATGTAGTGGGAATATCTGGACAAAATTTACCAGTAAATAAGAGAGGGGAAGGTGAGAAATGGCTTCTCTGATGACCTGAGGAGGGCACTTGCCATGGGGGGGTGTTGGATTCCTTTGCTAATAGCAGAAGCAAATTAATTTGCCAGTGGAGCTGGTTGCCATGGGGATGCAGGACAATGGATGAGCTGCAGTGGCTGTGTGGAGATTCATTATGGAATTCCAGTGAATTCCAGCCCTGCCCACGTGCTCCCTCCTGTGCAGGTGAACCCACACCTTCCAGGGGGCCCTGCTCACCTTGGCAGCATCTGTAGCTGAGCCAGGGTAACTGAGGACTTGTCACCCTCCAAACACAGAAACTTTGGGAGTGCTCAGCCTATCCAGGGATAAATTGCACTGCAGAGGCCACTCCTCAGCAGGGAGTGAGCTCTGTGCTGGATACAGGGCCCCGCTGACTCCATAAACACCACTGCGAGGTGATGAGGATCCGAAAGAACTAACACAAGGAAATCCTGGTCTCTCTCCTCAAAGGGCTCCTAAATGTGTAGCCACAGCTCTGCTGATCACATTCCCAGGTGATACTGTCAGGTGTGGTTTTAATTGGGATTGTACATCAGCTGCACGCTCCACTGAGGAATTGTTGGCAGGAGAACAACCGTGTGGCCCAGCAGCAGGAATACGGCTGTGCTGGGAACAGAGCAGCCTTGGGGGAGTTTATAAAAGCTCTTCCTCCCTACCCACAGTTTCAAGATTGCTATAATTGGGCATTTAAAGGAAACGACTATAGTTAGAGCCCTGGTAGTACATACACAGCCAAACAAATGTCTTGAGACCTGCTGAAAGCTTGCCTGGAAATTCACTTTAATAACAAGAGAAGCACTGGATTATTCTGGTATTAACCTTCAACCTCTGCAGGGCAAGCCCAGCTTAGTTTTAGGAGAATTAAACCGAGAGGTTGGTTTATCCCTGCTCTGAGTGTGGTGGGAAGGGACACACGGAGCACATTAACGGGTCAGAACTGTTCATGTTTAGCCCTTTGCCTTTAGGCTCTCCTTGGCCTTAGAGCTTCCAAAGCCAACATGTGAGGGAATGGCCTGTGCTGCCAATTTTGGACTTGGGGTGGGAGCAGCCGAGTGGGAGCCTCACACAAGCCATGGCATCACTGTCAGGGTCAGGCACTTAAAAATGGAACCAAAGAATTGCCAGGATTCTCCACTGTGGAACAGACTGATTATCTGCTTCCTATGTTACAGCTGGATCTGATGGCAGATGACTCAGACACTTAAGGAGAGACTTTTGAATCAGGAAATCTACCTTTTCCTCCTTTTTAGATCACAAACAAGCTGGTACTTAACAGGCTGCTGTTTCACTATTGATGTACTGGTGTGATTCACGTAAAAGCTGTTTATTTACATCAGAGACGTTCATCAAAAGAAGATGTGACAAGTACAGCATGAATGATTCATTCCCATCACTCTGCTCTGCTTTCCTGTTAATCAAGAAACACTTAGATGTATCCAGCTGGGCTCTGCTTCCTTATCCCTTTCCATGTCATCTTCCTCCCCCAAGCCTGTCCAGCCTGGTGTCCCAGCTCTGCAGACACTCCTGCTGACTGATCCATGATCCTGCTGGGCGGTGGAAGTCATGAAGCTTGGTTTTCCATGGAGAAGGGGCTGCAGCTCTGCTGAACTCCCTGTGCAGGGTGTGTTTTACCTGTGGGGAAGATGGAGAAACAGGCCTTCAGCCCTTGGACTTGACTCCGAGGTGGCAGATCCTAAACTCCGGGGCCGTGCTTCCCCCGTTAGGAATATTTGGTGTTGGAAATCTTCTTCCAGAGCAAGGTCTTGAGGTTGTTGAGCACGAGGGAGTGGTGCACCTCCATCTGGCTGGCCAGGCCGCTGAGGGTCGTGCAAGTTCGGAGCTGCTTCTGCAGCTCATCCTTCAGCTCCAGCGGCGCCCCGTACAGCAAGTAGTCCTGCAGCAACCCGCACACCTTGGCCAGGTTGGGCTGCACCATGTCGCCCTTGCACTGCTTCAGCAGCTTGTCACAGGCCGCCGTGCAGTCCCGCCCGTAGGTGCAGTCCACGTTCTGCTCACAGTGACGCCCCTTGAGGAACCCCCTGATTGTCGCCTCCGTCGCCACCTTCCTCAGGTCGACCATCTTGAAGTCGAACTTGTCGTTGTAGCCCACGTTCCTGAAGCCCGTCTCGCAGATGTAGAAGCTCCCATAGGTGCCGTGGAAAATCTCCTCCACGAACTCCAGGAGGCCGATGGCGATCTTGGCGCGCCGGGGCCACGCCGGCGCGAACCACTGGTGGAGGAGCTGGTGGGCGACGGAAGGCAGCAGCGACTGGAGGAAGGGGGGGACATCCAGCCCGTAGAGGGAGGTGTGGGGGATCTTCTCGGTGACGTAGAGGTCCCCACAGTGCCCCAGCAGCTTGGCAGTGTGCTCCTTCTCGTGCAGGGAGAACATGAGAAGAAACTCATTGAGCTGCAGCAGCGCCCAGATGGATTTGGCCTCGGCCAGAGACACTTTCCCGTCGCGGTTCACGTCGGCCATGGCGATGATCCGGCTCACCAGGGCTGGGAGGGATGGCTGATCTCCCAGCTTGGACTGCAAACGGGACAAGAGGTGGCATCAGACCCCCAGAGCCCTCTGTGTTTGGGTGTCATATCACAAAACCGAACCAGGAGTGTGAAGACCCGAGCTGGGGAGAGGAGGAAACAGCACCACACTCCAGAAGATCTGATGCCACAACATTGTGTGGATGGATTCAGCTCCAGCAGAATGTTACCAGCCTCAGGGCTCCAGACAGGAGCATGGTTTTGGGAGCAAAGGCCAGGCACCACTGCTGCCCCACTGCTGCCCCAGAAGCCCCACACAGGGGTAACTACCAGGGCCACCATGGGCTTGTGAATCAGCTCTGCCCAGCACAGATGCCACCCAGAGCCAAGGCACAGAGGCCTCCAGGGCTGCTGCTACTCAAATATCACAAATAAGAGCTCCTGGGAGAAAATGGAGGTTTTTCTCCACTAATCCAGTACGTGGCAGGGAGCACCCAGCCCAGCACCCAGCAGTGGGTGGGGGAGTGTCAGCCAGAGGAGATCTCGTTCAAGGGAAAGACACAATTAGTCTTCCCAACTTGTAGGTGGCATCCTGGGCCTGTGGGATCCCACAAGACCCTTGCACTGACCTTGAGGAAGTTGAGGAGCATTTCTTTGAACTCATCCATGGACGTCCCCCGTGTGGGTTTGTCGAAGAGCACCACGTCCCTCCTGGGCACAGAGTCCGGGCGGCTGTCTGCCCTCAGGGCTTCTCCAATGCCACATTTGATGATCACCTCCCTGTCCCTCCAGAGCCCGCTGTAAACCTGCAGCACAGGGGAGGGGACAGGGCGAGGTGGGAGGAGAAGAGCAAGTGCAAAAAAACCCCCAAAGCTGGGTTCTGGTTTGGTTGAGGACAGGAACAGGGATGGGGTGAGGAGGAGGTCTCCCAGGTTTTATGCCTGTACCCATCCCATGCCATGTGGTGGAGGAGGCAGAGACCTACCTGCTGGGTGGGAGAGGAGGAAAGGCAGTGCTGGAAGAGGAGGCCATGCTCCTCACACAGGTCCTTGCACGTGGAGCCAGAAATGATTCCTTTCTTGTACTGGTCACACTGGGGAGGGGAAGGAGAGAGAGAGGAGCTCAGCAGGGGCAGCTTCACATTCACCTGAAGAAGTCTGATAGATCCAAGCTTATTCCCACAGCTCATGGAGCACCCCAAGCACACAAGCTGGGGGTATGTGACCCCCTCAGACACCCATGCCATGCCAGCACAGTGTGCAGGTGGTTTTGGGTGATGTCTGCACCTTGGTGGCCATTTCAGCCACTTCAGGGGGCCGGGAGGGAGGGGAGGACCTTGTGCTCAGACCTTGGTCAGGGAGATGTAGTGCCAATTGCTCAGAGTCCAACCTCTTCCAGCACCCCCAAACTTCCTATTCCGTTTTCCAAAGATGTCCCAGCCCAAAATCTCCTCTGCTCTAAGACCCAGAGATGGGTCTGGCCCATGGGGATGGCTCACTACCTTGGGCACAGTGGGGCTGGGCTGGCAGGGACACCCTGTTCTGCTGGAGGGACCTCAGGAGATTTGCTCCTGGATGCAAATCCAGGAGTTTGGGAGAGCTTCCAGGGCTGGAGGAGAAGACAGTGTGGATTTGAGGAGAATGAGGATGCAGAGGCTGAGGCTGCTCAGCAGAGCAGCAGCCCCTGCTGCGAGATGGGCTGGCCCTGGTCCAGGGGGTGGCAGGGACAGGGACAGACGGTGGCTCTGATCCTCTGGGCTGGGAGCTGGAGTCATCCCTGGGCAGGAGAGGCTGCAGCACTGCAGCTCCTCAGCGAGGGCACAGCAGCCTCGGGGCTGGAAGCAGGAGCTGCAGACATTCACTGCATCTTTTCCTTCTTTTTTTTTTTTTCTGATGTGGATGGGAATTAACCCTTGGACCTGCTCACAGGAGACACGGCCAGACAGAGTGTCTGGAACTCTGAGCTCAGAGCAGAAATTAGCGCCCAAGACCCCATGGTCGGAGTCAGGCAGAAAATCAAATTAAACGATCTCATCGCTGTTGTTATGGCAATTCCTGCCTCCCTCCTCTGCTGGGGGATTGACCAACAAGGCATGTTCTGACAGAGCCTGGCGTCCCCCTCCTCCCCTGGGCTGGGCAGGTGACTTGCTCCCCTGCCATGGGCCACACAAAGCGATCCCGGGGGCATCCCGCTGGGATCTGTGGGGGACAGGCTGCACCCTACTGCAAACCCCAGGCAGGGGAAAAACACACCAAGCCAAGCTGCCACGAGGTGTCTGCTCTGGTGCTTTCCTTAGGGCACATCAGCAACTACAGAGAGGTACCCACGGACTGGCTGCTCCCCGTTTTTCCCCAGCTCTGTGGAGCCCAGGGTGGGTGGCACGATGCTGTCCCTGCCCACAGAAGCTGCTCGCTGATTTTCCAGCTTCATCTCCACAGGCATTAATCTGCCCACGTCTGCCTGGTCTGCCCTGGCTGCTTCCCTCCGACATCTCATTACCCTGTTTCTCCCTCTCCCTGGCAGGGGAAGGTCACCTCTCCCGCCCCCGGGGACGGCGCCAGGGAAGCAGCTGCCAGGAGGGCTCCGTGGCCCAGCTTTGGGGCTTGGGAGGCAGGGAATGGGGCTCCCACGGCCCTGCTCACCCCAGCACCCCAAACTGGCCCACTCACAATTATCATCCGGCAGACGTGGCCGCGGCAGAGCTCGGAGTAGGACGAGTAGTGCATGTAGGCCACCCAGCTGCCCACGAAGATGCCCAGCCACACCACCAGCAGGTACTTCACCTTGATGCCCGGGAGGCGACCCTAGAAGGGAAAGGAAAGGCTGGTGAAGGGTAGGGCTCTGCCCAGGGCAGCGGCAGCCGGACAAGGACAACTTCTGCTGTACAAACTGACCTGAGCGTTGGCGAAACCTTCAGCCTTTTTTATATATATTCATCAGCCTATTATGCAACTCCTGCTTCAAGTAGGTCACTTAAAATTCCCTAAAAGCAGGGAGATTACAGCACTGGGCTGCAAGAGCTGGATGCTGTGCATCCCTGGGAGCTGCAGCCATGAACACCTGCTCTCCTGCCCTTCCCCTGTCGGGGCTGTGAGAGGCTCTGCTCCTGTTTGGGGAGACCCTTCTCAGCAGAACCCCCCTTGCAGAGCCCCACAGGCACAGCTGGCTCCTATCACCAGCTCCTGCATGGAAACAGGCGAGGGACCTGGCAGCACAGGGGCGATGCTCTGTGCAAACAAGTCGAGGCTCACAACGGGATTTTGTTTTCTTGGCTTTGTTTCTTCCCCCTGACCCTGCACGAGCAGCTCTGCTGCCATCTGGCCTCCCACAATAGAGGCTGCTCACCTGCCTCATGTCACATGGTGCAGATCCCTGGCACTTCTGAAGGGCAGGGAAGGGATCCTTGCATCAAACACCTCGTTCCCTCCGGTTTCTACAGGTAATTCTGTACAGAGCCAGTGGCCAGTGGCCACCTCCAAAGCCTCCTCTCTCCTTGTGCTGGTGAGAGCACAACCTGCTGCTGGGATAGGGCTGGATCTGAGTGGGTACAGCACCGTTACAACCTGCCAGGGATCCTTGCTTGGGTCTCATAGCCCAAATCCACTCCTACCTCCAAAACACCTCCTCCCCACCCCTCTGCAGGTTCTCCAGGGGCTCTGTCAGGGTGATGGGGCCTCCTGCCTTCCTGGCTGCAGCCACTGGCTCACCCCAGCCCTGGGAGTCCCAGGAAGGAGCAGGTAAGGGTGAGAGCAGGCAGGTCTGCCTTGAGACCATGGCATTTCTCATGTTAATTGGAAACCCCTGAGTGAGAAGCGGGCAAGGGTGCCTGGTTTGCCTGTCAAGCAATGGCACCGCTAATTAATGTGAAATTTAATTAAAGAGAACCCAACCACGGCCAGGACTTGGCAAAGACAAAGGATGGGTGGCTGCTCCTGTGAGCTGAGAACCAGCTCACAGCCCTAAAGTCAGACACACACCTCTGTGACCCCCGAGAGCCTCCCCAGAACTGCCCAAGGGTGGGTACATGACCCATCAGGCCTCCTGCCCTCAGCAAAGGGGGTCTTCCCATGGACCTCCTACTAGAGACATGTCTTGGAACAACAAAACCCTGGAAAGGCCAGAATTTCCCTTTTTGCTTATTTCAGACTTGGAATTCATCATGTTCCTGGGGCAGGAGGGGGATCAGGACTCTGGTCTGAGCACGGCATGGGGAGCACTGGCTTCATCATCCCCTAAATGGTGGAAAAATATGTAGGGGATGCATTTCAACCAGAGATGTCACCAGGCTTTGGGTGGATTTTGGATTCCGAGGGTGCCGAGGTCTCCTCCAGGGCCTCAGTCTCAAGGCACGGGAGCTTCCCTGCCCACTGCCTGCCCTGCACCAAAGGGTGTTACCTTTTGTTTGTGAGAGTTGATGTGTTTAGTTTTAGGGTGGCTCTGGAGGAACCTGGAAGTGACTTTGGGCGGGAGCTGACTTCAAAGGCAAAATGGATGCAGCATCACAAAGTCGTGCTCCATCCCTGTGTCTCCCCTGCAGCACCCTGGGAACACAGGGGTTGTTTCACAGCAGCCCCAGCTCTGCACCCACCTCCTGCCAGCACCCTCTGCCCAACGGGAATCCCCTCCTGTGTCCCCCACGTGCCCTCAGGGATAACCTCTCTGGTCCAGGACCTTTGCCAGAGTCGGGGTTTCTCTTCCCACAGCTGCAGAGAAAACACCCACACCAGCATCCCTGACATTCCTGGTCCTCAGCATCTCCAATCCCTGGAGCTCTGAGGCGGGTCCCCAGCCCCCCCGGCAGCGCGGGGATGGGAAGAGGGGAGAAATAAAGACAGAAAGGAAGAGAAGGAAGGAGCCACCCCTGCCGTGCTGCATCGGCGGCTTCACCCACCGCTGCGGGCTGCCGAATGGGCTGCCCTGATGCTCCCAGGCTCCGGCACGGCAGAGCGCGGCGCGGGTTATGCAACGAGCTGCGGCCGCCGGTGCCGGTCCCGACCCTCCCAGTGCCGGTCCAGACCTCCCCGCTGCCGGTTCCCGGCTCCCCATCTCCCCGCACCGGCGGCGGTGAGACCGCGGCGGAGCGTCCCTTTGTGCACGGCCGGTGCCAGGATGCGGAGACGGGCATTGCCGAGCCCGCACCCCCCATCCCAGCGCATCCCCCCCATCCCAGAGCATCCCCTCATCCCGGCGCAACCTCCCGGCCCGGCGCACCCCCGAGCCCGCATCCTCCATCCTGGAGCATCCCCCCTTTCCCAGGTACCTGCAGGCCCTTGGAGAAGGGGCAGAACAGCACCAGATGCACCAGCCGCCGG
>NW_020884901.1:2624113-2843611 GCF_003945725.1 Corapipo altera | reverse complement strand
CCGCGCCGCCCGCTCGCTCCGCCGCAGCGCCCGGCCCGGCCCGCGGGGCTCGGCGGCTCCGCCCGGCGCGGGGCGGTGCGGGATGGGGGGGCGGTGCACGCAGCTCCCGCAGCCCGGGGAGGCGGGGGGCTGCTGCCCGGCTCAGCTCGGCTCGGCCCCGCAGCATCAGCCCCCGCCCCACCGGCCCCGCGGGGGTCACACCCACGCTGGGTCAACCCGACCTCCCATCTGGGGACCCGGACATCCCACCTGGGGGTCCCATCCCACAGCCCAGGGGTCCCACCCACCCGGGGATCCCACCCCAGGCTCCACCACACAAGGTCCCCCAGCTGCCGCTAACGACCCTGTCGGAGGGGGTCCATGGAGAGGCTGATGTGCCCCGGCCCCAAGCCCCAAGCTTTATTTAAAGCTATTTTGGGTGGCAGATTGCCAGAGCCCCCCCTGGTTACCCGCAGCACGGCTCGGGGGCTGCATCCCCTCGAGGCTGAGACCTGCCATCATCCCTGCTCCTTTGCCTCCTCACTGTTTCCCTTCTCCATCCCAAAGCCCAGCAGCAGCACTGGCTGCCCTCCCTGTTTGCATTGCGGCTCGGCAGGGAAACCTCAGGGCAAGACAGGGGCTGCTTTGTGTCAGACACCGACAGACAGGCCAGGGACAGCCTTGTCCAGGGGGATGCGGTGTACACAGGCAAGCAAGGGGGACAGGGAGACAAAAATATGATGGAAATTGGTCCTGGGGGGTCATTGTTAGGGTAATTCTTTGCTTGCTATTTAGATCTTCATATTATCCAGTTGTCCCCTTTTCATGGTTCAGATTGCTCCCTCCTCTTGCATTTTGGCTCAAAATGACCTTTAAAATCAAGCTGGTCACTCCATACCCAGATCCTCACTCAGTGTGTGTGTCAAGCTCACTACTCAGTGTCAAGCAAAAGCCTTTGCTGGTCTAATCCAAATAGCAGTGATAAATAACAAGCATCACACAAAACTGGCTGGAACCCCCAAATCCTGCAGTGTGTTTGCTGTCTGCTTTTAACCCTGAGATCATCCCACTGCTCCCATGCTGTGAGAAGCCCATGCAATGCCCAGACCTCCGTGTGAGCTCACATTGCCCACGGCACTGCTGCAGTGACGGGGCCGATGAACATCGCCTTGGCCACTCACGGCTCCCACTCATGCAGGTTTTAGCATCCCACTGAATCCAGGGTGGTTCTCTGGAACTTCTACAGCTTATTTTTAGTTTTAATTAACGCAGTAAGAGAGAAAACCTCCGTGACTTATTTTTGTTTTTCACAGTGGGGTTGGAAAACGGCGGGGACAGGAAGGTGCATCGCTGGGTGCCCAGTAGCTCAGCCAGCTGAGAGGATGAGAAGGGGCTCAGTGCTGTGATATGCTGCTTTCCTGCACAGCTACGGGGCAACAGTTCTTCTCAAACACCAACAAATTCCTTATTTTCCTCCCAGCCTGAAGACGTTTTCATGCTCACCCGAGCGTTCCTCAGTGGGATTTCTCTCCCACCCCCCTCAGTGCCATCTTGGGAGCCTGAGCAGTGGAAGCAACTTTCCTGCCCTGCCCACCCCGGGCTCCTCACCTGCACCCCAGCTCCTGCCTGCCCATCCTCATCACAGAGCTGCCTGTTGGGATCTGTCCTGCCTGCAGCGATGTCCCCTCTGTGCCATGGCCTGGGATACCCAGCACCCCTCGCTCCCTGCTCACCCTCCAGCCACAGCTCCCTGTGTCTTGATCCCTGATTTTGGGGGTCACTTGTGGCACACACAGGTGGGATGAAATCTTGGATGGAGATGAGAATTACAGACCTGGGCCAAAGCTGAGGGAGCCTTGAAATCCACGGATCTCTGCCGTGGGGCTCTGCAACACTCAGAGGTGGATTGTCCAGCGAATCTAATTAGCAATGAGCAGACCTTCCCAAGCTGTAATATGCCAAGTAATTAAGTGATTAGTATTGATTGTTGGAATGCCTAATAAGCAGTTATCACTGAATGATTAATTAATCCAATCAAAAGAGTAATAACAATTCTGCAGGTGTGATTCTATCTTATATTCAGCGTGCAAGGGAAAAGAGATCTTTCCCTGCTGTTCCTGTCTCCTGTTTCTATCCCAGGCACCCGGCACCAGGGATGCTCCAGCTCCCTCAGCTTGGGCTGCCCCTGTGCAAGGGATCTCTATCCTTCCCAAAAATCCCCTGGCATTGCCGGGATGGGCTCCCAGCAGCAGGCAGGCACTCAGAGCTGAGCTGTGCGGCTCGGAAGTGGGGAAGAGGGTCCCACAGGCACCATCCGGAAGATGCCGAAAGCAATCGATGATGATCTCTTCCCTGGGAATTCTTTCACTCGCTCCCTTGATTAAGTCGCTTCAGTTTCTCCTGGTCAAAGCCCTGCTAATCCCAGCTAAGCCCGCATCGTGCCGCACGCTGGCCTCTGATCGCTTCCCAGCCAGGCGGTGGCTCTGCGGGCACGTCCCCAAGAGCGCTGTGCCCTCGGGACATGGGAGCTCCCAGGGCAGCCGCAGCCCTGAGCGGTCATTCGCTGGCCCATAATATTTTCCTGATTAAATGATAACGAATAAATTATCATCCAGTCAGTGCTAACAGCAGCGCGGAGCAAGGACGCCCCAGACACCCACCTCTGCATCCCCTCCAGAGCACCCGCCTTCCTGCGGGTGGGATGTCGGGGTTGGGTGACAGCTGGGGACGGCACAGCCCAATGCCATCGCCTGCAGTGCCCAGAGTCACTGCTGGGCAGGGGGTGCAGGACCCAGAACCAAAAGAGGGGCACACGCTCTCCCCTCTCCAAGCGGTGCCGTCAGGATCAGCCCTACGGGCACAAACCAGGGGGATTTGAGTCCTGGGGAGCTGTGCATTCCCAGGCGCTGCCGCAGCCCCGGCGATGATGGATCCAGGCTCTAATGCTCTTTTCTGTGCATCCTTTAAGGATTTGAGGTTGATCGCCCGCACTTCCTGCGTGGCATCCACAGCTGGCTCCGCGCAGCCCGTCAGCTGCCTCTGCTGCCTGCCGGGCGCTGCCGGGCTGAGCGCAGCGGTTATAATTAGAAATGCTAATCAGCTCTTGTGTTTCTGGCTTGACAGCCCTGCCACCCCCAGCACAATCTTCCCTCCAATCTGTCCTGTGCTCGCCCCCTCTGCTTCCTCTCCAAATCCCTGCTACTTGTAATTAAGCACCACGGAATTAGCGGAGGTCAAAAGCTGGGGCTGCTGAGGCTCACTGGATGCTTTGGGCAGGGTGTGCAGCCCCCACAGAGCTCGCGGGTTGAGGGGGATCCCGCCTCCATTCACTGCCATCCCCTTGGGCTGGGGACAGGGAAGGCCCTGCACCTGAACCATGGGATGGAAGAGGGGGAGCCCAAGGGCTTTGCTGCCAGCAGTGCCAGGGTTAAAGGCAAAGGGTGGTGGCTGTGGCCCGGAGCCCTGTGGCTCTGCCAGCCCAGTGGCTCTGGAAGGGATTCTCATTGGGATTTCGGTCATGTGCCAACTGTGGGCACTTCCCAGCCAAGGAGGAAAAGGAGCTCAGAGAAGGAGGCTGAGCAAACAGATCCCCAGATTAGCTGGTTATGGAGTTATTCATCATCACAGATTTCACTAGGAGACACAACCCAGGGCATTCCTCCCTCACTGGTGCCCACAGACAGCCCCTGCCAGCCCCCAGCCCCTCCACACCACACCCTGAGGCACAGCACTCCTGCTGCTGTGAGAGCCAGGACATGGCTTTCGCCCGGAGCATTTGGCTTCCAAAGTCAGGCTTGGCCAGGGGGACATTCCTTGGAACAGGCACAGGGCTCAGCTGGCCTTGGAGGAGACTGAGATGCACAGGTGGGACGAGCAGCTCTGGAAACCATGTGTGGACACACAGGCCACTGTGCCCAGAGAGGGACGGCATCCAAACATGAGCTGGCTTAATGCCCGCAGCTCAACATTCCTCTCCCGGGAAAATATGGGCTGTGGCATCACAGCATGGCACAGACCAGGCAAATGCTGGTGGTCCCTCGCCCCACAGGTGATGTTCAGATGCTCACAGACACCTCTGAAGCATCCTGGGGTCATGCCCAGGGTGCTGATGTGTTAAGAAGGGTTGGGCTTTCCCAACTGACTTCTGAACCACATCAAGTAACCCACTGCATCGGGACAATACAGCTGCACCAACATGGAGCAGGAAATTAATTTTATCTGGAGCCACAGCCCACATACCCACCTGAGATATCAGAGGATCTCTAAGTGGTCCTGTTCTGGGAGAAAACACACACAACTCTTGAGTTTTTAAGTCAGCCTTCATCTTCCAGGTGTTCCCTGTTTATGAGAGGCTGCAGTTTGGAGGGTGGGTGTGCAAAAGGTTTTCAAGAAGACAGTGGCTGTTTGAGGAAGGAGAACCCCCCTCACCTCCTCTGCCCAGGACCCCCATGTGTGGCTTCACTTGGGACACACTTCTGCTGGCTGCAGCATACCTTCAGTGTGTGAAGCAACAAAGGGCTCCCCCTCCTCCTCACACACCGAGCACTTCGATTTCTGCAGAAAAGGAAATAAAAGAAATGAAGATGCATCACAAAAAGGGAGCAGGAGGGACAGGGCATGGTGGCTCTGATGATGATGTACTTGTGAAAAGGCACCAGCAGCACAGGCAGCTGACTGGGAAAGCTCTGGGCAGAAGTCGGATTGGATTTGTCATGACTAATTGACTCCCTCCAGCACTGTGGCACAAGTTTCACGCTTCGCATGAGCAGGGTCCCGAGCAGCCAGGAATTAATGAGGGTCTGACCCTGCCTGCGCAGCCACTTGAGTTCTTCCAGTGCAGACAGCTGGCTTAAGAGGGCCCTTTATTCTTTACATATCAGATCAATCGGGATAGTTATAATCTAGTCCTGGTGAAAGCTTGGAGTCAAGACTTTATTGCCCAACCAGCTCAAGGAGAGAAAAAGCAAGCAAAAGGAAGAGGTCATGCTGAACTATCGATCGTGTAGGTGGCGGGGCTGCTCCTGGGACGGCCTCTGCAGAGCTTACCAGGACAGTTTGCCTCTATCTCCTGCTAATGCTGCTCCATTGATCTTCCATGACAGGCGGCAACTACAAGAGTTTTTTAGCCAGAGTCATTAAGAGGCATTAATCAATAATGGAGGAAACAGAGAGAGAGAAACTGTTTGTTTCATGGAGACATATTCCCCATGTGGATTTTAGATTTTAGCCTGCTGAGGTGAGCGTGGTTTATTTCTAGGGAGTTCTGCCAGGAAAAGGATTCACCTTGTGCTGGACTGTGGCACTTGGAGGAGGTCCTGAGCCAGTTGCAACACACTGACAGCTCTGGTCAGGCTGTAGAATGAGATGGGAGTAGCTGGAGAGTTTGTGGCATCTAATTCCAGGTACCTCAGCACCAGGAGTCACCCAGACCCTCTGTTCACACATAGGTACTCCTGGAAGAACTAGGTACTGATTTTAGAGCTGGGTGCTGGTTTCATGTTGTGCATCTACCAAACAAAGCTGCTGCCTGGCAGTGGTGCAACAAGTCCCAGCAGCCTGCTCAGCGATTCAGCCCTGTGTGAGCTCAGCCCCAGCCCAGTGGCTCAGCCCATGGCTGAGTTCATTCCTGTGGCAAGACTGGAGTTGTTCACAAGAGAAACGGTCTTTGTGCTGAAAGCACCCCGGGCTGCTCCGCTCCCTCCCGCCCTTCCCAACGGTGTCAGTACATTTCCATTGCTCTGTGGTGGCAACACCCCTTTTAATTCTCCAACAGCTCCTGTGTTGTCCAGCAACAGCAACTGTCTGCGCAGGTAGTGGAGCTCATTTTTCCTGGGAGAGGCAGAGAAGGGTGCTGGAGATGTGCTCAGGAGCAGGAGGATGGAATCACCTTCAAAGGTGACTGAGAAGAGAGCTGGCAGTACTGGCATCAGCAGAGCAAACCATGGTCCCTGGGCAATCTCGAGCTCGGGAGGTGCTGTGGCTCCCCATGGCTGAGCTCAGCCCCAGGAACAGCCCTGTGATGCAGAAGCTGAGCCAAGGTTTAATTGCACTCACGGACTTAGCCCAAAGGCCCTTTAGTCCTGCTGTGTGCCACAGTGCTGGCACACCCTGTGGCACTGTGCCAGCAGGTCTGGCAACCTGGTAATGCCATGCTCAGCACCTGCTGCTGGGAGCACAGGGAGAGAGCACAGCTCAACTAACAGGGCCTGCAAAGAGCAGATACCAAGTGATGCTTCAGAGTAAGGGAAATGCTTTTAGGAGGCAGGGGTGGGGATCCCAATGGAGACCAGTGTCCTATTCCTCTCCAGACACAGTCACAGCCCTGAAAACACAAACACAGAGCTCAGCACCATCACTGGAATCCAGCCCAGGTGGGACATGTCACGTTGCTGCTGACTTGAGATGAGAGATTCTGTCATGGGAGATGCAGCAAACCCCTCTCGAGTTCCAGGCTGCCCATCAAGAGAAGCCCTTGGCTAATGGCTCTGCCTTTCCTGCTCAGTCTGTCAAGTCTCCAGGTCATCCACCCAGTCCCTTCCACCGACACAAAATCCATCAGAAACAATTTGATTTCCTTAATTTAACACATGACATTTAGGAAAAAGCCTAATCCTATTGCAACTTGGAAAATAAAGTGATTTCAGCTTTCCATCCTTGGGCCTGAAGGAGCTCAGGTGCTGCAGCCAGATGAGATGCTGTATCAGGGGCCATGTTCTGTGCCAAGGACACTCTCCTTTCACTCAGAGCCTCTCCTGGGGCGCATGGTGTAGAGAACATCAGGTGCAGGGGGATTTCCAGCCTGTGGGTACAAATGCAAATGCAACAGTAAGATCTTGCAGTCTCATGTTTTTGCTAGCTCCTGTTTTTGTCAAAGTCTGCCAGGAGAAAAAAAATAAAAGCCAGTGCTGGGGGGCATGGTGGGGTGTAAGCCCCAGCAGCAGTCCTTGACTGATGTGCACTGACTCTGCCTGACAGCCCTGGCACTCCATGGGATTGCTGCTGAGGCATTCCTCGTGGATAAGGATCATGCCAAATCAGCCTCGTGCCCTGCGTGGATTTAAATCCTTGTTTGAGTCTTTCAAGGCAGAGGTAAGACAAGCCCCAAGAAAACATTCCCTGCAGAATGGTGTTAGGTGTGTGAGGAGTGGCAGGGCTGGGAGTCCCACAGCACCTGCAGAGCACAGGCTGCGTGGGGCCCAAAACCTGCCAAGGGCTCCAGTTCCACAGAGATGGTACCATAAACCCACAACTGGCTGGCGTGAACATCCCACATAAAACGTCATTACTTTCTCAATAGAGTTACTTGTAGGTGAGTAAAGGTTACAGGAAGGAAGGTTCAGATTATCTAATAGCCTTTTAAAATGTGTTTCTCTCTTAATTGCACGTTCCCCGAGTCAAAGTCCCTCGGGCTCTTCGTATTTCCAGTGGCCAGTGGATGCTGTGCACCAGGCACTTTAGCAATCTCATGCTCCTGGCTCTTGTGCAAGCCTGTTGCTCTGTCCTGTGGGTAACTGCAGCGCTCACATTCAAACCACGCTGAGTCACCAGCCCGGCTCCTCCCTGACTGTTTACTCTGTTGTCACAAGAGCGCTGACGTGTTATTGCTGGGGAGCCCAGCAACTACAGGGAGTGTGGCCATGGAGCAGCAGGAGCCAACATAGAGGCTGGGCTGGGGGTCAGTCTGAAGCTCTGCCTGTGCAAGCGTGGACTCAGCCGTGGGCTTCCACACCACCCACATGAGGAGCAGCAGGAGGGTTTCACCTCCTGTGCGCTGGTGCTCTTCTACTGAAACAACTGAGAGGGAAATGGGGTTCACCCACATCCTTTGCACAAACTGCTCTTAGCCACCACATTCTGCAAGCAGCCTGCAGTGTCCCTCTCCAGGCCAGCACAGCACAGGGCAGACCTCTTTGCTGTCTTTGCCAGAGCAACATTTCCAGAAAAGGTTTCAGTGATGCCATCCCACGGGTGTCAGCCCTTTAGGCAGCCTTGCTTATGGATGCAAAAATGGTTCAAATTCCCAGTTTGTAGCCCTGCCTATGTGGAAGCAAGTTACAGCAGCATAACTTTGTCTGTATCATGGTGCTGGGATGTTCTGTGTACCCTGAGCTACACAGGGGTGAGACACAGAGATGCCAGACTCTCTCAAAGCCAGCTGCTAGTTGAGACAGGTAAAGAGGGAAGAGGATGGATGGATAGACTGACAGAGGTCTGGAAGAAGTTACAGCAGATGTGTGGATCATCCTACTGCCCCCAAGTCCCCGCCCTGAAGCACCCAGCAGCAGGGGTTGGTGCCGAGGAGCTTCCTGTGAGGGCTCCCCAGCCACGCACATGCGTGCCACAGCCAGGCCCAGAATGAGGATGTTTGGCTGGTTGTTTCCTCCTCCCTTCTCTTTAAGGTCACCAAACCCAGCTGCTGCTTTCAACACATGTCCCTTGGCAGGAGGCAAAGAGGCTGACGGGTAGAGCTGCCAAAGGGCAGAGGCAAGGTGAGGCAGCAGGAGCAAGATGTTGCTCTGCAGACAGATCCAACCTTCCTTTGGCACAGCCAGCATCCCTGGAGGGTCCTGCTGAGCACCCACCCCCCTGGCCTCGAGCCTCCTGCTACTCTACAACCTGCTGAGCCCTGTGCACTGATGCCAGGCGATGAACACATCTTCCTTCCTACCCCTCTGAGTGCTTTCCCTCTCTTCCCTTCTCCACTCATCTTCTCCCTGCATGCGTGGGACACGTTCTCCCTGGCTCTATTTCTTTTCCAGTCAGAAGCTAGTCATCCACAGTGAGGTCACATGTTGTTTCCAAGGGAAGCAATAAGTTTAGACAAATAAAAGATAAAAAATAACACAGCCAGATTTTTATAAGACATCAGAAAACTATGGCCAAGGGTAACGCTCTTGGCTTCATGGCTCTCCACGGACCGAGGCAGAGAAATCCTACCAGCAGTGATGCTGTGTGGACCCTTCTGCTTGGCACTTGGTGGATTCTTGCTTCTGCCAGGGATTCTGGACCCTGCTCAGCTACACTACCTGCAGGGTACACTTCCATCACATCTAAATAATCCAGTCAGTAGCTTAAATATGCAAAACACGCAGCGCAGTCTAGTAAACTGGGTTTTTTAAAGAATTTGGAACTGCTTCATCCTGGCTGCTGAAGCTTGGGAGGGCAGGGACGGGGTCACCTTTGCCTCTGTCCCAAAACAGCCGCGTTTCAGGGGCTTTGAGGTGATCCCTGCTGCATTTCACAGCGCACTGAGGCTCACGGGCCTCTTCCATCAGGCAGTTTGTTATGACAATGTTAACGCACAGGCTGTCGTCATCTGGCAGCACAACCGTCTGCCTTATGAAATAACTCAGCGTGACAGCTCTGCTTGCTAGCGGGCAGGCCCATGTCTGGCTTCTAATCTGGCATCAGAAAGCACTCCCCTTCCTTGAGCTACAGACTGATATCAAACGTTTCATTTGCATTACTCCAGCTAATCTGCTGGAGAACGTGGGGAGAAGGGAATGGCAGCCAAGCTCCTTCAGGAGCCCACACGTAAAGCACCGCGCCGCTGCCATCCCCACCACGCCGTATCTGTTGATGCCTTTTGCCGCCGGCACCGCGGCCGTGCCGGGATTTACATTTCAGATTCCCAACATCAGCCAGCGTTCGTGAGCTCTGCGGATCGACTCACACGATGCCCCGGTGACAGATCACCAGTGACTTTCTTCCCATGTCAACAAAAGCACAAACGTCATGAGGACAGCGCAGAATCGCTCGGAGCCCAGCGTCTGCTCAGCTGCAAAGGTCTCGGTGACTTCCCAGACATATGCTGGGTGCTGGAGCTCTCTGAACAGTCTGTACGACACAGGCCGGAGGGATTAATCTAATGCTGTGTTGAGATGCTAATACAATAAGGGTTCTTTGTGGCATTTGCTGGAATCATGAGACCAGCTCTGAGATGTCATTGCCTGGCAGTCATAGGGAGAGCTGGCCTGGAGCTCTCCGGAGAGAAGGAGGTTGTCTCCTGCTTCAAGCCCTAAAGCTGCTGCGGGCAGTGAAAGTGCAGTGAGCCCTCACCATTCCAGTGACAGCTTGTTTGGGAACAGCACGTAACCTCTGTTGGTGAATCCAAGGAGAGCTGAGGGAATAAAGGTTATTTTAAAAGGGACAACACTTTTCCTTGATTTTTCCTGGAGCAGCAAGGCTGTGGATGCCAAGAGGGTGATCAGATCATCCCAGTGGAGTCTCCGCCACCCACGGGACTGGGGTTTTGCTATAAAAAGTGTTGCAAAACCTGCCAAGGCCAGTGAACGGTTTGTGTCAGTTCCAGCAGATGCTTTCATCTCCTGTGCCAGCTTCACACCCACAGAGCTGCTGGGCCTGATCCTGCCCTACCTCCAGTGCCAGCAGGGAAAGCTCCATCCCACTCAGCACATTTGTGCCACTAAAAAAGCAGCATCAAGCACCAGTAGAGAAGGTGGGCAAGATGAGGGGCAGGGAGATGTGATCTGTCACCAAAATTCACAGCCTGACTCACGTTGATCTGTGAATTTTCATGACAGACCCAAAGACCCCACACCATGCCAGGACGGGATCCAAAGACCTCACACAGCACCACGAGGGACCCGCAAAGAGCCCATATGGCACTATGAGAGAACTGAAGGCCCTACATGGCCTTGAAAGGACCCAAGGTCCTCCTCACCGTGCCAAGAGGGACCAACTATTATAACCCCATTATTCAGCCTGTGGAGAATGGAAGACTGAGGAGACCTTACAGCACTTTCCAGTATCTAAAGGAGCTACAAGAAAGCTGGAGAGGGAATCTGGATACAAGCATACAGTGATAGAACAAGAGGGGATGGCTTTAGACAGGAAAAGGGTAGATTTACATTAGATACTATGAAGAAATTCTTTACTGTGAGGGTGTTGAGGCCCTGGAACAGGTTTCCCAGAGAACCTCCCAGGGCTGCCTCATCCCTGGAAGTGTTCAAGACCAGGTTGGATGAAGCTTGGAGCAACATGGTCCGGTGGAAGGTGTCCCTGCTCATGGGCAGGGGCTTAGAATGAGATGATCTTCGAAGTCCCTTCCAACCCATCGTGAGGGTCCCAAACTCTCAAAAGGCTCCATAACAGTCCTGACATCACACACACTGCCATGAGGGACATAAATCCCCCCACAGCATGAGGGGAACCCAAAGACTTTCCATAGCACCACTGAAGGAGTAAAAACCCCCACATGGCACCATGAGGGTCCCAAACCCCCACACGGCACTGTGAGGGTCCCAAACCCCCACATGGCTCCATAAGGGACCAAACTCCCTCCTCACCCTGCCATGGGCCACTCAGACCCACACAGCACCATGACGGGACCCCTTTCCATGGGGGACATTCCCTGAACACCCACCACACTGTGGGGCACCTGAGATCTGCACAGCACCATGAGGGGACCCCCCCACTCCATGAGGGACCTTCCCTGCCCATGAGGGACCCCCTCTCCATAAGGGACAATCCCTGAGCGCCCACCGTGCCATGGGGCACCCAGACTGGCACAGCACCACGAGGGAGCCCCGCTCCAAGAGGGACCTTCCTCCCCATGAAGGACCCCCTTCCATGAGGGACCTTCCCTGCCCAGGAAGGCACCCCGCTCCAAGAGGGACCTTCCCTCCCCATAAGGAACCCTCCTTCCATGACGGACCTTCCCTGCCCAGGAAGGCACCCCGCTCCCGGAGGAACATTCCCCGGGCGCCCGTCCCGCCCCGCTGAGGGAGCGGCGGGGCGGGACGTGCCGCCCACATAAGGCGGGCTCAGCCCGGGCTTTTCGGGGAGGAGGTGGCAGTGGCGGCGGCAGGAGTTCGTTCGGGTGGAGCCCGTCATGGAGCTGGGGTGGCTGGTGTGTGGCACGGCGGTGCTGCTGCTGCTCCACGTCCTCATGGAGCTCAGCCCCGCCGTCAACTTCGCGCTGCGCATCGGCTTCTACTGCGTGCTGTGCCTGGTGTCCTCGGCGCTGGCGGCCGCCGCCTGCCTGCTGGTCAACGGCGGCCGCACCGTCAAGAACATGAGGTGAGTGAGGGGGCACCGGGGGCGTCGGATGAGACCCCCGCTGGGGACATCGGGGTCAGCCCCGGAGCGCTTGGTGGGGTGCTGGCGGCCTCTGTTACATCAGCCGGGGTCCCCTCTTGGCTCGTGGCTGAGCCCTCGCCCCCAGCGAGCCGCCTTTGGGGATGAGGTGCCTGGAAGGTCCAGACCCCACACGGGGTTTGGGTTTGTTTTTTTTGAGGGGGAAAGGCTACAGGACGGCAGTGTTTGAGGGTGGCAGAGCGCTGAGCAGGCTGCGCAGGGAGGTCGTGAATTTTCCCTCTCTGGAAACATTCCAAACCCACCTGGGTGCATTCCTGTGTCACCTGCTGTGCGTGACCCTGCCTCGGCGGAGGGGTGGGACTGGGTGATCCCCCCCCCTTCCAACCCTGACGATTCTGTGGTTGTGTTTGGGGTGTTTCCTCCGTGCCGAGGCAGAGGCCGTGCCCGGCAGGGTGCCATGTGCTGCCCGGAGCCGGCAGCAGGGCAGTCGTGCAGCTGCTGTCAGCCCGTGTGTCCTGACAGGACACCCGGCGCAGGGGCTGAGGAGCTGCTCTCGTCCAGCAGCTCCTCTACGTGCCAAGGCACATTTTAAGGGCAGAGATGGCACTTCTGCTGGCAGCACAGGACAACTCCGTTTCCTGGATTTGCAATCCCATAGGCAACTTTTCACCTCCATATCTGGGCCGGGTTATATGGGTGCAGGGGAAAGGGGAGCCCTGTTGCCTTATTACATCCTTTTGGATCAAAGGTTGGGCAGAGTCTCAGCAGGTGGAGCTGGACTTTGCAGTGTGGCTCTCACAGGAAGGACTCAGGGCAGAGTGAGTGGGCACAGGGCACTGATGTGCTGCCTCGAGGGCTCTGCCCTGCCCACCCCAGCCTGTACTGTGGTCCCAGGCTCTGGAAGCAGCAGTTTGCTCTGGAATCTCCTGCCTATCCCTGTCTCCAGCTTTGGTTGCCTTGGCTCATTCAGGAGCAGCTTTCTAATGCACAACCATCTTTGCAGCTGGGAGAATTTATGATGTCAGTGATAGAGATGCTCTCTTTTTAATTCCTCCCCAGAAATAAACCCTCTAAATTTTCTGTAAACTTAAAGGAATTATTTGGGAACAAGAACTTCTTGCATTGGATAATGCCTCATTTTGAAACTCTGAGCTGAGTTTTTGCCAGAATCACATGCTGGCACTGGCTGATGATCCTTGTGATGGATCCCAGCCCCTGGGAGGTCTGTGGCTGAGGTGATCCAGCAAGTTCCTTATTTCTCCAACATCCCAGTCTGCTTATTCCAGCTTGAGAAAGGAGGCTGGAGCAGAGCATGTGCTGGTGGACAGACAGTGATAACAGTGTCACTGTCTGGCGCAGAACACCCCGTTCTTGCTGTGCTCCTGGCTCCAGTGCCAAGCTGGTATGGCTTGGAAGAGGTTGCCCTGGGTGTCTGATAGAGATAGAGCTGTTTATCTAGTGGTGAAACCTCTTGTAAGGACTTCAAATCTGGTAAGCAGATTTCCTTAGACCTTGAAAACCAGAGTATCCCAAACAGGCCTCTGGGATAGCCTGTGGAACACAGCACGTGAATCTGGGGGCTGCTGGCTTTCACACTAGGACTGTTATGGATGCACTGAAAAGCCACATTCCCTCTTATTTTTGTACTCTTTGCATCTGGCATTATGTACACCGGGTTTACAGCTCTCTGCAGCTGTGGCTGCACCAAGTCTGGATCGTTTATACCGAGAGAGAAGCTGTTTCTGGGGTTTAAGGAGGGTCGGATCCATCCTCTTAACCCTGTGGATGACGTGGGCAGCTCAGCAGGGCTGCTGGTCACTGCTCTGAGCTCTGCCCCTTTGCCTCTTTCAGTGGCTCACACCATATCTTGTGCAAGGGAACACTGGCTCTGGACTGGCAGGAGGAAGCCGGATGGTTGCTCTTGAGTAATGTGTAACCAGCCTCTCCCGGCAGCCACTGAGCAGTGTGACTTCCAGAGCAGTGACCTCTTTTTTGGTTGGCAGTCAGAAGGGAGGAGAAGTGTGATTTAGGTCAGCCTGGTGGCATGGCATCCCCCATGACCTCACTGGTTTGTGTCACCCTGCCTCTTCTCACGGGCAGCCTCATCTCTTCACCTGAGCTACACCCCCAGAACCTTGGAGCAGGCCCGTGGAGCTCTGGAGCTCTGCATTCCATACACCTCCCTGTGTCCTTTCTCTGGGTGTGACCATAACCTTTGGAGCGAGTTGAACTGAGGACTGATAACAGTGTCACCCGGGGGCATTGGCCTGGCCTGAACTCCAGTGTCAAAGCCAGTGCCTGGATGGTCTGCATGGCAGGACACCCCACAGAGATGGGAACCCCACTGTGGGTAGGAGCAAGCTGGGGAAAGTCATGTGGCTCAAGAGCAGATGGCAGGGATGTGGATACTTTTGGAGAGCAGATGCTGGGAGCTGCTGCCAGGATGAGGTGCTGTCCAGGTGCTCACCTCCTGCTCTGGGTGACAAGGATGCTTCCCAGGAGGATGCTGCTGCACAGCTCTTCAGCTGGACCCTGTGGTGGGGTGGCAAAGCTGACACTGTCCCTCTGTCTCCTCCTGTAGAGAGGAAAGCTCCATCCCCTGTCTGCCAGGGAGAAGGTGTCCCTGAGGCAGGACATCCAGGTGCTTGCTGGAGGGCAGGTCAGCTCCTGAATCAGCTCTGGGGGAGAGCAGAGCAGAGCTGGTGGCTGTTCTTGGGAGCTTTGCTCACGTGCAAGTTTCCTCTGCCACCTGTCCTGGTAAATGGCTGCTCCCCTGCCCAAAATAGCCCCTGCGTTCTGCCAGCTTCTGGCTGTGTCCTTTGGCCCAGTTGGAGGGTCCCCAGGTCCCACCTGCCTGGGGGTGGCACAGATGGGCCCTGCTGCCATGGGCTGGCAGGGGCTCGGCCGATGGGCCTGGGCTGGGTGCGCTTGGCAAGGGCATGGCAGCCTGCTCCATGTGTTGGCACGGCTGAGTGGAGCTGCCAGTGTCTCCCAGCCGGGCCCCCAGCCCTGGGAAGAGCTGAGAGCTTTGTCAGACCTGTAGATCCACTGGGGAAGGGAACTGACAGGCAAAAGCTTGAAGATGTGTTTGCCGGGGGGCACTGGGCCTCTGCCAAGCTGCGTGGGGAGCATCCTGATTGCTGCTCACATCCTTGGGTTGTGCAGGGAAGTGTCTCTCACCTCCATTCCCCTCCTCTCTTGGACTCCCATGAGGTGATGGCACCCCAGGTTTGTTTGTATCATTGAGCAGTGTCTTCCAGCACTGAGAGGAGCAGAACGGGCAGAGCCTTCCTTGGGTGTTGGGTGTGAGGGCTGATCCCTGTGTGCTGGGGAGTGGCAGCTCCTGGGAGAACTGTTTGAACAACTTGAGAGGGGGCACTGATTGCAAGAGGAAGACACTGGTAGCACTGGAGCAGCCCAGAGCCATGGCACAGGCGAAAAGAACAGCATTCCATGAGTGGGACTGGCTGCAGGAGGAGTGGTCCTTTATCCAGTGCTGAAAACAATGTCTCCTCTCCTGGACTTTGGAGGGTTTCCAGTGTGCCCTCTTTGCAAGGCTCTCACAGCTGCACTAGGCTGGGCTTGCCACTTCCAAAGAGCCTGTTGTGAGCTGATGCTGTCAGCTTAAAGGAAGCATGGGCTACTGAGTCTGGCTGAACCAGCCTCAAAATTACAATCAGCTTCCCTCAGGCTTCCAGTAAAATTCCCACACTAGGAGTAGAGAGGACTTGGCATGCAACTGAAGTACCTTGAGCATGTGGGACCATGAAGGGCAGACACCTGGGTGGACCAGAGGGCAAATAAGACTGGAGGTTCTCTGTCCTATCTCTGTCCTAGAGTTCTTCTTGTCTCCTCCCACCCACCCTGGGTGTAGCAGCCCCTGTCACCCCCCTACCCCATGACTGACTGCTCTTCTCTTCCATAGAATCATCAAAGCTGTGGTCAAGACCTTCAAGTATTTCTTTGGCCTGAGGTTTGAGGTGAAGGGGCTGGAGAACTTCGAGGTGGAGGGCCCTGCTATCATTGTGTCCAACCATCAGAGCATCCTTGACATGATGGGTGAGGAGCTGGTGGGAGGGAAGGAGCAGTTCTCCTGCTCACCATCAGAGAAGTCCTGCTCGTGTGTCCTGGCCAAGCAGCCCCTGCCCTGGCCAGTCTGTGCTGCAGAGCCAGCTGGTCCAGCTTCCCTGTCAGTGCTGGACATGGGAAGGGTCTCTCCTCGCTCTGAGCAATCCCACACTTGTGCAGCACCCCAGGTGCTGCTGCCCCTTGGCTGTTTCCCAGCTCCCTTTTACATCCCTGCCTCGCTGGTGGCCTGGCTGACCCAGCATGTGTGTCAGTGGCCCTGCTGGGCTCCCTGGGACTGAGGACTGAGCTGCCTCTGGGGGGTTCTTGCTGTCACCTGCAGCCACCCTGCTCCATAACACTGCTGTGTGCCAAGTCTCCTGCTCTGCTGGTGGCAGCGGAAGCCAGGATTGAAACAAGGCACCAGCCTATCCCTGTCCCCTCCCAGCCTCAGCTCGTGTCCCTGTCCCACCTGAGGTGCAGGCAGGCAGGGTGACTGCTGGGTCTTGCCCTCTGCCATCCCATTAGGGCTGATGGAGATCCTGCCTGACAACTGTGTCCAGGTGGGCAAGAAGGAGCTGATGTACACGGGCACCGTGGGGCTCATCATCTACCTCGGCGGCGTCATCTTCATCAACAGGAAGAGCACCAGCAGCGCCAAGATGGTGATGGCTGAGGTTGCCAAGACCATGGCAAATGAGAACGTGAGTGTGGCCGTGGGGCTCAGTGGGGTGGCCTGTGTCTGGGCACCCCGGGGTGGCACGGGGGCATGTGGAACTCCTGGTGCTGGCTGACCTGGAGTCACAGCCACCTGCAGCTCTTGGCAAAGCTGACTGGCAGCTCGGGGCACTGCAGGTGGATTGCTGGAGTTAAGCCTTGTCTCTCCCATGTGCAGCTGAAGGTGTGGGTGTACCCAGAGGGCACAAGGAACTGCACTGGGGATTTGCTGCCGTTCAAGAAAGGAGCATTTCACCTCGCTGTCCAGGCACAGGTAACAGTGCTCTGCCCCTGCACAGGCACCCTGAGTGCTTTTGCAGTGGCATTCCAGGTTGGTCGTGCAGTGTGTGGTTTATTTGCTCTCAGGTTCCCAGGTAACACCTCCCCAAGTAAACCACTGTTAGGTGTCAGAAGTGCTGCCCAGAAGGAGCCAAGAGCCTTTTCCATCCCCTGTGGGAGTGACCTGACGCTGGGGACAGGTGGCTGCAGGCAGTGGAGAGCTGCCTTTTCCTCTCTGCTGCCTGCCCCAGTCCCAGTGTTCCATCTGCAGGGCAGGCACACTTGACCCTCATTCCAGGCTTTCCTGGCAGTGCCTGTGCCCAGGGGCTTCTGGGGGCATGGCTGTAGCCCAGAGCTCCTTCTGGGAAGGGAGCCCAGCAGGTGCTTTCCTGGGGAATCCCAAAGCTGTCGATGCATTTCTCAATCCCCCAGGTTCCAATAGGGCAGAGTTGATTCAGGATTGTTAATGCTCATGCTTTATAGCAACATCTGGGCTTGCTCTGTGTGGAAATAGCTGCTCCCTCCCTGATGGCCATATGGCACTTCTTGATGTGTCTTTTTTCCCCAAAATGACAACATCCATGAGCAGTCAGTGGGGGAGCAGGCAAACAGCTCCTTGGTTTCAGCCAGCCAGAGCTATCCATGCTCTCAGAGGGGGCTGCTTGTCTGGGCAGGGCACTGGGGCAGTGTGCCAGGGACTGGGATGATTTGAGGCCTCAGGGGAAATTGGTTACAGCAGGGATTCTGGAGAAGGGAGTAGGTGCCAGATCCCTTGCTGAGATCGACTACCTAAACCCAGGGTGCAGCCTGTGTTGTACCATCCCCATTCCTGCCTGGGTGACGCAGCCAAGGCAGGGCCTGGCAGCTGCTGGAAGGGAAGGATGTCAGTGGAACTGGTACCCGCCTCTGCTACACCCCCTGAGTCACCTACTGTAGATCCTGTCTGTGTTATCAGCGTGGAATAACGACTCTGTGCCTGCCCTCCTGGCCCTGGCTCTGCCTGAAGCTTCCCCGGGAGCAATCGATGGCAACTGGTGACTCCTTTTCTTAGAAGCTGAAGGCACAGCAGCTGCCTTGCCCCAGACACGTGCTGGTACAGCAGGCAGGGCCTGGCAGAACAGGCATCCTGCAGTGTTTGTTTGCAGGACAGACAATACCCAAGCTTTGAAGCCTGGCTTGGGATGAGGAGCCCTAAAAGCCAGTGCTGACCTGAGGCTGAAGTGGAACTTGGCCCTAGTTCTTTGAGTATCCCTGTGCCTTGAGTTGCTGGGGAGTGATTTTGATCCTGTTTGACTCCTAATTGTCCCAGCCTTTGGAAGTGGGTCTTGCTGTGTGTGCCCTGTGTGTCTGAGAGCCAGGCCAGGTCAGCTCTGCTATGTGGGATTTGCTGCCTGTCTCTGGCCAGCCCTGAGTTGCTGCAGTGCAAGTAACTCCTCTTTTTCTTTCCTTCCCCAAGGTCCCCGTGATCCCTGTGGTGTATTCCTCCTTCACCACCTTCTATAACCCAAAGACGAAACTGTTTACTTCAGGTACCAAAGAGTCACTTGGAGACAGTGTTGATGTTGCCTCCTGTGGAGATCTGGTTCCCAAGGGTGTGGGAGGGAAGCAGAGCTGGGGTGAACAGGAGGAGTCCCGCTGGGAGATGTTTGGAGTCAGTTCAAAGCACTTGGCACCAGAGCCTGGGCTGGGTTAGTTCAGGAAAGGCTGTAATTAAATACACTGAGGGATGTTTTCATTAAAGATTGGATACCACCTCTCCTTTTCTGGGCAGGCTCTGGCTGGGGTGGCAATTTGGGGCACAAGGGGAGTATTCTACTTGGCACAGCTGTTGGTCTAACCACAGCCTCTGCCTGCACTCTAGGGACTGCCTGAAGCCCTGGGATGGGATGAGGGCTATGCTGGGACTGCCCAGGGCAGGGAGCAGAGCAGGGAACAGAGCTCCTGTGGCATGTGGGTTTCTCACAGGCTCCTCTCTTGTTCCCAGGCAAAATCAAGGTGGAGGTTCTGCCCCCAATAGAGACCAAAGGCCTGACATCAGATGATGTCACCGACCTCACTGACAGATGCTTCTGCACCATGAGGGAGACCCTCTTCAGGCTGTCGGGCCGTCCAAGCGAGGCCAAGGACTCGTCCTAGAGGCTTCTCCAGTGATGTCACCATGTGGTGGTGGCTGAAGGGACTTGTTTGTTGTTGCCAAATACTGAAGGAACTTCTCTTCCTCTGCAGTGACTTCTAACTCTGGGAACACCGTGGACTGGCACACACAGGGTGTCAAACCAGCACTGAGGTTTCCCTTCGAGCGGATTTGTCTTATGGGTTCATTTTCTCACTATGAAACGTCTCCTTTTTCTGAATTTCTCAGGCATCAAACTTGTGCTACCAAAGGGCTCAATGACCAGAGGGGTGAGTTCCGCCAGCTCAGGCAGCTGGCATGGGGTGACAGCAAAAACCTGGCTGGAGCCTGGGCTCTGCCTCACGTGAGTGTCCCTGCACGTGTGTTCCTGCAGGCTCAGCCCTGTGATGTCCCAGATGGAAACCACCAGGCAGCAGTTTGTATCTGCACAACCTTGATGCTCAGAGAGGGCCGAGAATCGGGTGAAAATGCAGATTTGGCTTTTCGGCAGCGCTGGGAATGCAGTGTCCTCCCCGGACAGCCCAGAGCACTGCCACCTGGCACAGCGGGACTCACGGGCCTGTCTCCTTGAGATGCCAACCCCATCTTGTTTTGGGAAACTGCTGGCAGCTCCCTGCCGTGGTGGCGGCTCAGCCTGGCCACAGTCCCGGTGCCTGCAGTGCCCCCTTACAGATGCAAAGGGCTCTGTCGGGCTCGTTTTGTCACTTGTCATGGTCAGCACCGGCCGAAAGATGGTGCCTGTCCCGCGTGTCTCTGCCGCTCTCCGAGGCTTGTAAAACCCCTCGGAGCCACAGGGTGGGTGAGCTGCAGCTGGAACGGGGCTTAAGAGGCTTCACCTCTCCCTTCTGGGGACATGAATTCCTTTCCCGGTCAGATAAGGGGATTCCCCTGTGCTTTGGGGTGATGGATGGACCAACAGAGCTCCTGGATCCCTCACTGGGAACTGTAGAAGTGTTGATGCCCTCAAAGGCTGGGTCAGGTCCGTGGTTCCTTTACCTTTAGCTCTGCTGTTCATGGCACAGGGGACCTTGGGATGAGCCACCTGGGGCTACTCAGGTAACCAACACGACCAGCTTTTGCAGCCTGTGTTAGTGGAATTGCAGTTATATGGTATTTTGGGGTTAAAGCCTCAACTGGGAAAGGCAGGGAATTCTGTGGAGGGAGCCCTTGGGCCGAGCTGGTGCTGGCAGGGGCTTTACTGGAGGGGCCTTATGGTACAGACTCAGGGGTCAGACCCTCTGTGGGATGGGTCGGGGTGGGAGGATGGGAACCAAACCAGCACTTTGTGAGAGTGGCAGATAAAGGGCTGTCATGGAGGATAAACCCAGGAGGGCCCTGGGAGGGCTCCTGAGGGATGGTAACCATGTCTGACTCCTGGGAGGAGGCAGCAGTGCCTCTGTGTGCAGTCATCTGCTGTTCACTTTTAATTGGGTTGAGGATGTTATGTGCTTTACAAAAAAAATTACACCTATGATTATTTAAATAAAGGAGCCTCCTGGTCTTGTGTGGGAGCTGAGGGAGGAGGATGTGGGGTCCTGATCCCTCAGCTCTTGCAGGGAGGGGATTTGGTGATTGAGGGGCAGTGGGGGGTCCCTGTCCCTCCCTGTGCCCCCCAGGCAGAAGGGCTGTGCTTCTACTCCCCAAACCACAGGGATGGGCACCCACTCCCCATACCCAGTGCAGGGACCATGTGTACCTGTCCCCTGCCGTGACATCTCGGGGCTGCAAGGACTTGTCCCCACCTTTTCCATGTGACAGCAAGGAGGGGCAGTGTGGGGAAGCACTGCCCTGCTCGGGCCAGGCCTGTGCTCTGCAGGGCAGGCGGCACAGCCAGCCCTGTGCCCGCTGCTCCCTGGGAGAGCACGGCCTGGCATAATGCTAAGGAAAAGCCAGGCAAAGCTAAACAAACTCAGCTTCACACACAGGCAGTCTGGCACAGCCAGGCACTCGTGGCACGAGGTAAGGCATTTATTTGCTGCCTCTCCAGCAGGAAAGAGGGGGAGATGTGGAGGGCTCGGAGTCCAGTTTGGAAGTAACTGCGTGACCTTTGATAAGGTGAGCTGGAAGAGAAAATTATGGAGATGCTGATGGGAAACCAGCCTTCTCCTGGTACCCTGTGCCTTCCTGTAGATGATGAGGCTTTGTCCCCAGCCTGGGGCTGGAGAGTGAGATAAGAGCTGCGGATGCACTCGGCTTGTTCCAAGGCCTCGGGTGTTCAGCTAGAGTTCATTCTTGCAGGAACCTGGGAAGATGGAAAAAAAAGAAACAATTCAGCAACATCCGTAGCCTGGGTTTGGTTTGTCTCTTTTCCAAGCAGATTGACCTTAAACCTCTGTGAATATCACCCACACTTGCAGCTTTCCCTTTGGCAAACAACCCTAGGCTGCCTCTGTCCCACCACACTCGGGAGTGTCACTCTCACCTCCCTGGTGTGTCACAGTCCTTGCCTGGGCCCTGTGTGCAGTGTCCCAAAGCCAGTGACAGTAACAGTGACAGTCTGTGCTGGATCAAGACTAATTCAGACTTAGAGGGGCCAAAGTGGTTATGGCTTCAAGAGCTCTCCTCTGGTGCCTTTGCTGGTGGTTTAAAGAGAAAGTAGTTTTTCTTGGTCCTCACACACACCCCCACTGAGCAGCTAATTGGGGAGTGCAGTTTTATTGTAGCATTCAGTTGTGAAATGCTTCACCAGGCACAGAACGTGGATGGCTGAGTAACTCCATGGGATGCCCTGTGAGCCCCAGGGCTTGCTGGAGTATGACAGGACAGTTTTGTGTCCTCCAGGGACTTACAAGACTATGAAAGGGGACAAAAACAAGTTTTGCTTGCTGGAGCAGGCTTGGCAAAAATTAATTTCAGCACTTTGGAGTCATCCCTTGGAATAAATCCATGTTACCTTGTGATACTGCTCACATTCCTCAGTGCTGTCACTAATAATATGTACAGAGCACTACTAGGAAACTCAGTCTGCTGGAACACTCCATGGTTCTGATAATTACCCCTTTCTGAGATGCTTTTTAAGTGTCTATTTGCAGCTACTTTGTCTTCAAACAAGTTCTTTGAATTCTTTTCCATCTAAGCCATTACTGAAAGCAGTGAACTGGGACTGGATATGCCCTGAACCAGTTTCCCTTGAGTCTCCTGCCATGAGCTCCAGGCTGTTGCTGCACACCAGCTCCTGAGCTGGCCCAGCCATGCCTAGTTTCTGGAATTATTTAATGGGAAAATGAGCTGCAAAGAGCTCCCTATCAAAATAAAGTGTTCACATGGTTGTGCTCTGCTTGGAGTCAAACTGCCACTCTCCAGAGCACCACGGGGCCACAAGGGGATGCTGCCCCTCTCTGTGGTGCCATGGGGGGACATGCCAGGCAGGACCCCCCCACCTCCAGCCACTTCACCCATGGCAACTCTCACTGGGGTCTCTTGCTCAGTTTGCTACTTGGGAGACCCTCTCTGGTGCACTGCTTGGTCTGCAGGCTTCAAAAAGAAATGCCCAAAACTTCCCAGGCTCGTAAATCTGCCAACTTTTGCATGCTCCCTAAATTTCCCTGATTGACTTCTTGGACTGTTAATTTCCTAAGAGCTGGGAGTTCTTTTCTAAGGACCAAATTACAAGGATACAGGAAGGGACTGCAGCCACGAAGTGCTGATTGCCAGACGTGACCCACTGCTCACAGTGGCTCCCTCTGCTCTGCCCCGCAGCCACGTTTCCTTGTGCCAATCTTACAGTTTTTGGCTGCTACACGGGCAGTCAGATGGTGCAGCCACAGAAACTGCTTTGAAATGAAGCTAATGGGCTGTTTGTGTTCATCTTTTATTAATTGCAGGCTGCTGAGCTTGAGGGAGATCTAGATTAACAGTGGCATATGTGTTACTGATCTCGCTGGCCCACATCTGCTCACCGTGGCCAGTGTGGGTGGAGGGAAATCCTTCAGCCCTGATTTTCCAGGCACTTACATGTTTCCAGCCGCTCCTCGAGGAAAGAGATCTGCTCGCTCAGGGAGTCAATTCTGTCCAGTTGCTGGAGGGAGTGGGACAGTCGGCTGATGGGGTCTGTGCCGACATCCTCCGGCGCTGATGGCATGAGGTTGTGGAAAGGGGCCAGCACCAGCTGGAGTTTCTGCAGGGAGAAGGGGAGCCGTGAGTGTGTCTCCCCCACACCAGGAGGACCTCCTGAAGGAATGCAGCACCCACCAGGACAGGTCTGTGGGGCTTTGGTGGTGTTCAAAGGGCTGCTGGGCTGGAAAAGCCGTGGCGTGGGTGCTGCCGGCAGCGTGGAGCACAGCTGGGATTGCTGCTGGGATCGCTGCCGAGGCCAGCACTGTGTTAAAAATAGAGCTGGGGAAGAGGGAAACCCTGGCTGTGAACAGCCCGGGGTGGGAGCTGGCTCAGCACAGCCTCAAGCAGCAACAGGGCAGGGCAGAGGGGTGTGCTGGAAGTCACCTGCTCCAGCGCTTCCACTCGGCTCCTCAGGTCATTCATTTCTTCCTTCACTTCATTGGAGGGACCTGAAAAAGTGACCAGGGGAAGGTCAGTCAGTAAAAGCCCATTGTCCAAGGCAAAGTGGAAGGTGCTGGGGAGAAAGACATCGCTGCAGGACTCAGGTCAAGCTCTGCTGTTTTTCCCTGTCCTCCCAGTGAGCCCCCAGGGTCTGCCCTGCCAGAATCAGGCCCCGGAGCATCAGATGGATCCAACACCTGCTGCAAGCACTGGCATCTAGTCCAGCTGCTAATGGCAGAGGCTTCTCCTGCTGCCAGAGCACCTGCAACAAAGCGGGGGATTCTTCAGGTAATGGGGTGATGCTTGAAGGACAAGGTGTCTGGTGGAGCCTGGCCTTTGGCACCCGTGTTGTCAGAGAGCACCCGAGTGTGCCCCATCCCAGGGTGGGCACAAGGAGTCGATCCTGCTGAGGGCCCAGGACAGGGACAAAGGCAGGCATGGCACATGCAGGCAGTGCCCTGCTCTCCCAGGTGTTTGCTGCGTGATGCCCGTGCTGGCCACAGCGCATTATTACTCACGGTACGAGTTTGAAGTGTCACAGCGCGTACCAAAAGTAATAATGGGCCGTCACCAGCGCCGCTCCTCGAGGCTCCGGACCTGCCCTGTGGGAATGATGATGGTGATGGAGAGAACAGGCACATCCCGGACACCACAAGCCACAGCCAGGCTGTGTCACCCTCACGGATGGATTTGTGTGCAGGGGAAGTTGTTTGGGTGGGAGAGGGACTCCTGGGCCACCGACAATAAAGCTGAGGGGTTCTCTGGCTGTCGTCCCCTCTCCGGCCACAGCTGCTCCAGCCGGTGACGCTGGGTGTTAACCCCAGCTCTCTGAAGGCCAAGAGCAGCTGGGGCTGCACTGGGGGGACAGGTTACCTGCTTGGCTGAAGGTGTCCATCTCGGGCACTGGCACCAGGGGCTGGCAGTCCTTGTCATCAGCAGCGAGGGCAAAGCCATCCTGGCACGTGCAGCGGTAGCTCCCGGCTGTGTTGACGCAGAGCTGGCTGCAGCCATGGCTCTGGCTGGCACATTCATCCACATCTGAAACACAGGAATGACTCAGTGAGGGCAGGAGGGATAGGGGTGAGTGGCACAAATGGCTTAGGCATGGGGGGCTGCAATGGAATTCCAGCAAGTGTCCCCAGAATGAGCTGGTGTTTGTGCAGGACACAGCTCTGGGTGTCTCAGCACCACCAGCACCCGGGACAGCCCAGCTGGATAAACCTGTGCTAAGCCTGAGAGGGCTCTGGCCTCCTCCCATCTGCCCACTCCCCCCACAACAGAGCCAGAAGCAAAAGCTGTGGCCAGAAACATCCCGGCTCTGGCCAGGCGGGCGCAGGCAGCACCCAGCTCTCATCCTGGATTTACGGCCAGGGTTTTGGTTCCAGCCAGCTGTGGTGAGGAGCCATCAGCCTTTCAAGTGTGTACAAAACCCAGTAACCTCTCCTCACACGGGGGAGTTATTAGAGCTGTTCCCACAAAGCAGAATGAGCTGAACCGCTTCCCACGCCCGAGCACTGTTTTAGGCAGTGGGAAAATCTTTTCCTCCTGCGCTGGAGCCGGAGCTGTCAGTGATGGGCTCAGCCCTGCCTGGCCCAGCATGGGTCAATGCCACATGCTCCTCCTCTGCCTCACAGGAGGGTGGAAAGCTGGGAGAAGCTGGGAAACACCACGACAGGGGCTTTGCACCACTGGTGTGCACCACCCTGCCCGATTTCCCTGTGCTGTGAGGAGCATCGGGCTGCTCCTGTGCTGGAGAGGAGCCTGGTGCCTGGAGACTGCCAGGCTTCCCTTCCACCCCTGGATATTTACGGATTTAGTCCCTGCAGTAAATGGGTGTCTTAGTTTACAGCGAGAGTTTACAAAGCCTGGGAGAGGGAGGATCACAAGCACACAACCTCGGGCCAGCCCCACAAGGTTTCTGTGCTGCAGAAAGGCTCTTGCTGATGTGCTCAGAGCTCTGCTCGCTCTGACCAGAAGGGGAGAGAAAATGTGGGTGCCAGGGCTGCACATGAGGGCTGGGAGCGCTGAGGCAGCCAAAGGGAGGTCAGAACTCCCCTGGGAGCCAGGCTTCCCATCCTTTCCTGGCCAGACCATCGGGCATCAGTGCCATGGAGTGACACATGTGGCTGTGCATGTGTGTGCACCAGGCATGTCCCGAGGTCTGGTAAGGAGCCACAGTGCTGGTCCCTGTCCCCACTGAGGGGTCAGTGCATGGTCAAAGGACAACCAGAGCCCTGTGGCAGCAGCTCTGATGCTTCCCAAGGTGAGCTCTTCCAGCAGCAGCACAGGGAGCAGGGAGAAGAGTGACATGGCCAGTACCTGTCTGGCAGGCTCGCCCCGTCCAGCCGGGTGGGCAGGCACATCTGCCAGGGAAGGTGCAGCTCCCGCCGTTCTGGCATGGTACCCAGCAGAGAGCTGTGAGAGGAAACACCAGCACAGCATCACCCAGCAGTTCTGGGGGTCCTGAGCTCCCCCCTCCCACCCTGGATGCAACGCACACACTGCACACCTCAAAACAGACACCAGCACCAGCCCAGGGGCAGCAAAGACAGGGAGGAGGGTGATGGACTGAGCTTGTCAGGGGATGGACTGACTGCTGCTGTGGTTTGCATTTGTGGCCTCCTGAAAGCATTTCTCTTCCACTACTGCTGATTTATGTGGAAAGGAATTACTCGCTTTATTTATCCTCTGTTAACTATAGAGGTAATGAGCGATCCCAAAGGAAAAAGGCCCAAGAGGCAGCAGAGAAAGGCTGGGAATTAATCAGATATTGAACTGCATTTGGTTGTGATGTTTAAAATATAAATGGTTTCCTAGAGAGAGAATCCACCTGACAGGCAGAGTGTTGGTGAATGAGAGAACTGGTCCTGGGCTTCCTCCAGGAACACAAGGGATCTGGGGATGAGCACTGGTCCAGCAAACTCTTACCTCTGTTACAGCTGAGTGTGTGAGTGTTTGCTCTGCTCCAGCCAGGACAGCACGAGGCCACGGGCTCGGGCAGCTGCCTGTACCTCTGCCGATAGGCAACTCTGTAGATGGTCCTGCAATGCAAGGATGGGGCTGAGCTGGGTGCCAGAGCACCTTCCTCAAGCCTCCATCCCATTCCCTGCACTGGCACCCACCACCAGGAGCATCGTCCCTTTGGATCGAGGCAGGACTGCCCCCTCCCGCAGCCCCCCTGGTTGCTACCACACTGGGAGCAGGTCTGTGGCACAGGCAGTGCCCTCACCTGTAGGTGCTGCAGACACGGTGGCCCTGGCAGGTGGTGAGGTAGGGCTGGTAGACGGGCTGGACGTGGGACTCGGTGTAGGCGCCCGCCCGGCTCTGCGGCGCCGCGGCACAGACCCTGCGGCTGAGCAGAGGGGACAGGGTCACATCTCACCCCCCAGGATGGGGCCTGACAGCCCCTCTCCGCAGAGGGCGAGTGAAACAGCAGTGCCTAATTGCCCCAGTGCCCTGGGAGGCCACTTCAAGCTGTTTTGGGGCACTGGCCTAAATCTGGAGCACTTTGGGCTGCACAGGCACTTCCTCCCCTGCCCCTGTGCCAAGGCACTGACGTCTCCTCGAACACTCACCCAGCACGGTCCTTCTGTCCCAGGGGAGCAGTCAGGACTCAGATTTAGGGATGATTTATTTATTCCATTCATCATCTCCATTCCCCTAAAATCACTCACTTTCTGGGTGGATTTTTCCTTTCTGAGACTTTTGCATTCCTGAAACGGATGCCTCTGTGGTCACTAAGAAATTAATGACTTCACAGGCAGGGTCAGGCTCACCGCAAAAAAAAATAGAGGCTAGATGAAAGGGGCCCTCCAGCCTTCCTAAGATAACTGTTATCCAGCCAGAAACTTTCCCAAGGTTAACAGCCAAAGTAGTCTCAGTTAAATACCCTCTTTTTCAACATTTTTTCAGCCCAAGCAGGTCAGTCCCACTGAGGAACTCATCCCCTCATCTCAGCCTCCCAGCTCAATTAGAAACTAAAATAAAAAGCCTGGGAATTAGCATGGACATCAGATGGCTTCCATTAACTCCAGAGAACTCCTCTCAGCCTCGTGATTAATGTTATAGAAAATGCAATTTTTAAATGGCAATTGTTTGCTTTGCAAAATTTAGAATAAAGCTCTGGTTGCAGCCTGTGCGTGAGAGTGAGGAATTCAGCTGTGGTTTTAGTCCCAACCAGAATGTGAAAGGTTTGATGCTGGAGGAGCATTTCAGTGTAAAAACAAACTTTGTAGAAAATGTGAGCTGTATCTAGAGGTGGAAGTTGAGCTCCAGCTCCTCTTGGTTGGGGAAGAATCTGGGGCACTGAGCTCTGGGTTTCCTCTGATGCAGTGGGAGCTGAGCTGTGCCTGCCCAGCCTGTGCTGGGATCCCAAGTGCCAGGTCAGACCCTTTTCCTGGAAAGGGAAGGGAAATTGCTGAGTTTGCAGGATCATGGACCACAGCACCATCCTGGGGAGCACAGGGCATAGCAGGCACCAGCCCACCAGGGCATTCCACACCCGTGTCCCCTAGATGTTGTGTCCATCAGAGCTGAGAGCTGCATCCTCCTCTGATGGGAGCTGCATCCTCCTTTGACAACTTGTTCACAAGGCTCAACTGCTGTGATTGATAGCAAGATTTCACAAACATTTTTGTGAAGGATGTGCTTGAAAGAGACAACAATAATAATTCCTGAACAGCTCAGGGTCTGATCACCTTTTGACTCTCACGGACAAAAATCCCAGAGTGTCTTTGTGTCCCTGCCTGGAGCTAAATGGGCATTTTCTCTGAGAGGTTTTCTAGCTTCAGTGAAAAAGCAAACAACCAGCAAAGGGCTGCCAGAGCCTTTTTCCACCTCCTGACCAGCCTGGGGAGCTGCCCATGTCCATGCTGGCCGAATAGGGCTCTTCACCTGGAGAGGATGTGCCTCACCATGACATGCACATGGGCACGCCCGGGAGGTGCAGACAGAATGGGGCCTTACCCTGCCCGGGCAATGCCATCGGTGCTGGTGGTGCTGAGGATGAGGAGGAGTCCCAAGAGGAGGCAGCTGAGGTGGCACATGTCCTGTCCCTCCCACAGCACCCCGGGCTGTGCTGCACGACCGGCTCTCGCTCTTCAGTGGGATGTGCTGCCTCCTACCACATGTCCCGTCCTTCAGTGTGGAACCCTGCAAACAAGAGAAGAGTAGTGTGAACATGGATGTCCTTCCCCAGCTGGTGACATCTGACAGAGCCGTGGGGACACACCCCTGGAAAGGGGGGAGCTCCTCCAGGCACAAACCCACCTTTCCCTACTCATCTCAATATTGTGGCGGTGATTTAGCCCAGGGGATGCCTGGAGAGGCTCTCACAGCACCAGGGTCCACTCAGTCATGTGTTGAGAGACAGGGAAGGGACCTGTGTCGCCTGAAACACTCTGCTAATTCTAGGCAGTGAGGGCAAAACAATGGCCCCTAATTTCTTAATCCACACAGCATTGTAAAGCTGTGTTTTCCCACCACATAACACATGAAATCTGATCTTCTTCCCTTTAAAATACAAGTTCGTGCCAGAGAAAAGTGCTGCAAGGCCATATGTACCGTCTGCAGAGTCAGATCTGAGCCGCAAATAAAGAGCTTTTGATTTTCTAGCCGAGGACAAACATGAAACAAGGCAGAAGAAGGTCAGTAACAATATCTAATTTAAACAGTATTGCATTTAAACAAACCAGTTGGCCTCCGGATGGCAGCAGCTGAAGGAGGAAGAAATAAAGAAACCCACCTTAAACATACACCAATTAAAGAAAGAATCTGTTGTTCTGATTAAACCTTGAGAAAAGGGAGGCAACACAAGAAACCTCCTTCTGAGACTGGAAATATGGTCACTGCAAAACAACTTGCTAAAATCCCCAAGTGCTGTGGGGTGGGATTGGACTGGAAAGTTGCAGGTGGATCCCCAATCTCCATTAGGATTAATTCCTAACTCTGAGACAACTTGTTAGGGATAGCCACCATATATCTGTAGACCCTGCAGGTCTCAAATCCCTCCTCTGAGGCACTCAGGATCATCCTTTCCTTTGTGCAGGTAGAGAAACTTAAACATGGAAAGATGGAGACTCACAACTAGAGAGAAATGAGTCTGGTGCTTTCCTGTTCCTTAATATCAAACATCAACTATCAAATGTCAAATATCACAGCATATTTCCATGCAAGCCCAGTTTTGAGGATGTAAGGAGGATTTTGGTGCTACAGAGCCTGTAGTCCTCCATTCTCCTCCAAACATAGTAATAAACTTCATCTCCTAATGACTGATTTATGGTATTTCCACCACCAGGAAAGCAAACCTTGCTTGACCTGCAGGAAAGTTTTTGAAAAGTAGTGAAGAAGCTTTCTTTTTCCTCAGTTCTCCCGGAGACATCCCAAGGACACTGGTGTACAGACACACTAACTCCCCTCTGCTCCGCCAGCCAGCTTTTCCCAGGGCTATACTGGGACACATATTTTCCCTACAATCCCAGATCCCCAGGTTAGCAGTGCTTCTTCTGAAGTCTCTAAGTCAAACTCTGCCAACCATCTCCGTCCTCCCACAGGATTCCCGTGGCTGCCATTGGAGCTTTCCCTGTGGGGACAGCAAGAAACACAGGGCACGAGCCTAAAATATAGATGGTTTGTTTTTTCACTTTGAAATGGAGCAGCACTGCCCTACCTCGAGTGGTCAGAGGATCCCTCTGGGTCATAAAACTATGGTTGCTTCGTACAAGAAAAAGTTGCAAAAGTGCAAAACATGATAGTCTATACTTGTCTTTTTTATAAGTTTATGAAAATCAGCCTCTTTATAGCCACTGAAGATCTTCCAACCTGTTGCCACCACCTATTCTAATATTGCTCTTTTAATGCATATAACTCAAGAAAAATCTTTTTATGCTTAAAAAAAAAGAAATAGTTTTTGGTCACTGCCTTTGTAGTCCCTCAAATGAAGAGGTCTGGCAAGTGAAACTATGTGGGTGCCTCTAAGTTTCTGCTGTTTCAGGAGTCAGCAAAGCCTCCTTGGCTGGCCACGTGCTCCCGTGAGTCTGGGGATCCTTCTCCTGCCAGCCAGAAACATTCCTATAGCTCTCCTAAGTCTGCTCTTGCCTCACCTGCCACAGCCACCAATGGCAAACACAATCCACCGCGCAGGTGAGCAGCACTTTGTGCAGCTCTGCCCATGGAACCAAGACTAAAGATCCAGCTGATGGCAGCAGGAGGAATCGAGCTCTGTCTGCAAAGGGATGCGAGACAATCCAGCCCCTCGGGAGGATGCAATAAACCTCACAGGCTGCACTTTTCCCAACAGCCTGGCCTGGTTCTGCAGGTGAAACCGTGGCTCCAAGCCGTGCTCTGGCCCTGGCCTGTGCCCTTAGAGCCAAACCCTCCTGCAAACCTTAAGAGTCTGCACCAGCCGCAGGGGGATGGATTGTTCCTTACAGACACCTCCAGCTGTTCCCTGCTCAGGCTGGGCACGGCACGCGGTGCGGGCGGGATGGAGCGGGACGCGGGGATGCGGGCACTATGGAGCGGGGAGAAGGGAGGGGGAACGGCAGAGGGGGCTCCGGGGGTACGGCACAGTGCGGCGGCACATAGGGACACGGGACCGCGGGGGCTGCAGGGACACCGTTATCACGCGGGGGCTGCGGGGACCCGGGAATCACGGAGCGGGCTGCGGGGACCCCCAGAGGCCGCGGGGGGCTGCGGGGACGCGGGTTTTCGAGGATCTGCAGGGACCCGGTGTCCCGGGGGGCTGAAGGAACTGCAGGGACGCGAGTATCCCGGGTGTCACAGCGTGTAAAGGGACGCGAGTGTCCCGGGGGGCTGCAGGAACTGGAGGGACACGGGTACCCCGGGGGACTGCCGGGACGCGGCGCAGGGATGCTCATCGCGGCCGCAGTAGCCCCATCCCCGCTCCCCGGCATTGCCTGCAGCCCCGCAGCCCCTCCGCCGGCCCAGGGCCCCCCCCGGCCGCCCCCCCAGCGCTGCGGCACCGAGCCCCGCTCCGCCGACACCCCCCGCCCCTCCCCGCCGGGGGATGCGGCCGCGGCCCCTCCGGCCGCGCCGGGCGGTGCCCGCCGGGACTCACCGGTGGCGGTGCCGGAGCCGCGGAGTCGCCGCCGCGCCGCGGCCCCCCGCGCATTTCCTCCCCCGGCCCGAGCCGGTCCCTCCGCCCCGGCCCAATGAGCTCCCGGCGGGGAGGAAAGCGGAGCCTCCCGGCCGGGGGGAAGCGCCGGGGCCCGGGGAGCCTCCGCCTGCCCCCGCCCCGCCGGCCCCCGCCGGCCGCCACCTGCCCCCGGCGCCCCGGGAACATCTGGGGACACGGCGAGACCGCCGGAGAAATCAGTTCTTGCGGGGGGGGAGTGATGCGGGGATAGGGCAGGACCCCCCCCCAGGAGCCCAGCCCGGGGCGGTGGGACACGCTGGTGGTGCGCCCCGTGAGTTTTCGCTGCCTCTGATGGAGACGGGATTGCAGGAAACCCCTGCCCTGGATTGGTCTGGAGCCTTACCTGGTGACCCCACGTCAGGCTGAGCCCCTCAGCCCCTGCGTGCCCCACACTGCGAGGACACGAGGTCCCTGAACCCCCTATGGCCCAGCCCGCCTGGGTGGGCAGGGGATTATAGCAAGAGAGAGAGATCCCAGCGCAGCCCCCGGCCCCTCGCCCAGGGGTGTTCAGACTCGCCGGGGAAATGGTCCATCGCCAGTGCAGTGCCCAGGGCAAATTTATTTCTCTTTGCTAAAAAATATTGTGGCTGGTTCCGCACTCCCCACGAGCACATATAATGTTAAGAGGAGACGTGTTTCCCTAGGTTAGAGACCTGGTCCGCAGCCTCCCGCCGTGCCCCGTTAATCCCCCTGAGCTCATTACAACACCGAAGTCCTGCAGAAGCCGGCAATAAACTGCCAGGACAGGGAGGCTGGTTTTCAGCGAGCCCTAAAGGATGATTACAGGATTCCTTGGAAGCTCCCCCAGCTGTGGAGCCATGTGAGGATCAACCCCAAGGGTGACACACTGGGCTCAGCTCCGGCTGGGCAACACCTGCCCCGGGACAGCTCAGGCAGCCCCATCCCAGCTGCCTACAGGCTGCTCCTCTTAAAATGCCCAGTTATTTATCAAAGCAGTTCGGTTTGTGCCAAATTGCCACTTGTTTTGTCTACATTTTTGTCTGGAAAATTAGAGCACAGAGGCTTATTGTTTTTCAAATGACTTAGGCGCCTGCCCATGCACAGAGCCATTCTTGAAGATAGCGGGGATCTGATGTGCAAATGAATGGCAGGATACAGCCCCCTGGGAATATTTGTTCCCATTAAGTTTTGTAATTTTTTTGAAAGCATGTAAGCATTTAAAGGAAATATTTACCAGCTAAACAACAATGGTGCCAAAAGGGCAACTGAGATCACTGGCCCATCCCCTCTATTTCCTCAGGGATACGCTGAGGCCACTGATGGAACTGGAGCTGTCTCGGGTCGTGCTGCACCCCCCCGGGAAGCTGATGGGTGCTGGTGTTCTGGAGTGGGGCTCCCCGTGTGAAAGGAGTTTGGTGGGATTCTCCCTGAGGAAGAGAACAGAGGGGAATCCACCCTGGGATGTGCTGGGATCCCTCCCAGCAGCAAAGGAAAGGCTCGCTGGTGCTGGTGGAAGCACAGCTCCACGTCACACAGCATCTCATGCAGCACAGGCGGGGTTGCTCACCCTGTGGATCCATCCTACCTCCCGGGAATGATTTCAGCTCATTTAATCTCCTAAACACGAAGCAGAGGCAACTTTTCCCAAGAGCCTTGAAGGGACGGTAATTATCTTGTTATGCCAAGAGTGTTACTGTTTTTTCTGGTGTACGGGGGAGATGAACAGAGCCTGAATTATTGCCTAATAATTGCAAAATGCATTTGGAAGCCAAGGGAAAGCTTCTCCGTCTGGCCATGCTGAAAGCACAGGATCTCATTTTGCAGCCGAGGCACTCACCTTGTTCACGGTGCTCCATCATGTGTCCTGGGCAGGGATCCTTTCCTTAAGGAGCATCTTGGTTTCTTACTGTCAGGACAGAAAAAGCCCACTGTTACACTCCCCTTGTCAGGTAGGCAGAGACCAGTGACCCAGCCCTTGCCCATGATGGACCTGGTGTGGGATGCCCTGGACACTCCCAAAGGTGTGGAGCTGTGGAGGATGAAACATTTGTGGAGTGGGGTGGAGGATGGAAGCAGGATCGTGACTCCCTGTGGCACTGGCACTGAGCTCACACCACTGGTGTGCCAGAGGCACGGACACTGTGACACCGTGGTAGGGCACAGGGAGGCCCTAACTGCTTGGGAAACCTTTGCTTGAGTCCCTGAGATACCAAGTGTAAATTTGATGGTGAGGAAGAGGATGGACTCATCCTTCAGCTCTTTGCAGGACACCGCCCAGCACAGGACCAAGCACACCACCTTCCAGGGTCCCCATTAGAGCCTTCTCAGCCATTAGGCAATTATTCCCTAAGTGCACTGAGCATTTTAAAATTCTGCCAGTATTTTAATTGCAAAATATTTGCTTCGCAGTTCCATTTATTGGGTCAAACCTTTGCTCAAGCAAGTGCCCGTGTCAGCTGCTAAAGAACTGCTTATAGCCCATTAAAAGAGCATTTAATCCTCCGCTCTTATGTGCTAATATTCATTATGCTGGGAGGAAATCCCCCAGGACACTGCCTGGCAAAGTTCCCTTGGAAGCAGAGGAGTTATGCCAGTTCAGAGTGGGGGAAGATCAGATCTGTTGGCACCGTTAAGGTCAGTGTGATGAGCTTCTGACAAAGGCAGCAAGGGATTTTGGCTCCTGCCTGCAAGGCTGTCTGAATTTGAAGTCCTCCCTTGACCAATGTTTTACATTTTTCCCCCACAGCTTTCTCCCTCACACACTAGAAATGTACTCCCACGACATCTAATATTAATGCCTGTCTCCAGGCCAAGAAAGAAATGTTTCTGCCCAACCTCCCTCTTAGATTTAACAATGTCAAAACCTCCTTGTCTCCCACTGGTTTTACCACCAGCGTGAGCTGAGAAGGACACCGAGTGCTGGCCTGGAGCAGGTCTCAGGCTGAGCACTGGGCTGGCTGTGAAAGTCAGATTTTCACCCACCCCTCTGTTTCCTAGAGCCTGTCCCACAGACCTGCCAAGCCCAATGCACCTGCCTGGGCATCCAACATCCCCCTGAGAGCATCTGTGGTGGATCAAGGCATGGAGCTGTGGGCTGGAAGTGGTCCCCTCTGTGATAGAAGAGCTTGGAGGGTGTGAGGTATCTGGGTATGAGGGGACTTAACTTTGCTCTGGCTCTGTAGGCACAAAAAAGGAATGATAACAGAAGAGAATTAATAGGAGGTCAGCACTAAAGTCCCACATCAGAGAGGAGCACTTCCATCCCATCACAGAAAACGGGACGTGCCCCGGCACACGAGCACTGCCCCAAACTGGGGCCAGAGGTGCTGAAATGGCAGATGGATGGGGGGACAGGCAGGAGAGTGACACACATACAGATGCAAAACTTTTCAGCTGCTACAAGCCCTGGCTGACCCCGTACCTGCTGTGGACAATGGGCTCTCACTGGCCTCTGCAGGGGTCTGGCACAGAACTGGAAGCACTTGCTAAAGCAATAGGAATTTTTGGTGCTTCTCAAAAAAAAAGAGGGAATGGCTTTTCCTGTTCTAGGACAAATTCTGCTCAGGTTTTTCATAAGGCTGTTTGTAAACTTTACAGTTGAGTTGAGGCTTTGGAGCAGCCAAAGCTCTGCAGAGCTCTGTGAGGAAAACGACCTCCCACTATTCTATTATGTCCTATATTGTTCTCAGCTGCGTCAGCTGCAGACCAGTTATCTCAGTGGAAATCTAGATGAGTCCACTGATGGCAGTGGGATAAAAACAGGTCAAATCAAGAAAGATACTTGGCCTGTAGCTCTCAGTCTGTTGTCACCAGTTGCCCAGGGCTCTGTGTATTATAACCGAGACTGGAGCCCCACAAAGTGGTATTTTTTTTGCCTGAGTAAGGACTTAACAAGCATTAAGTGTCTCAGGACAGGTGTATTATAACTTAAGGTGACCATGGGGACAATCAGCAGCCGAGCTGCAGCTGTACAAAAACAAATGCAAGAACAGGGCAACATCCCATAGCTAGGTTTATTTTCCTTTGCATGCACACTTGAGCTCTTATTTACATTTAGAGAAGGCAGCAGTGGCTGCAGTGTAAAAACTGGGAAATGATTCATCCCACCCAGGAATAAACTGAATTTTGCAGCTTTCTGTGAAATTTCCCTGGCAAAACACGGCATTAGTCAGCAGGGAATGGTCTCCCACCCCACTTCCCCAGTGAATCACTCCAGAGGAGAGCATGGGAAGTGCAGCGGGATAGCAGGGAGATGCAGGACAGCTTGGTCCCTGAACCGTGACCATCCCAGGGAGCAGCTCAGCAAAGAGCATTTCCCACAACAAATGCTCTGATTTTTGCTCTGATTATCCTTCTCTTCCAGGAGAAAATCTCCAGCTCCAGGAACCCGTACGAAGCAGAGCTCCTCTCTTCCCTCACCTCCCAGGCTGTGAGCTGAACGGGGATCCAAGAGCTCGCTTCAGGAGAGAGGACAGAGCAAAAAAAACATTTCTCGTCACTCCCTTCTCTTTGCAGAGACGCTTTCCTTTCCCTGTCTGGTCTGAGACCTCTCCCCTGGTGTTTTGCCATGACCCCCTGCTGCTGGTGGGGCTGTGAGGCAGGTTGGTTTACCCTAATTTGTTGCAGCTTGTAAATCTGCCTCCCCCGGGCCAGCCCCATCTGCAGCAGCAGAGCCTGGGAAACGCCTCAAATGAGCCTCCAGACCAGATTCATTTTCTCTTTCTTACCTCCAGGGAACCTTGTGAGAGATGGCAGTGGAACAGCAGAGAGGGGAGAGTAACTCCATCGGCAGATCACAGGGAAGAATACTGAGAATCTGCCAGGACAGACTCCGTGTTTTCCACTCCTGCCCAGAGGTGGACTATTTTTGAGGATGCTCAGGATCCATTTGGACTTCTGCCTCACACAGCTTCCCAATCCAGTCTTAAATTAATTTCATCACTGACAAAGCCTTTTTGTTTCTTCTTATTTTTTATTCTCTGCTCAGTGAATTGATTCCACGAATGTTAGACCCTTGGAAAAAGTATGCTGGGTTATTTCTACTGAGAGCATTTACTGGTGTGGTTCTGCTCCATATTCCCACCCAGCCAGCCAGTGCCTGGGTATCTCAGCTGCTCTTTTATCCCAAAATACAGGTGGCTGAAAACAGACAGCATGAAAATCAGCCGGCTCCATGGCTGTAAATTTGGGAGGCTTTGCTGAGCTCCAGGCGTGCACACCCGGCACACTCCAGGCTCGGCTGCTAGGCAGGACAGAGCCTTGGTGTGACAGGTAGGAGAGTCCCTGCCCACATCCCTGTCCTGCCCCTCATCCTGCCTGGATCTGGGGCTGAATTTGGCAGCACAGAGAGGAGACTGGCAGGCAGAGAGCACGGGGGGAAGGACGGACAGCGCGGTGGTGTATCAGTGGTCAGAGAGCAGACAAAGGAAAAAGGGAAAGAGTAACAGAAAGTGAAGAGATTTGCTAAGAATTTGCAGCCATCTCACAGGAATTTGTGCAAGTGGAGGTAAAATTTACCCGCGGAGTTCTCTGCTCCTGGAAAACATTCTGAGTGCCAGTGGGGTGAATTAAAAATAACAGTGCTGGAGGCTGAGCTCCACTCTGAGCAAAGCAGACCCAGCCTCACCAGGAGCTCAGATGGAGGATGCTCTCCACACCTTTTTGCTTTAAAGGACGCTTTACACACCCTTGTGCTTTGAAGGATGCTTTACACACCCATGTGCTCCAAAAGATCCTTTATGCCCCTGTTTGCTCCACGCTGCTCCATTCCCAGGGCTCCTACCATCACCTCTGCCTCAGCAGGGGCGAAATCACCCAGAGCCCGCAGGGTCTTACCTGGCAAGGACACACTCCCGCTGCCCCAGAGCCAGCCCCACATCCCATCCCATCCCATCCCATCCCATCCCATCCCATCCCATCCCATCCACCCCATTCCCATTATGGCTCTACGGTACCTGTGGCACCCCGCTGTCCCCCGCCGTGCTGGGAACAGCCCCAGTGCCGTGCTCCTGGATGGCTCCCGGTGACCATCCCTGCCCAGCCACCATGGGTCCAGCGGGCCCAGGCACCCGCCCGGTGGTCCCAGCATGGCCAGCTGCCGGCCATGCACAGGCAGGAGGTGGCTGCTGAGGTGGAAGGGCGGCTTTTTATGCTTTTCTTCCTGTATAAATCAGGCCGGGGATGGACAATCCCAGACAGGACTTCCTGTGTGTGTTGTGAGCTGATAACGGGCGCCGCGAGGAGAACAAACACAGCCACCCCGCACCCCGAGGGGGAGAGGGGCTGAGGGGCAGGATCCCCACACCGTGACCACTGGGGATGGACACGGGGGGCTGAAATGGAGAGGAGGGAGACATGAGTCCCCAGGGACACAGGGAGCGACAGGGCGGCCGCCCGGGCTCCCTCCTGTGCCTCACACCAGGCCCAAGGTGGGTTCCTGCCCCCTGCCCTCCCACCTCACTGGGGCACATTTCGGCAGCACCCCTCACAGACACCACTCGTTCCCCCTCAGAGGGGGTGGATCGGCGGCAAGTGGGGATCCCTGTCCTCCCTCACAGCCCGTGCCAAGTGAGGCGGGGTTGGCGGCCATCTTGTCATGAGGGACCATGTCGATGTTACGCACCAGCAGAGCGTGTTCTGGGGTATTTGTGACCCCCTAAAATTTGGGTTACAGCACTATGGTCAATCAGTTTGCTGGATGGCTTGTCACCCCTGTCACACTGTGCCTGTGTTGGGAAGGAGCGAGGTACACGCATTTTGGGTGACAAAACCTACAGGACGTCACCCAGCAAAGATGGCGCCTTCAGGACCAGGCAGCAGAGCAGCATGAAAACAACTGCCCTGGTGCCCTAATTTTCAAGCCCGTTCTGCGGCAAAACTGATTATAATTCCAAAGTTAATACACGTGTATGTGTGACCTTGGTTCTGGGTGACCAAAGGAGGAACAACACAGTTTGTAATTGGATTTTGAACCTTTGATCAGGACCATGCTAAGAAAGGAGACATTTTAGAAGCATGAGGGCTGTGGCGGAGGCAATTATATGTCAACCCTCAAGACTCCCATGGCAGCCCGTGGGTTCTGCCCCTGTCCTGGCAGAGCACATGGTGTGGGTTTAGGGACACGTGCCATGTGGGGCTCCCCTGGAGCAGGGCTGTGTCCCCGGCTCGTGCCGCACGTGCCGGGGTCCTCCCGATTGTGCACAGGCTCACGGTGAGCACAGGATTACTCCCACCCTGATTCAGCAAAACAGTACTCTGGGCAAGTCCCCTGGGAGTTGCAAAATATTCCTGTGTTTATTTACATAAATGCATGGCTAAAGAAAGCCCCCTCTTGTTTTCCTTGGCAGACAGGGTTTTAAAGGCTGCTTTCTGCTGCCCATCATCCTCTCCAGCAGTAGGTAATTGTATACATCGTGTCCTGCTGGCAGCAAGCATTCCCAGCTGGTGGATTCTGTGGGAGCACACCTGTCCAGGGGAGTCTCCTCGAGGCAAAAGAGTGCATGTGTTTGTGTGTGTGTGTGTGTGTGCTCGGCTGTGCATGTAGGGAGGGTCTATCTCCCTGTGGTTTTCTAGTTGGTGATGAGTTTTAAGCATCATCTCCCCGTGGAAAGGTACAGGGTTCACATGGATGGCACGTGTCACCTGTGAGATGAGGCAGCGCTGGATGCTCCGTTCAGATGAGAAATGCTGAGCACTGGGAGCTCAAGTCCAGAGCTGAGAGCTTTCTCCACCATCAGCAGACACCCAGGCTCAACCCTATAATGTGCAGAGCCTTCTCAACAGCTCCTGGAATCCTCCCCAAAACACTACACTCAAATTTTATCATCTGAAACAACCACTGCTTGGTCCTATGCCATCTCTCCCGTGTCCTCTGCCCTGGGATGAGTGCAGGTCACAGGGCATGACAGGGACATCATCCACCCACACCTCCATGTGCACGCAGAGCCAGGCACAGAGCGGGACTGCTCTGGCCTCAGCAGCGGAGCCGCAGGAGTGAAATGGGATGTGTGGAAAACGTTTCCTGTTTACCCAGTCTTTGGAGTCCTCAGTAATAACTGTTGGAGCGGGAATTGGTCAGCAGCAGGGGCCATATGAATGGGTGTTTTTACATTTGAAATCGTGACGCCTCATCTTGCAGAGCTGCCACTGTCCTCCCGGGGAGGTCAGTGTTGGGGGAAAGCCTGGGTGTCAGCCAAGGCTCAGTTATGGTGTGCGAGAAGGAGGGAGGGAGGGAGAAAGGGAGGGAGGAAGCCAGAGGGTGTTGGTGCTGCACACTTGGCCATGCTGGCCATGCCCACAGTCCTGCCTCTGCCTGCACCTCCCATTGTCCCCCAGCCTCCTGCTGGCATCTCCGCTGGGGTTCCAGCTCCCTGGCAGCTCCCAGCCCATCCTGAGGTGACCTTTTGGGTAGCCCCCAGTGGCAAGTGGCAGGTGGCAGTGGACCCAACAGAGCAGAGCATGCAGATGGGCAGGCAGCTCCAAGCTGGGACACGTGTTTTCCACAGGCTTTTCCAAAGGCCGTGAGCCCCCTCCACCACTGACCTGCTCCACGGCATTCAGGGCCTGTCAGGCGTGAATTGAGTAGGGGGATAGAGGGGGCTTTAGCCCCTCATTAGCACAGGCCAATTAGTGTGGCATGCTGCTCTCCTGTCAGCTGATGTGGCTGCTGTTGAATACACCCTGCCCACGCTGATCCCTTTAAGTTTGAGGCTGTGTTTGGTGTTTTCCCCCACGGTTTTGCTGCAGGAACTTTTACATGTCTTTTTTTTTTTTTCCCTCCAAGTCTCAGCTGCTCCTGAGAAACCAAGTCCTGCCTGGTTTGTTTTGTTGGCCTTTTTAGGCTGCTCTGTGCCAGCATGTGCTGCTTACTGTGATGCTGCAGAGAGTCAGAGACACCACTACCAGGGCAAGACCCCCAGCAGCCACATTTCAGTAAGTTTTTTACATTCCCTGTGCTCCCCACCATCCCCTGGATGAGCTGCACCCCACTCAACTCATCCCCTCACTGCTGTTTCTTGTGAGGCACCTGGTCTTAGATGCCCAGATCTCACAAGATCCTGGGGACATGTGGCACCTCTGAACCCACTTGGCCACTCTCCAGCCTGTCCTTGAGGTGAGGATGATGGGGAAAACAACAAGGAACAGCACTGGGCAGAGTCCAGCCCAGAGATTACGATGTGCCTCCCACACACGGGGCAGGATGGAGGAGTTCTGAGGGTGCCCTGGGAATACCCGACAGTGCAGCCGTAATTAATCAAGTTCAGAGATTGAATTCTCCATTAGTGCTTCTCACCGCGCAGGGAGAGCCTTGGGAGTCTGTCAGGCATCCACAGCCTGGCTGGGAAATACATCTGTCTTCTCCTGGTGGAAACTTTCTATGACAAGGAATTTCATCCGTGTTTTGCAGAGAATGTTGTACATTTCAGAGAAATCAGAATTCAGGAAAAAAGTTCCTCCAAAACTATCCCAGCTCCAAAACTGAGTTTTGAACTTTAGAGCCCCGAAATGTGAATGATTAGTTGGCATTGTGTTTTTCCCACTCAAATTTCTCTAAAGGTTCAAAAAAAATGTTGTTAAACAAAACTTCATTAGTGCAGTGTCTAGGGAGGACCTGAACCTGGGCACATGATGGCTGGTTTGAGATGCTGTGGGGTGATGAGCTGAGAGGACCAACAGGCTTCTGTTTGCAGAGGGGTTTTGGGGTCCTCTGCAGCCCCATGTGCAGTGGGACCCTCCCCTCAGTCACAAAGAAACAAAACTGAGGAAGGCCCTTTTGGCAGAGCTCTTTGGGGGATATTTGTTCCCTGAGCTCTTTGATTATTAGTCTTTAAAAAAAAAAAGGGAGAAGAAAAGAAAAATGGTAAAGAAAAGATGCTTTGGGAGAGCTGCCTCTGCCGAGTCTTCCTCTGTTTCTAGCTTGCACAAGGAACTTTGTGTCTCTAGGTTTTTATCTCATAGTAAATGCTTATTTTATCTCTGATAGTGAGAGTCAGAGACTCCTCATTTTCAACACTTGGGAAGCACCCTGCAACATCCTCCAGGGATGGCTGGATCTGCCTCTGACCCAGAGGCTGCAGATGCTTTTGGAGTGTGGCTGAGTCTCTTCCCCAGGGCAAAGACATTCCCTTTGTGCAGATCTCTCATTCCTCATCAAAGTCTCCACTTTTGCAATAAAGACATTTTTCAAGGTCTTTTGACGTCCATAAAGCCTCCCCTCCCTCCCACTTGTACTAGCAGCTGCTCATTAACACCAAAAGCTAATTGCTACCCATATGTTAATTAGATATTTGACATCATGTTGCACAAGGAGTTGGGGTTGTGATGACAGAAAGCTGGGAGTTGACTTCTATGATGCTGACTTTAAGTAGTGCTTCTTACAGAAGATTGGCAGGTTCTCCAGGACATCTCCAACATGAAAATAAGCCAAAGCAAAGGCTCCATGTGGGACACAGCCCCTGGCCAGGGAAACATTTCTGTTGCAAGCAATGCTTGAGCACACGCTTAAAGCCCTGCACGTGCTCCTGTGCTTTGTCAGAGGTGTGGGGGAGTTTGTGCAATCAAGGTCAGCCTGTCCAGGGCCATAAATCAACTCCAGCAAAATTAAGACTGGCACCAAGAGATCAGCCAGACCTTACTGTGAAGCACATCTGCGCTTTCCTGAACCAGAGTGACCCCAAGACACTACTGAAGCAGCAACACCTGCACCCCCAGCTGTAAGATGGGAGTAACACCATGGTGGGCAGTTTCTGTAAGACCAAGGTGAGCAGCTCCCACTCAGGTGGGCTGAACAACGCCCCAGCCCTTGCTGTGCTTCATCTGAGACACCCTGAGGGCTCAGCCTCCCCTCTCACTCTTGACAAAGAGTTCAAGGAAAACCTGATAAGAGAAGGGGAGAAAGTGAGGGAGACAGGGAGCAGAGACTAAATATTGTGCAGTTTGGTGTCTTGCACACAAGCAGCAAACCCTGGGCTGGGGGACAAACTGCCAAACTCCCCTGCTCTGCAGCAGTGTGCTCTGGGGCACCACTGGGAACCCCGTGTACCCAGTGTCAGGGCTGTGGCTGTGCCTCGCTGCTGCTGTTGTGATATCATCGAGGACAGAGATGGGAAAAAGCCCAGAGCCTCCCTTTTGCTAAGCCAGCGTGGTAAAGGGCTCCTTTATCTGCCCTTTGGTGAGAGATAAGGTTTCAGTGTTGTCCTGCCGGAGCAGCTTGTATCACTCACAGATACCTCCCCTGGCTGCAGGAAGGTATCAGGCACTCAGAAAATATTTGAGCAAGACTGTATCTTTGAGAAACCCGTGTGCAGTGGAAAGACACACAGGATGGATTAGATCTGCACTGTAGGAGGATTCAGTGCCTCCTGCTCATGCAAGGACAAATCACGTTCCCTCAGCCACTGGGACTGTTGGGGCCTCTCTTGTTGCAAATCCCTACGGAGAAGAATTGTCACAGACAAAATAGGGACCCAGGTGCCTGGGCTTCTTACTGGGTTGAGACACCTGCCCATTTCCCACACCCCCCCCCAAAACCATCAGGTATGAGGTGCACTCCCTGCACATCCCTGGTATCTGCCTTGGAATCAGCTCCCACCACCACAGAAAGATGGGAAAACATTTTCCACTGCCAAAACTTCACTCAGTTAATCTAGCTGCCATTTTCTTGTACCAGGAACATCTCTGAAGATGGATACATGTGCAATCATTCTTTTATTTTTTCTATTCTATGATAACAGAATCCAAATCCTAAATGCGGAACTTTGCTTTCAGCGAAGACCAAAAATATGCATTTTTAATTCTCTGCCAAAAGCTACACCAAATGATCAGTCAAGGATTCCCTCAGACCTGCCATTAATTTCACAGAATCCCAGACTGGTTTGAGTTGGAAAGGATGTCAAAGTTCATCCAGTTCTACCCCCTGCCATGGGCAGGGACACCTTCCACTAGCCCAGGTTGCTCCAAGCCCCATCCAGACTGGTCTTGGACACTTCCAGGGATGGGGCAGCCACAGCTTCTGTGGGTAACCTGTGCCAGGGCCTCACCACCCTCACAGGGAAAAATTTCTCCCGAATATCTAATCTAATTCTCTCCTCTTTCATTTTGCAGCCATTCCCCATTGTCCTATCACTCCATGTCCTTACAAAGGTGACTTCTTTGGGGTTACTCCATTCTGCACCAAAATCCTGAGGGCTAAGAGCCCTCCTCCTCCTCCCTGCCTGCAGCCCACAGCCTCTTTCCCAGCAACACTTACTGGTCATTGTAGAGAACAATAATTGACATTTTAAATGTGCCCAGTAGCAGAAGAGAACACTTGAAACTGATTGAAAGTTTTCTACTTCAGAAATACTTGGTGTATGGAAAAATGCACTCCAAGGTCCATTTCTGATCCCATTGTGTGGAACTAAGGCCAGAGCAGGTCTCCATGGAGAAGACCTGGAGAATGGACAGGACGTTACAGTAATGGTGTTTATTCTACAGAAATGATTAAGCCAAATAACATGAGCTGAATAGAGCTCCATGTCCTTTTTATAGCATTAATAAGGTGTGTAATGGACAACTGTCTCCCCATTAGTGGATCTAATACCTTGGCTTAAAAGTCCTACCCAGGAAACTTTCATGGCTTTTTTGCTGACTTCACTGGATTTCAGCAACATAATAGAGAAGTGGGATTCAGCCTAAAAGTCAGACAGTGAATGCAGAAGTCAAGACTTAGGAAAAAGATACAAAAAAAGAACTGTTGATATGTCTCTTCCCTGACACGTCGCAGTGTATCAAAATGGCCACTGCCTTTATTTTGTTTAATCACTTATCTCCATGGAGGGAAGAGGAAATTCCCAAGCACGCATGATCGTTAAAAATATTAGCCAGGGCCTGGTGATTATTTTTGGTAGCTAAAAACTTCCTGACTGAGCGGTTTGGGTTTGCATTGGACTTCAGTAAATGTTTTAGGATAACTTTCATAAATACCCATTATACTCAAACCAGTGGGCAGTTTACAATTCAGCTGGGAAGGGCGGGGATGTGTTTCTCTTTCTTTTGTTCTGCCGTGCCGCATGCTAAAGTGCATAGAGCCACACTGAATTAGCATTTAGCTATTTTCTCGTATCCTTAAATAAAGGACTAGTTCACACAGTCAGAAATCTCTGTTTCCTTTCGGGCAGGAAAAAGGAAGTGAATGCGAGGGGCAGATTTGGAGTTTGCTTGCAAGAACAATTGAACTCCCATCCAGAGGGGAAGGGGATCTGCGTCAAGAGGAATTCACTTTTTTTTTTCTCTCTCTCTCTCTTTTTTTTTTTTAAATTCTGGAAGGGAAGAGAAAATGACCTTTAGTTTAAAAGCCTGAAAGAATAAAGGTCTGAGCCTTTAGAGCTGCCTGCACAAATATAGTCATGAAGGCTTTTTCCTGACAAAGGGCTCCCGTGGCTGCTCTCGCCGTCCTTCAGCGGCGGGGCCCGACTGCGGACACGGCTCCGGGTGCTCCCCTCTTACTTATCCAAGGTGAAGGGCGGCACCAAAACCTGTCAGCAGTTCCTGCCCGGGAGGGACAGTCCCTGGGTATTTTTTGAAAAATATCTACCATTTTTCTCTCTGTCCCTCCCCAGTGCTGCCAGGGTGATGAGTCAGATGAGACTTACTGGATGGGATTTAGTGGATCCCCTCGTCTTTTTCCCCAAAAGTCCTACTTATAGCTGTCTGTACAAGCAGGCAGGGCATCAATTTGACCTCTTATGTGGCCAAGACCTCACACTGGCCCAATTTTGGTCCCTTTTCAGCAAACCACAAACCCTCTCCCAGCTTCTCTGGGAAGAGGATGTGAACTGAGGTCTCAGGGGCTTGACCAAGAGTCAAAACATTATCTGTGTGGTCTCATCTATGTGGTCTCATCCAAACCATTTTAGTTCTCACCACTACTCTCCATTTTAGTGAACCTTGAATATCCACAGAGTACTTTTCTCTATATTTCTTTCTCCTCCTCGCAAGCCAGATTTCCAAGGAAGCTCCAGAGATGGAGAATATGCAGTTGAACCTTGCTAAGATGCTTGAGCATCCTATCACCAGGGGCATTAGGCATTTTAGGATGTTGGGTCAGTCAGTTTTATGGATCAGTCAAGGTGAGGGCCCTCCCTGTGGTACCCAGCACTTTGCCAGAGAAATCCTGGGAAAAGAGCATTAGGCTATAACCTGCTGCAGCTGAGGGACTCATCACCCTTCCCTGCTTCTCACACATCAGTCAGACCTGTGCTGGATCCCTGACAGAGTTTGCATGAGGGGTTTCTGCCCTAAAATCAGAGTCTAGGCTAACAGTTCACATCCTGCATCCTGCAGCAAGAGCATCGCTTTCCCAGGCCTGCTTCCCTCCAGGGCTGCAGGTAATAAACAGGGCCCTGAGGGAGCTCAGGGGATCCAGCTGCAGTTCGGGTTCCCACATACTCAAACAAGTTCCTCAGAGCAGTTTTTCTCCCATCCAACCAAAATATTTGCTCGGAACGTGGAGCCGCGGCTGGGCAATGTCAGCAGCAAATGTCAGCAAGTGTCAGCAGGAGAGAAACTAATTAGACAAAATGGGCCAAATTTCTCCTGGGAGGAGCTTCTCTGTGATCACTGTAGGAAGGGTGAATGTGGCCTAGTGGTTAAATTGATTATTTTGTGCTCTCTTGTTGCCTCTATCCTGGTTTTATCTAGGCAGCCTCGCTGCCTGCCCAGGGGCTCACTTGGCTCTGGGGAGAAACGTGGGCAGGGACCCCCCTGACAGCACATCACAGACACCTCACAGCTGAACTTGGATGAAATCACCTCTCAGGACTAAATCTGTGGTTCTCCAAATATATTTTGGCAGGCTTCCACCTTTCTTCTCTGAAGTTGTCCGTCCCCAGTGCGTGCAGCTGGAGGGATGCCCCTGCCAGCGCTCAGAGGGACAAACCCAGAGCAGAGAGACACCTTGAGGGACAAACACAATCGGTTCTGAACAGATCAGGCATCATCTCTGCTAAGGTCAGACGTCTGCAGAGCCTGGCACTAGGCAAAGGTGCATCTGGAAATGCCGAGGCTGGGATGACTCAGTGCATGAGGAAATGGTGTCACCTCCAGCCCTGTGCAAGCAGCTCTGCTCCCTCACCCTGCCACTGCTACCAGATCCAACCTGCTGCTTTACCCTTTGCTACCAAAACTTTTGGACCAAACTCCCCCAGCTGAAGCCTGATTAAGGTTTCAGGTCCTACTCATGGGTCTGTTGACATCAAGGGAGCCAAGCTGGGCAGCCCATCCCCATGTCCAGCCCTGGATGTGAGCAGAGCAGCATTGTGAGAGGTGTATGGAGAAGGGGAGGATTATAGTGCACAAAACACATGGGAATTTGCCTGCCCCATGTTTTTTTATTCTTATTTCTGTTCCCCCTGAGCTCCCAGCATGGGATGTGCATGGTGCATAAAGGTAATTCATTAACCTGCAGGAATGAGGAGGCCTAAACTTTCCCCCAGTCTCTGTGGCAGCAGCAGTTTGTGATGCCCGGTGTCGGGGACACGCTCCCAGAGCCGTGCCAGCCATGCAGGGGATGTGTACTCAGCTCCTCAGGAATGCACCCTCCAAGCAGGACCCTGGGGTGTGGGAGGGCTGCAGAGGGACAAGGGAAAGGCACAAAGTCCAGGAGAGCCCAGCTGGATGTTTAGGGCTGGGTACCAGGAGGTGTTTTGTTCCCCTCACAGGAAGGGTGGGTTTAGCAGAGTCACGGCACCGGGTTTGGGACTCCGGACCAGACTGGGGGGACAAGAGCTGTTGTGGTGGGACCAGGTGGAAATGCCGAGGTAGGGCAGATTGTGACAGGGTTCTGAGTGCTTGTGCAAGGCCAGGGATAGTGGCAGAGCTGGAGGTGCAATGAGAGGAGCCCTGAGCCCCACATCACCTGCAGGGCTGCCAAGTCCCCCGTGGGGCAGAAGTGGGCTCATTCCCTCCCCAGCCCCTGATTTGCCCATCAGAAGCAGCAGAATCAGTCCCAACCAGGGCTGAGCAGACACTGGAATTTCTACCCCAATCCAGGTGCCCAAGTGTCACCTGAGTGCCCCAACAAAGAGGATAAACTTGCCTAGGAGAATTGGTGGGAATGACCCAACTTTAGCTGAGCAGCAAAAGATCATTTTCCCTCTACTCCTGGAGGATGCAAGGCTCAGGGAGGCTCTGCCAACCCAGCAGGGAGCCTTCAGCTGCTTTATTCATAGAAATCCAGCCTTCACACCAGCCCTGGAGCTGCTGCCTCTCTGGCACCAGCCCAGAGAGGGTCTGTGCTCCGAGCAGACGAGCAGGGCAGCACAGGCACCACAGCCAATGTCACAGCAGGAGCGATAACATCAGGATCAGCAGAGAAATGGAGTCATTGGAGCAGGACATCGTCACGTGCCCAGTTCCTCCTGCTGCACAAATGAACAGTTCAGGTTGGATCATCTTATTTTCCATAAACACACCAGGTTGTTAATCCTGGATTTGCTGAAGAGCGCTGCTGGGACAGTGCTTTGAGTTCAAGTGTCAGCCTTAAACCTGAGCTTTACTGAGATTAGTCCCAGCTACAAAGTGACCAACACTCAGCAGGTTCCATACGAGTACAAAAATGGGTGAATTAGGAATCCTGTGGCACACAGTGAGCAAAATTACTGCTCTGTTATTTCTGAATTCTTTTTCTTTTATTTTTTTCTCTGTTTTGATTTCGATTTATTTTTCCATCGTAGGAAGCAGCTCAGAGATTGGTTGTGGCATACCCTGGGCTGATTCCATGGAAAGCCTCTTTTCAAAAGGAAACATTTGCCATCTTACTCCCAGCTTTGATTTGCCTGTCCCTGCTCACTCACCAGGGCTTGTTCTGCAACATTAATAGGAAAGTTTCTTTGCACAGAGCCAACCAGCAACTGTGCCCAAGTGATTTTGTTCAAGGAATAAAAAGCACATTCACTTTGTGTTTGAGATGACATTTATGTGATGGGGGAGTTTGAGAGCTCGGTGGGGAATATGGCAGAGAAAAAACATTCTTGTGAGGAGCTGTTTCAAAAGAAAAGAAACAAGAATCCAGGAGAGATAAGAAAACGAGCGTTTGCAGAATCTGGGAAAGCCTTGTGCAGAGGGACGGAGACAAAGTACGAGAATGCTCTTTATTTGTGACAAGCTTTCCATCCTGGGCAGCCAAACAGGACATCCTGCTTCAGTTCTCCTTCCTCTCTTTAATTAGAGTTGCGTTCAGGACACTGCCATTAATGTCGTCTCAGCATTTCCATGACAAAGCCCTGTTTTTGCGGGACTTTAGGAACTTGGCCCTAGAAAAATCTGTTATTAGTGTAGGACTGTTCAGCTCAGAGACTGGGGCAGGTTTGCAGGCAAGTGGCTGTAACATTTCCATCACAAGGAGTCGAGTGGATCCATCCAGGATGTGGGAGCAGGGAAGGAGACGGAATGTCATCTCCAGACATGGTGGGATTAGGGGTGCCCCAACCTGTGCCCAAGGAAACATCTCCATTTTGGATCTGAAACTTGGCACTTCTCTGACCCCCATTAAAAATCACACCACTCACACTTCCAAACCTGTAAGTCACTGTGGAAACCTCTGTGTTTTCAAATAATTTTTATAAGCCTGAAAAGAGAAGCAAAATCACCAGCAATGCTGTTTTCAGTGCCTGAAAGCAGGGCCTGGCAACAGCCCCTCTGGTTGAACTTGGCCCATAAATGGGACCCCTAAAATCCCTGTCACACCCTCAGAACAGGTCTTCGTGGTGTAGCACACCCTGCCCACCCCAGCCTGGGACAAACAGCAAAGCAAACAGGACCCAGCAGGGCTGTCAAAGTGTTAAAAGGGGCTGAAACCACAGTGGGCAGCACTGGCAGAGAACCTGGCTGACAAGTGAGCTATAAAACATCCATGTTTGAAAGAAGCTGAAATGCACCTCAAACACCAGGACAGCCTGGGAGGGTTAAACCAGCTCTAGTGATAAACCAGATTCCTGTCGTGCTTGTGGTGCTGCATAAACTCCTTCCTTCAGGTCTCCACGGCAGGACCTGGGGTTTGTGCACTGGCTCTCAGCACACAGGCAGGAGAAATCCTCATTCCTGTCCCACCACTGGCACCAAGGGCCCAATGACACCAGATTGTGTGTGGCTGAAACAGGGGCAGCACAAGAGCGGGAGAAGCCATAGCTCAGTCCAGCCAACGCCTCTGGGGCTGGTTTTGGCTCAAGAAGTACTAAATATTATTAGCAAAATGAAAACACTTTTTTTTCCATGGTGGAAAAACTAGTCCTTCCCACTGAAAACATTAGTGTGATTCTCCCACTCCTAAAGGGAGAGAAAACAGATTCCTTTGTTCCTGTTGCAGCCCCAGGTGCATCACTGGCATCCAGAGTGGAGCGAGCTCTGGAAGAAGCTGTAAAGCAACATTTCATCACAGGATACTCCAAAGCAGACAGGGTTAAGCTAAACATCCTTTTACCACTGCTCTTTCACTTCCCATTTGAGGGAAGAGGATACAATGGTCCTGCACCCTGTACTAAGGCTGTGCTGAGGAAACTGTAGGAAGGCTGTGCTGGGGGATCCCCTCCCTGTGCAGCCATCCCAGGGACAGTTTGGCTGCAGGAGTGGGGCTGTGTTTCTGTGCCAGCTTCCTGCAGCTCAGTGGCACGGCCAGGATGGTGCATCTCCTGTCCTAGACTCCCATGCCCACCAGCCAGGGGACCATGTGCAATTCCCTGTCTTTTCCCACCCTTGCTGCCACCCCGTGGCTTTCCTCTCTTGGGGGTCTGTTGAGGAGCCGAGTTAGAGAAATGATCTGATTTAAATGAACTGAAAGAGTGAAGAATCAGTGGAAAAGCAGCTAGTTTTTGGGTTTCCAAGCTGTCTGGAGCTGTTTGACCAATTTCCCACCCGCTGGAACAAGCTGGTTTGGGTAAAAGGCATCGATGTTCCATTGCCACCCTGGCTGATGAGCTGCTCCGCATCAGAGAAGCCCACCTGGCTTTGGGACTTTGGCTGAGGAGATTTAGGATGTGCTGGCACAGGGACCCACAGGGAAGGCACTAGGGACCACTGGGAAGGCTGGTGGGCTCTGTCCCCCTTCCCAGACCCACGGAACCACAGCGCAGGCGAGGCAGGGCAGGAAGGGAGCCAGCGGAGATGAGTGTTTCCTGACTCTCCAGAGCGAAACAGAAAAGCGCTGTCACTCAGCGGCCCCCGCAAGTGCAGCGGCAAGATAACTCCACACACAGCCACCATCACTTCCCCCCTTTGTCCCTGGCTTTTTTCAGGCCTTCCTGAGCAGAAACGTCCCATCTCCAAAGGAATGTCACTGCTGCTGGCTGCCCAGGAGATGCCGAGCGGCCGCTCTGCCCGCGGACTCAGCTGGGATGTGGGTACTGCAGGCACCCCAGGGTGTGGAACACTTGGCAGCCCCGGGCTGGGAACTGCCACGGGAACCTGCAGAAGACATGCAAGGCAACACAACATGGTGGAATTGAACCGCCACATTCCCCAGTTTCCTGGTCTGAGTCACTCCTGAGCGCAGGAGATGAAAGGCCATTGGGAGCTCACGGAAAACAACACCACTCAGGAACTCAGGGCAGCCCCAGAGCCACAGCAAGCAGCCCCAGTGTTCTGTTCTACACATTCCTTAGGCTCCTGGGACAGCACAGGTCCCCTCCAACCTCAGTAGATGCCCCAGCCCATGCCTGGAGGATGCTCACAGGACATCTCATGGCTGAGACAGTCCCTGCTACTTGTGTGTCCCTGTTGTGGTGCCCACTGAGCCAACCTGGGGTAACCCCCAGGCACTGCTGTCCCTGGCAGGAGACACACATCCCCTGCACAAACCCCACAAGGACCCTTCTGATCTGAAAGGAGGGAGCATTCCACCCCTTAAATTAGGATGTATTTTTCCCCAGGCTCCTTCTCAAAGCGGGCTCTGGCTTTGGCTCTTTGGATGGTCACCCTACGGCCACCTCTCTGTTCAGTAAAGACCTGAGCCAATGCACATAGTTGCAGAGGAAGAGCCCCACAGCAGATGCTTTCACTCCCACAGCAGTGTGGGACAAGGTGGGGCCTGACAGGAACAAGGGGGTGATGAGGCACCCCCAGAGAGGGCCCTTGGACAGCACAGCATCAGTGCCCCCAAAGCCAAGGCTGGAATGCAGCGAAGCTGTTTTATTATCTCCTCCCCTGCCTCTCAAGGACAAAATAATCCAACGGTTGTAGAAACATATTTTTCACCAAGGGATTCTTCATTAGTGCTTGTTTCCTCTCCCAGCTCATTTCCTGGAAGCAGTTTGTGCTGATGGAGGTGGGCAGGAGCTGCCACGGGATGCACAGGCTGCGTGTGTGCGTGCGGGTGCACACACATTCCTTCCATGCCCCATGGCCCAGGGTTTCAGCCACGCTGGGGACACACTGCATTTCTGCTGACCACCAGTTCTCCATGCTTGGAAACACAGGCAAAGAGTGATAGGACAAGGGGGAATGATTTTAAACTAAAAGAGGAGAGATTTAGATTAGATATTAGGAAGAAATTCTTCCCTGTGATGGTGGGGAGGCCCTGGCACAGGTTGCCCAGAGAAGCTGTGGCTGCCCCATCCCTGGAAGTGTCCAAGGCCAGGTTGGATGGGGCTTGGAGCAACCTGGGCTAGTGGAAAGTGTCCCTGCCCATGGCAGGGGGTTTGGAACAAGGTGGGCTTTAAGGTGCCTTCCAACCCAAACCATTCCATGATTCTATGATTCTAAGGACCCTGCAGGCAGTCCTGGTGTTCACAGCCCAGAGCTCACCTGGTGTCAGAGCAGAGGGTGCACAGGCACAACAGGGATGGTTCCTGCTAAGAAACCTTCCTCAGGGGTGTTTACAGGTCAGTGATAAATATTTGCTCCTGGCTTCAGTTTTCCCAGGAAAGGTTTCAGCCCATGAGCAATTGCTCACTGAGCCAGTTCTTCCCTGGTTGTTTACTTTTGGAGCTCCCCAGAGTTAAACACAGCTTTACTCCTAGAGCAACTGGAATGCAACATCTATTATCTCCATGGATGATAATAAACTAATTATGGGTCTTGTGGCAACCAAATAACAAGAAATGATCCTGTAACTGGTGCCATTGATCAGGCACTAAACTGGAGAGCGAGGGTGTCCCTGCAGCGCCCCGTGCCCTCAGTGGCAGCCAGGGAGGGAGGGAGGGAGCTGGCAGCCAGGGGAAAAGGATATGGTGCTTCTGGGAGCCGCGGCCGTTTGAAGGCTGCGAGGGGAAACAGGCCAGAGGGTTATCCAATCTCTCGGAGCAGACATTTCCGCCCGGCACGCCCCAGCGGCACAGTCACTCCGCTTCATTAATAAATCACTAATCCCGCCCGCCGCGGCTGCCGCGGGGAGGAAACGGGAGCTGGGGCGCACGGGGCCGGGAGCGGGACGCGTGTGCGTGTGCCCGTGAGCGCACGGGGAGGGTGCAGGTCGCAGCCAGCAGCCTCACAAAGGCCCTGCCAGGCAGGCACAGCCCTTCCCAGCTCACCTGCGTCTGGCCACGTGTAGAGGATGCTAAGCTGTGCCTCGGCTGTGAGCTCCCTGTGGTCCGGATAAGCCAGGACAAGCATGTGTGACACAACCTGGAGATGGGCAGAAACCTTCCTTCTAGCAACTGTTGCAAGCTCCAGTCCCCCCTCCCAGCTACCTCTCTGTATTTATAGGAAGCCAGAGCTTTCTGAGGGCTTTGAGGCTCTCCAGGACACTATTTCGGCCCCAAACAATGCAAGCAGCATTGTTTCCCCGGGAACACAAAACACAGTTTACACAAGGGCCACTTGGCATTTTGGCAGATGATCAGCAGGCAAAGGCAGGGCTTTCCGGGCTGCAGCCCTGGAGAGGCCACAGCTTCTCTGCCTGAGCAGCAGAGCCAGTGTTGGAGTCCAAGGGCCCATCCTCTGAGTGGTCACTGCTCCCCCAGACACAGCTTGCCTGGACCTGAGCAGCCACAGGACAGGCTGCTGCACCCACAGTTGGCAGTTCAGAGCTGGGAGCCAGAAATGCAGCCCTGGCACTTCCCACCACAGCATCCCGGTGGCAGCAGGGATTTCAGGCACCCGTTGCACAGGAAGACATCCCGGATCAAAACCTGCAGCTGTTTAATCTTTACAGATTAAACACTGGTGTAACAGCACAGATGTTTGATCACAGATAACACAGAGTGTCCTGCGGGACCTGCCACATGCTGCTCCTCATCATGGCACTGTGACCATGAAAGATCCTGATCCCTGGCCCTTCTCCAGAGTCACTCTGCACTGCAAAGACTGCCTGGATCAGCCCCTCATCCCTGTGATGAGCTGGGGCACCCAGAGCTGCCTGGCAGATGCAGGGCACAGCACGGGGCAAGGGCCCACATCGTGCACCTGCCCTGGAGTCAGCATCAGTGGGATGCATTTACATTGGAGTAGAACATGGAATGGGCATTGCTTTCTGCTTGGATACATCCTAACCCACTCCCTGATGGCATTCACACTGCCCCGACCCCAGCAGAGCTGGAAGCAGATACATCCAGGGTGATGGCAGACCCTGTGGCACCCAAAGTGTCTCCCTTGGAGTGTGAGGACTCCCCACAAAGACACCTTGGCTAAAACAGGAGGACCAGGGACACCCAGCCTGTGGCTGCTGAAACCCGGCCTCCGGCAGCGTGATGCAACGAGCCCCGGCCCCACACCTCGCTGGGACATGAAACGCTAAACGGAACAAATTCCTGCCCCCAGCGCCGCTTCCTGTTTTCCTACTACAACGGATCACGCTTCCCCGCAGTCCTTGACCCCGGCGACTGTGCTAGAAAGGATGCGACAACCCGCCCCTCCAGCCCCAGGGCTGGGCTTGGGGCTGCCCCATGAGCCTGAGCCCGCGGCCGGTCTGTCTGTCCATCTGTGCAGATGCAATAGTCACACGGTGCCTCCAGAGCCGGCACAGCTGCCAGGGCCTCGGGGGAGAGGATCCGATAGCCCGGGGGAAAGCAGAGCCACAGAACAAAGCAAAGCCCGGCACGGGAAAGCAAAGCTGAGTCTTTGATTCAGACCCTTTTTTTCCCCGCTCTGAACAAGACAAGAGGGTTGTTTTCTCACTTGCACTTCCCCACGACTGCAGATTCATCTCTTCCTTGGCTCTAGCAAACAGAACCAGGTTGACCAAAGCTCAGGGGTTTTGCTTTCCCTGCACAACTTTAAGGACATTCTCCCCTGCTGCCTCAAAGTCCCTTTCCGGCACATGTTCCCCCATGGCACAGGCAAGAAGGTTTGGCTTCCCAAAATGTCGAGCAGAAGGTGGGATTTTGGTGAGAGCAGAGGAAAGCAGCTCTCCCCAAACTCCCTGTCCCAGGCTATGCCAACCATCATGGATATGTGTTCAAGGAAACAGCCCAGCCAGGGCAGGTTGGTGCCTTTCACTCGCTGTGGAGAGCAACCACCTCTCATCCCTGCTAGGAAATGATGCTGCTCTAACTTTTCAAGATTTCAAAGTGTGAAGTAAATGTTGATCAAACCAAAATGATGGATGTTTCACTGTCCTTATCTTAGGCTGACATGACATTTCAACTCCACCTCTGCTTCATTTTCCTCCTGTTATGGGAGTGTCAAGAGTCAGAAAACCCTCCACGGACAATTCAAACCCAGGTCTCCCCCAGCAGCTTCACCATAGGAAACTTCCACACACACACATTACTGCAATGAGGACAAGAAACATGAGCAGGGCTCTGGGAAGGGGGGAAATACGAGGGCAGTGGGTACCAGTTCAACCAGTATCGGGCAGGCTTAACACTTCTGTCCCTTCTTGCAAAAGGGGGGCTGTGACAACCATTTATTTCGGGGCTGAAGAGCAGCTTTGCAAGCTCAGATCTCCCTTTCCCCCAACAGCGCTTGGCCAGGCCACCCAGCAGCACCAGACTGTCCCTCAGAGACATCATGAAAAGCTCTGCAAAGGGGCCCAGCTCCCACAAAGTAGATGTGAGGATGTGGTGCCACACAGATGCTCCGGCCAGCGCTCCGAGCCATCCTCCGGCCACGCACGGCCGAGCCCTTCGCCGAGCACAGGTCGGGGGAGCTCACCCCTGCTCCCACTGCGCAATCACAGCCAGATAAAAGTCTCCCTCTCCCAGCACTGGGCTCGCAGCTCCAGTTACAACACACTTAATCCTGGAGCCAGTTTGACATTGCAGCTCGGGGCTGATTGTGTGACCCAGTTGTGAGACAGCGAGGCCCCGCTGAGCTCAGAAATGTTAAATACATTGTAATTGGACCCCCCGTGCCTCCACTTTTCTTCCGATGAAGAGGCCCTGGTAAGTGAATTTTCCAGAGCGTTCCTGTGCCGGCGTGGCAGCCATGGCCCTGGAGTGCAGCTGATTCTCAACCCACCCCTGACAGAAGATTTGGAAGCTCTTCCCCATCTGTGGGGTGGTCTGGGTGGGCCACATCAGTTGCAAAGTGAAGGAAACCAAATCCACCCGTTCCTGGTTTATCCCAGTAGGAAACGGGAGTGGGGCTAGATAAGAAGTGAACTCCCCAGGGAAGGGAGGGGAGTGCTGTGCACTCCCTGTTCCTACTTTTACTCTTTATTTTGCTGCACCTTTTAATATCAAATCTTCCCCATGATGCTGCCAGCGTGCCAGGCCCGGTGCCTCCATGGCTATGGGGCAATGCTCCCTGGGTTTTTTTATATAAAAAGTAGCACTTCCCCCAGCTTTAAAACCCTTTTCCTCTTTGCCAGTGCAGGTGAGTGTTTCTCTCGCAGCTGCCGTCCTCTCCAGAGGGGATTTGAAGGCCATTGTCACAAAATCAGCAAACTGGGGCAAAAGACTCTTGACAGACACACAGACAAAGGAAACAGATGTGAAGGGAGCTCTGTAACAGCCTTACTTTGCTACCAAACACTCCAAAACGCTGCGAGGACAAACCCAGCAGGAGTGTGAAACATCTTCTCTGCCTCTTGAGGACTTTAAAAAAAGCCAGTTTGTTCTCCTGAAGTTTCCAGACTCGCAGGTCACAGCCAGCAGGTCGAGCTCTCCAGAGAAAGTGCCAGACAGAAGCTGCTCACTGGTGTGTCGGGGCAGAGCTGGGGGGATACCAAGTCCAGTGGGCAGTGGGGAGCTCCCACATGGGAAGTAGTCAAGCTCCAGGCATGTTCTGGCGTGGCTGTCAGACCTCAGATTTGGTAGCCATCTGTGTAGGAACAGTTTTGGTGCTCCCAGAAATCCTGGAGCACTTCCCTGGGCTGTGAGGTGTGTGGGGCCTGAGCCAGCCCCCAATCCCTGCACTAATGGGAGAGCTCGTGGCTCCCTCATGGCTGTTTGTCTCTGGCCATGGGAGGGTAGGACACATCCCAGTGCTCAGCAGAGAAAGACTGCCTTGACATGATACCCGAGGCACTTCAGGGCGGGAGATGTTCTCGTTGTTTGCCTTCCTTTGAAGTAAAAGCCCTCAAAAAGGAAGGAACGCCAGAGCCTTCTCCAAACACACTTAATTAATCCAACTTGTCACATTAACAACATCAAAACAGGGCAACTGCAGAAGAGTCTGGGCCTCATCTCACACCCACAGAGCCAAGAGGGCTCCACAGAGCTTCTCCCGGAGCTGGGCTGGTCGGCTGAGGAGCAAAAACTCAGGCAAAGGACTCAGGGCACAGGTTGTGCCTCGAGGGCACTTGTACAGCATTGCAGACAGCAGAGCCAGGTCCTCACTGACCATGTGTGGAGCCCACGGGCAACACGGATTGCACAGTGTGTTCTCTGCTGTCCTGCTTCCTCCAGCTGGGAGGTTTGGTCCCCCCTCAGTCTACCTATACCCATGAATTTGTGTGTGCCCTTTCCCAGGAGGCTGTCAGGGAGCAGTGTAAGGATGCCTGTTATGGTAACTGTACCCCCAGGTCACGCCACTGTCCCGCTGTCAGCACTGCAGGCAGCAGCCAGGTCAGAGGGGTGGCTCTCACTGAGTGGGGCTGAGCCCCCCTGCCCTGGTGCCCCAGGCCCCCAGACCCTCACTGCCTCCTTCCCAGTGTCTGACCCCAGCTGATAACCTTGGAAAGCTCCCTCTGACCTGGAGGAGCTGGGAGAGGGAAAGAGGTTGACTTTTAACCCCCTGTTGCGCTTCATCCTCCTCCTAAATGGGCTGAACTCCCCCCTGCTGCCTCCTCTTCACCCTGAACCCATCCATCTCCCGGCTGCCGGAGGGGCCTCTGGAGCTGGAGGCCTCCAGGTCTTCCCACGATCCCATCTTCAAATGAGGAGGAAAAAGTTTCACTTACAACCACAACCTCACCTGGACTCACAGTTCATCTGTCACCTGACCCTTCGTCTGCCACCACAGGGAAGTGGGGCCCTGGCAGCAGGTCCCTGGTGAAGTTTGGTCACTCAAGGGGATCAGGGAGGGGGCATAATAGTTTTGACAGAGCTGCTCAGTGACTAAACCAGAGACTTTGGCCAAGTCACCAAGTGAGACAGACCCTGACCCCTTCCCCTCACAGCCTGTCTAAAAGGAGCCCCACTCTCAGCCAGGACCTGGTGATAAACTCGGGGCTTTGATGTGGAGGGGAAAGGGAGACACCCAGTGCGACCCCTTATCTCCCTTTTCTTCTGTCCCTGCTGTGAACAAGTGGTGTGGGAAAACACTTTCCCAAAGACATCCCTGGAAAGGAGGGGCTGGACAGAGCCTGGGTTCCCCAAGAGCCATGGGACAAGAGGGCTGTGGCTGCAGCCCAAGGCACGACGTGACAGCTGAGAGCCACCCACCCGTCATTCCAGGGCAGGCACGTCCCCAGGAGCTCCGACACAAAGCTGGGACACACAGGCTGATCAGAGGAGACTCCAAGTGACTCTGTGGGGCCCTGATCCCCCTGCCTCCTTCTGCCCTCCTCTGGTGTCCGTGGGAGGTTTTCCTTGGATCGTTCTCATCGCCTGCTAAAGCCTGTTTGTTCACGTGGAGGCAGAGCTTTAACGAAGCCCCCAGCGTGGCAGGGATAATTATCTTGTGCTCCAGGAACTGCCCTCATTATTTGTTATTAATACTGGACGGGGTGTTCCCTGCCCAAAAGGAATCCCAGCCCTGATCCTGCCAGGCGCTCCGTGGGAGTCGTGCAGAAGGATTTGCAGCATCTGGGACTAAATATAGACCTTGATGGGAGGAGGAGGAGGAGGAAGCAAGGCCAGGAGTCGGGAAGGGGAGCGACATGTGCGTGGTGCCTTGGGCGGAGCGGGAGTTGCCTGTACTTGCTGCCTGTGCCTGCCTGTCCTCTCTCCCGGCTTAGGAAGGAGAAGCACACCCCACTGTGGCTGCTCGTGCACTTGGAAGGCCCGTTGGCATCCGAGATCCCCCTGATGGAGAGGTCATCTCAACTCCCGATGCCATCCACGACTTTGCAATTGGAAAACCCTGAAGTGAGGAAATGTAGGGGCTGGGACCTGCGTGTCACATGGCACCGCTCTCCAAAGGGAGAGGCTGCAGGGAGGAAAGGGAGAGCTGTTGGCAGGGAGTTTTCCCTCCTTCACCCTGTCTGCTTTGGAGAGGAAAAAATTCTGGAAAAAGGCGTGCTCTGGTGTAAAAAAATCAGTGTATCCCATTGCCCCTGTGGACAGTGCAGGCAGAGATGGCTCTGCAGGGAATGTCCTTCTGACACTTCTGCACAGCTGGGTCCCCACCTCAGGGCCACACGCCACAACATCTGGGTGCAAAAGGCAGCAGGGAGAGTGCTGGGGGTCCAGAGGCTTTTTTTTTTTTTTTTTGACATGCTTTCAAACCCCAAAAAACACATTTCAGGAAACGTTAGAAGGGAAAATGTATAAAGCAAGGAGGAGCAGCATCTCTGGGTGACAGGAAGGTGGAGTGGGAGAGCCACGCTAGCGGGAGCTGAACTGTTTAAGAGCTGAGGTTCCTTTGGTTTTACAAATAAGAGGTTTAAAGTTTGAAAATGTGTGAAGCTGTCTGCTGGCGTGGGTCAAACTGAGGCAGCAGCTTCACAGGGAAAGGGGAGGGCGGATGGATGCAATAAAAACATTGACATACTTTGCACCAAGGCTTGCCAATAACAAGTTTAATTCTGGAGCTGCTAAATGTTTTGTTTTGTCGTTCTCAGATACAAAACGTGCTTTTAGTGAGCAGCATTTTCCTTGAGAAATTGGTCCCAGCCTCGAAAGAAAGAGAAAAAGCCTTTAAAGGATATTAAATGGCCCCCAAGAAAGAAAGGAAGGTTTTAATTTCGTGTGCAACGCAGCATTTGCACAATGAACCAGGAAAGGAAACATGGCAGAGATTCTCTCTTTGGGTCTGAGCCTGTCTGACTTTGTCCTTGTGGTTTTCGGTTCAGCTACAGAGCAGAAACATCCATTTCCCCCCCTATTTCTCCCCCTCTCTCAAGTACAGCCTTGCCACAGACACGGGCATGGGAACTCAGCGCCTGGCAGTGCCCCTGGAGCTGCAGCCGGGTGTGATTCATCCCCTTTGGATGCTGCTGGTTAAGATCCCTCCCCAAATCCCAGCTCTCAGCTGAGGTTATTGCTCTTGCAGGCTCAGCCATGTGTTTCTGTTTACTGGCTGTGTGTGCCAGCGGAGCCTCCGCGTCCACACACATCATGTTTGCATATAAGCTGCAAATTTGAGTTTGATTTGGTGGGCTGGAGCCCCGGGGGCCTCTTGGATGCCTTTGAAATAGTTGCTGGGTCTGAGAGGTCTCTAATGTGTGGGGATGTGTGGTCTAGGAGAGGTGCTGAATGGGGGGGGAGTGTGGGAAGAAGAGCAGGAGGAAAGAGAAAGGAAAAGGAGAGGAAAGGGATAGAGATGATGGAGAAATTCCAGAGAGAAGAGAAACAGCACCCAGCACAGTGCAGTGCAGAGCCCATCTCGTGGTGAGATCATGGTCCCACATGTGTCACAGCCCCAGTGCCCAGCTCACAGCACACACAGACCCGTTTTCCCACATCCTTTCCCAAGGGATGCACGCTTGAGTTCGGCATCCCAGCAGCAAAACTCTCTCTCTCAACCAGCAGAGACAGACCTGTCTCTGGCCACCCAAGTCCAGCAGTGACCTCCTGGTCTCGTCCTCCACGGCAGTCTGATGGCAGCCTTTGCAGATCCCAGCAGCCCAGCCCTGTCCCCCCACTCTCCCCCCAACCCCGCGGGGCCGCCGTGCCCTCGCATCCTCCAGCGCGCCCGTCTGAAACACCCAGCAGGAGGCTGGGAACGTTTGGCTGCTCTCCCAAGGAGATTTTCCTTCATAAAACACAAGGCAGGCGGGGGCCTTTCACATGCAGTGGGCCCGGCTGAATCCCTTTTCTCGGCAGCCAGCGGGAGGAAAATGGAGGGGGGACAAGAGACGGGACGGCCACTGCCTTTGTTTGGTTTTTGAGGCAGAAAGAGGACGTTATGGGGGGTTTAAAGATATAATGATGGGCCTCAACGTGGTGGAGGAGCAGCATGGGGTGGGAGGGCTTCGGGTTGCCATGGCTGGGGACAGGAGAGGTTTGGTTGTCACTGCTGGTGGCTCTGGGCAGGGCTGAGCCCCTCATGCTGGGCATCCACAGGGTTGGGATCTTCCTCTGGGCTTGTCCCGTTGCACTCACGGGTGGTTCAGGGAGGAACAGGCTGCCCAGGGCAGTGGTGGAATCCCAATCCCTGGAAGTGCTCGAAAGGGATGTGGATGTGGCACTTGGGGACACGGTTTGGTGGTGAACGTGGTGCTGTTGGGTTAGTTGTTGGGCTCGATGATCTTTGAGGGCTTTTCCAACCCTAACAAATCCATGGTTTAATAAATAAACAAGTAAATAAACCAACACTGATTTGCACTTTGGTGAGGAGAGGGGACCCCACTCCTGCTCTGGCTTTGCCCCCTCCCCCAACCCTGAGGAGCAGGGGACGGCAGGGACAGGGACAAGGACAGGGACAAGGCCAGCACCGCCCTGAGGACCCATCAGGGAGTGGGGCCAGCCCATCTGTGTGTCACTAGATGGCGGCTGCACCTCAGGAATGGCCACCGGGGCCTGGCGGGGGCCAGCCTGGGGTGTCCTGTCCTCACAGGGTGGCCTGGGGGACCTCCAGACCCCACAGGGCAGCTGGAGGGGCCCAGCACAGCCCCCCCAGTGTCCCCTGGCACCCATGTCCCCACAGGCACCAGTGGAGGCTGTGCAGGAGGAACTTCTCTCCCTGCTCTCTGCAGCCTGGCCTTACAGGACAATTCCTGCAGGTCAGGACCTCGAGTTGCACCAGGAGAGGTTTAGATTGGATATTAGGAAAAATTTCTTCACTGGAAGGGTGGTCAGGCATTGGAACAGGCTGCCCAGGGAAGTGGTGGAGTCCCCATCAACTGAAGTGTTCAAAAAAGGTGTATTCGTGGTTTTTAGAGACTTAGTTTAGTGGTGGGCATGGCAGTAGTGGGGTAACGGTTGGACTTGATACTCCTGGAGGGCTTTTCCAACCTTAGTTATTTTATATTTTTATGATTCTATGAATCCAAGACCTCTGCAGCTGCATTGTCTTCAGGACATGTCCAGCACTCCTCATGTGTACACACGGTCACCTTCCCTCCTGCAAATCTTCACTTTCTGTCTCCCTTTTCTACCCTCAAATCTGAGTTTATTGCAGCCCAAAAAGCTACTTTATTGTGCATTAAAGTTGAGAGCAAAATCACTCCATTGGAGGGAGACAGGCTTTGAGTTAGGAGATTCTGCATTTTCCTGGAGGAGCCTCAAAGCAGAAAGCCAGTGTCTTCTGGGTCACAAGCAGACTCACATGGCAAGATAAAATATCTCCCTCCCCTTGCCAGACTGACATATTCTGTAATTCACTGCATTTTAAACAGGCAACACATTGTGGAAAATGAAGTCAGACTGCCTCAGAAAGGCTACATGACATAAACCTGAAGCTGCCAAGCTGATTCCAGATGAATCAGGACTAAACATGTCTCTCCCTTGAGGTCTCCTTCCCATTTCACCAGGTGTTGACCCAATTCCTGTCTTCAGGTTTTCACGCCTCCTTAAAGAGGTCATTTGGGCACATTTCTGACCTCTGCTGCTCTGGGTTCACAAGTTGAGACACCCCCTCCTGCCTTAATTCCTCATGAGATCAGGCTCTGTGGCATTAAAACAGAATCACTCCCACCATGCATTTCCCTCTGCACCTCTCATGTCTTCTGGAAGCCTCTTTGAGCTGCCTACTGCAGCACAGCAGCAACAGTGAGAGAGCTCACAGCCTCCTGGGAGTGGTGGGGGAATGGGAGCCCACCAGCAGGACATTTGGCACGTGTCCTACAACCCTCAGCCCCTCAAAGCCCATCTAGGCTTCCCTCTGCCCAGCTCCTTCCTGAGCCACAGCTCAGCCCAACCGTGGCTGAGGTCAAAGAACTGCATCCCTCCTGTTCCCTCTCGAGGAAAAGCAGAGGCAGAGATGGAAAAGACCTCATCTCATGCCTAGACTACCCTGGGCTGAAGGGTGTGAACCTTCCACAGTGGTCTAAAACACTCTGCAGCACCGCAGAGAAAGCCCCTCACAGAACTGAATCCCCAAGTCTGGGCAGATGCAGGTGGGGAGTGTGGATGTGCCTCCCACTGAGGCACAGCCTGGGATCCCCATCCGTGGAAAGTCATCAGTGATTCCCTGGGAGGTACACAAGCCTCAAAAATGGAAAGCAAACACCTCTCTCAGCAGCACACATCTGCAGTATGGCCCCTGACAAGCTCCTGTCAGACCCATGGGCTTCATGTTCCCAGCATGGCCAGTTCCCTCCAGCACTGGGGCCTGGCACTGGACAGATCTGCAGCTTTAAGGCACAGCCAGGCCGTGGAGCAGGTTGCTCTTCCCAGCCTCCACTGACCTGCCAGAGTCAACTTAGCTGAGAGTAATTAGTGTGGTTATCAAGGGAAGAGGTGGATTAATGTGGGAAAGTCATTGATGAAGGCAGAGAAGGGCAGATGCTTTCCTGGAGTCCCCAATCAATATAGACCTTGGAGGATGAATGAGGGCTTCAAAGGAAAGCATCAGTGAACAATTGAATGTTTTTAGCTCCCGGATGGCTGCTCTGCCTGGAGCAATGAGCAAAATATGGCACAGGGCACCCTGCACACTCTGCCAGTTATCCCTCCCTTGGGCCTCAGAAGGAGCCTCTGCTCACCAGGTGCCCATGCAAGGGAGAAGAACGTTGATGGGGTGGGATGAAGGTGGGCACCAAGGGTGTGGAGGTGGCTGTGAATCTTTGGAGCTGAAGTCCAAATTCCTGGCCCTCTGGCTCTGCCCCACACCTTCCCTTCCCAGCGGGGTGAGTGCACACCAACAACATGATGGGGCTGTCGGTGACTGTCACTGTGCAGGGCTCTCTGGGACAGCCACGGCCTTGAACATGTTGCAAAAGAAAACCATCCTTGCGACCCCAAGTCCTCTCTCAGAGCCTGAGCAGCATCCAGCACCACCAGCTCTCCTGCCCTGTGCCCGTGCCCTGTCCTGTGGCACAGAGGGCAGTGCTGTCAGTCACCACACAATGTGCTGGTGGCCTTACCAGTGTCCACTCCCAGTGCTCCACTTTGCTTTTGCTTTACTGTGCAGTGCAAAGATAGAGAAAGTGGGTCAGGAAGAGCTGGGAGGGGCTGTTGGGAGGGGAGGGAAGGAAGGAAGGAGCTGGAAGGTCACAGGCTCTGCTGCAGCCCCTCAGCAGAGTGAGACAGGGACACCAGTCTAGGGGCCACCACAGCTCCTGTGTGCCACCGCTCCTGCCTGCACTGGATGCAAGGTGCACATGGACACGTCCCTGGGCCCAAAGCTGTCCCTTCCCAGGCAAAGCCTTGCTGGTCTCTAAGGTGCAGAGGTGCTTTGTTGTTGGCTGAAGGGGAAACAGAGGCACGGAGTGGGAAGCAGCTTGCCTGGAGTCAGCAGTACCTGCTGGCAGGGGGGTGCTAAGCCACGTGTGGGTGGCTGCTGGCACATGGGCTATTGGCCATGGCCCTTAACACCATCCTGGTGGCAGCTGTTGCCAGAAGGGTATGGCCACACGTGGCCAGTGGAGCCGTGTCCCCGTGTCCCAGATCCTGGTCACAGGGAACGTGGCCGAGGTGTGGGAGGGCACAGCAGAGCTGCCCTTGACCCCGGTGCCAGCAGGGCAGCACTGCCCGCCCATCCAGGGCTCCCCGTGTCCCAGCTCCAGCCGTGCCACCCGCCTGCAGCACCCAGCGGCTTTACTCGAAAGCCAAGCGGGGCGGGACAGCCCTGCAGAGAGGGATCAAAACCAAAACAAATCGGAGCATGTTATTTTTTTTTTTTTTGCGCTCCCGGCCCAGCTCCCAGCCCCTCCTCTGTCATCCCCGCTGGAATGTGTCTCCAAATTCCTCGCTGGCTCGCTGCGTGCTGCTGCCGGCTTTGCCTCTGATTGTTTGCAGCGATTGCGCTTTTCCCACACTCCAGATCATGGCTCGGAATCACCGTGGCTCCGTGCCGGCTCCGGATCACCCCCAGCACAATGAGCGAGCGCAGGCTGAGGCGAGGCGCAGTTGCAGCAGCCGGCGGGTGCAGCGGGTGCTGCGTGACTCGGCCCTGAGTCACACCTGAGTCACACCAGTTCAGCCCCTCTGATCCCAGTTCAACACCCGCGTCCCGCACAAGGCCGGCAGCAGCTGCCTCCCACCCCTTCACCCCACATCGGTCCCTGCCCCAGGGCTCACACAGGCTTGACCAAGCAGGGTCTGGGCAGATGCAGGGCGAGCAGGGTGGGAGGCATAGATGTGGCTGCTGCCTTTCCACGTGTTCCTGATGGAATGATTCCAGTTCAGTCTCCATTTCCCAGTCCTAACACAGCACGGTCACAATTTCAGGTGTGACTCTTCCCTGGTGTGGAGGCTGTTGGGATTTCTTCACTTGGGGAACATTTTCCATCTGAACACCTGGACTTCACTCTCTGCAGCCCTTGGAGGGGGAGGTGGGTGGCTACAGGGACATGTTTGTTGCCCACACTTTGTTTTTCCTGGCTGAGGCCAAATCCCCCTGCCTGGTGTCACTTCCCTGCTCCACACACTCAGGGCAGCTGCCATTTCCATCAGTCTGGATGTGCCAGGGAGACCCTCATGCTCCAGTGCCTGGGACATCAGCAGCAGGATGGCCCAAAAAACGGCTGAGACCAGCTCTGGTCACACAGATCCCTTGTCCATCCCAGCTCTGAACATTTGACACCTCTAACCATGAATCCACCCTACTCCCCACCACGGTATCAGCTGAACACCTGGCAGCTCCTTCCAACACCCCAAAATTCCCTTATCTACATCATAAAGTGGGGAAGAAGTCCTGAGGAGAGGTGTTATCTCCTGCAGCCAGGTCAGGAAACACCTGGGAGTCAGTGGCCTGGACTGACATGCTGAATCCAGGCTTCCCACAGCTGCTCACTCCCATTAATGGACTGCATTTTACAGTGACTTCACAAACTAGTTAATCCTTATCTGCAATTTATAAAAGGATAAACTGCACATGATTAAGACCATATTGTGTAAGGCACCCAGCTCCAACAAAACCCTGCAAGGAGCCAGCACACGATCCCAGGTCCCTCAAGCCCTCCAGGACCAGAGAACAGGGGCTTTCCAGAGGTCACCTACAGCCCTGAGCAGCCTCCAGCCTCCCATCTCCCAGCCCAGCTCTAATCTCAGGGCTCAGGACTCTGAGCATGAATAAACTCACCTGTTATTTGCAAACAATTCACCCAGAAGTACTTGTCAAACAAAAACCTGTAATTAAGCAAATAGCACAAACCCTCTCCCTCATTGCACAGCGCTGCAAACTGGCTTCTGTTTGAATTGTTTTATTGCAAAGGGTTTTAAATCACTCCTTTTATTTGGGGTGGGGTAAAGGCTAAACACATTAAAAAATCAGGGAAAGAAGAGCTGGATGGGCACCTGCCAGGGCTCTGTCACAGCTTTTCTCATAGGAAACCCCCCTAAACCTGCTGAGAACCCACAGCATTGCCTTCTGTTCTGCTCCTATCGCAAACCAAACACGGTGGAACGTGAATGTAAACAGTTTTTTTAGCCCGGTCAAGTTGCCAGGTGCCAAATTAGCACACTCAGCTGAGCCTGGGCACTAATTGTGCTGTTTGTGTGGCACTGGAGCAGGAGGTGGCACAGCACATCATCCCCCCAGCCCTGGGGGGACCAGGACTCCCATTCCCAGCACTGTGAGTGGGTCCCGCCCCCTGGAACAGCACTGCACCCTGTGGATGAGGGATGGGGCAGGGTCCCACCTGAGAGAAGCCTCTAGGGAGTGATTTCCCACCCTGGCACCCCAGTTTGGGGACAGGGAAGAGCTGCTGCAGACTTCCCCTGGAGCAGCTCCCCAGAGCAGCGCCTCCCCCCTCAGTTCTCCAGTCCTGGCTCCTCCAGTGAGGTCTGTTTTCTTTGGGCACCAGGACTTCTTCTGGGGCACCAGCCAGTGGGGACCCCCCCTCCTCCAGCCCCAATCCCTGTCACAGTCCTGCTGGCTCCAGCGCTGCCATCCCAAACCGCCGGAACTCGACATTCCCCTGCTGCTGAGCACGGACAAACTCACTGCATGTGCTGGCACGTGTGGCTCAAACCCAGCGCCGGTGTCATCCCCGGGGGCTCTGGCAATCCTTATCACGTTTCCCCAGTCGCTCCCTCCTTCCCCACACAATGAAGGTCAGGGTGCAGAGGGACATTTGGTTTCTTGCCATCAAAACAGCCCGGTTTGGGTTTTTTTTTCCTTCTTCCTGCCCATCAAATCCCGGGTCCCCGTATCCAGCAGACTCGAGGTGAGGTGGCCGACACAGCGTGTGGATGTTGGGATGGGGCAGCCCCGGGGCAGCCCTGCAGTCACTGCCCCACAGCAGAACCCCATGCTCTGCCCTGCAAGGATGGGATCCCACTCACAGACTTCCACTCAGGAAATGACCGAACTGGGAAATTAATGTAGTCAACAAGCATTTACAGCTTTGCCTATTTTTTTACTGCTTAGAGTGTTGTTTTTTTTTTAAAGGCTCAGTTTTTTCCAAGGTTTGGAAAGCCTGGCACAGAGCAAACCCGCCGGGACAGCCAGGCCTGGGGGAGCAAGAGGGTTCTGGTAATTTTGAAATAAAACTATTTCTTCTGTTAGAAAAACAAGTACTGGGCAGGCCAAAGACAAATACTCTTGAGTGCTTGCTTTTAACACCTTCAGCACCAGCTGGAGCTTTTCATTTAACAGCAGCTTCTCACCTTGAAACGCTCCTTAAATGGAGGGTGTCAGTTTTTTTAATTAACTTGAAATCAAATAAAAAAATGGTTTCACATTTTAATGTTTGGCTTTGTGAAGAGAAGCTTCCTCTGGCTGTGTGGGTTTTGCACAAGCCAAACTAGCTTCCTCCTGCCCTCACAGCCCCCTTGGCCTCACCACCAGCCCTCAAACCACCCCCACCTCGAGCCCAGCACAGCTTTGTCTATGCAGGAGAGTGCAGGGCCAAATGCAGGCTGCTGTGACCCAGCGGTGACAGTCTCAGGGCTGTTTGCTGCCAGTAAATTTCATGCATGTAGGCGGTGGAATAAGAGGTCAGGGAGGCACTACTGGTGTCACTGCTGGTGTCACCTTGGTGTCACTGCGTGGGGAGCTCAGCCTTCTTATTAGACAGCAGAGCACCCACACATGAGAAACCATCCGAGCGATGAGTGCGTAGGAAACCAGGCGGGTTTCCTGTCTTGGCTCGGCTGCTCCTGGTGCTGCCTCGTGCCTTGAGCCCCAGCTCCATCCATGCCAGCCCCCAGACAGCGTGGCACCACAGCCCCATGGGCTCAGGGCAGCTCTGCCCTGCTGGGGGCACTGCCAGTGGTGCCCATGGCTGTGCAGCTCCGTCAGGAACCGCTGCACATAAAGCTTTGCTGAGCTCTTTTTTCCCCTGTTGATAAAAGCATGTTCTTGGCCAGTGCCCAGGGACAGGTTCTCCATGGAAAAGGGGATCCATCTGGCAAGCAGTGCCTGACCTGAAGCTACCAGGATGGAGGCACGAGCCTCCCTGGGAACTGAGGGATGGGGGATCTCCTCAACTTGGGCACAGTGAGAGGTGGGAAGGGTCAGATTCTTAGGTCTAATGGTCCTGGTGGCACAGACCATCATGCTGTCATCTCCACAAACTGCTGGTGGCACATGGCCCAGGTAAGGAACAGCTACTGGAGGAACATGCCTCAGGCTGGTGTGATGGGGAAGGTGAGCATCACCATTCCCAGGGCCACACTACCCCTTCCCACACCAGAGCTGGCTGGTGCCATGCCACATTGTGCTATCCCATGCTGTGCCATGCTGGCCAAGTCCTGGCAGTGAGGGGCCAGGGCTCTGAGGGGCTGGTGCCTGTGGGGGCTCAGTGGGGGGACCTCAGGTGTTTGTGTTGGAAGCCATGGGCAGCTGGGGCTGGGAGCGCTGGGACCAGGAGTGTGCAGAGCAGGGTGGCTGGGTTTTCAAATCCATTGATTCACAGAGGAGCCAGCAAGGGAGGGGCAAGGAGCAGCCTGCCTCGTAATTGCATTAATTACCCAGGCTTGCTCCCAGCAGGATCGCACACCGAGCACGCTGCCGAGCCATCCACGCCGAGGCAGGTGCCTCATCATCCCCCACCAGGCAGCTGTGTCACCATCCCTTCCTGTCCCCACCATCCCAGCAGGAGCATCCAGCCGGGCCTGGGCCATGTTCTGCTCCTCAGGTGTCTCCCAGCCGGCTTCCCCATCCCTGTCAGACATCAAGGGTCACATCTGGGGTCACCCTGGGTGTGCAGCCCTGGCCATGACGACTTTTGGGAGAGGCGCAGAGCAGTCACACGCTGGTTCTTTGCAGGCTGTTGGGAGGGCAAGGCAGGGATCCTGGTGATGCTCAGGGGGATCACCAAGGTCCCTGACTCCTGTCAATCCACCGGGACACTGCTGTGCTCTGCAGGACCAGGCAGGGTGGTGTGTGTGGGATCTGGCCCCGGGGTGTTCGCTCAGCCCGTGTCCAAGTGACGCAATGGAAAGCAGCAAGCAGGAGCGTGCCTTGCCCCTACTTGCAGCTCTTCCAGCTCTAGGGCTCGATGGTGGAGATAAACGGCCTTGATGGGACGGCAGGACAAGTTCCAACACTGCTTCCCAGTGTCTGCTGCCAGCTTCGGAGCGTGAGAAAATACCGGGCAGGGAGGGAAGGATCAGCATCGCACGGATGTTTGGAGATGATTGATATTTTTATGGTGAAGTTGGGATTTTTGGGTTCCTCCATCCCTCCACGTGGCAGGTTCCTAGGCTCGGGCCTGCATGCACGTGTTCGGCACTGCGCTGCCCACGGGCACCCAGTGACACACCAAGGGATGGGCTGCACCCCACATTCTGACCCCTGCACCCACAGCTGGGTTCAGGCACCCATGGAAGCCACGTACATGGCTCAGCAGCCCTGTCCCAGTCCCCACTCAGCACCAGTGCACCTGGCTGATCCCTCAGGGTGGTTAGGATGGACCCTCATAACTAGTGACTTTGAAAGTAAATCAAGCAAAACACCAAAATCACAAGTCCTCCAGAGGTGTCAATCCATCTCCATGGGCCCAACCCAGGCACCCTATCATGGGTGTCCATCCATCTCCATGGACAGGGATCATCCCTGGTAAGGGTGCCTGCAAGGAGCAGGAGCTGCTGCCTCCCTGCCCACACTGCAGCCGGTTCTGGGACTGGCCACAGGGGCTCTGGTTAAAAAAGAAGCAGCAGAGACAACTTGTTGCTTCTCAAACAGGTGCTGAAATAACCTTTCCACTCAGCTCCAGATGACAATTCCATGGGGATCAGAGGGTCCCAGGGCAGCTGCACTCCCCCCACTTTCTTTGGCTGTCTGCATTTACAGCAGCTCTAGCACCAACTGAGAGAGTAAATCCTGGGGGGGCGACTCTCCTGACCTGCTGGGAAGGACCAGACTCTTCCCGAGAGGACATGGCATTCTTCCCCTTTCCACCAGTGCTCACTTCATACCACTAGGAAGACAGAAACCAGCCCAGGGAACACAGCTCTCCCTTCTCAGCAGGTTGTGGGACATGTCCGGGCATAAACCGTCTCCTGCTGCAGAGGATGAGCCACCATGTGCTCCAGGGATGCTGCCTCCGTGCAGGGGATCTGATGTGGGCAGGAGCTCCAGGACAGGTCCCTAGTAGGGCCCTATGCCCACCTGGATCCCACTGGAGAGGGGAAACCCCTGAAAGCAAGGTTAGCTCTCTGGGAAAGCTCCCTGACTGCTGTGCTCTGTCCCTCGAGATTGTCCAGAGGAATTCAGCCTGATTATCATTAGAATAAAGGCCGAAGGAGCCCAGCTCTCCCTGGCTCCCTGCTGTCAGGTTCCCACCATGGGTCCGGCTTAGGGTCCTGCTCTGGGATGCAGCTGGGAGCTCTACCTTGTGCAGGAGCTTGCTGTGGGGCAGGCAGGGATGCAATCAGACATCCTTGGTTGGTGTGAAATAGCGGGAGAAGGGCCATGCTTCCAGCAATCCTGTTTTATCAGATCCCAGGCCCTCCAAAATCAGCCACACTCCTGCTCTCTGTTACCTGCCTGACCACCACCACATGAAACTCGGGAAAGGAGAGGTGTTAAAAGGCACAAGCTCCAGAAGGATACTGCCTTGATCGTCCTGGAGCATCTTGTCGGTGCTTCCACAGGGACATGGGTCTGGAGCAGATGGAGCCAAGTGGAGGGATTCTGCTCCTTCTCAGACCTACGTGAGCCCAAGTGAGGCTGCAATTGCAAAAAGGGAGTTTTTCCTAGCTAAAGATGAGGCTGAGCTAAAGATAGCGAGACTTGAACTAAAAAGACAGAGTCTGCTTCAAAATTAATGTCCAGAGCAGCTACTCTGGGCAAAGAAAACAATACAGCAATCCTTCCACACCACCTGTGGATGCTCCCGGAAAGGGGGAGTGAAATCCACCCGGGTAACTGGGTGTTCTATGAGTTAATTTGGAACCTGCACGTGGTTTCTATCATTATTTATGTCTGAGTGTGCAAAAAAACAACAACCACGCATCTCGGAAGGCGGGCACGAGCTTTTCGCCCCCGGCGCTGCCAGCGAATGCGCATTTCCGACGGGTCCCGGGGGTTCGCTCCTGCCTCCTTATCGGAGCCGGGACGCGTGTGGTTTTTTGATCCGGAATTGTGGCCCCGGGCGCTCCACCTGCCAGCTCCCCCTCCGCCACTCCCCGCGGAGGAGGAGGCTCCGCACCGTGGGATTTTCATCCTGCAGAGCGGCGGGGAAGCGGCTGTGCCCGGGCACGTCCCCGCGGCAGGCAGCGCTTGGCTCCCCCGGGCACTGGGGTGTTCAGCTCCGTGGCCATGAGCTCACCCCAGCCCCTGATCCTAAATCAGCCCTTTCCTCTTGTTCTCCTCCAGCCGGGACCTTGAGGGATGAGGGTTCTGCGTGGAGGTGGTGGAGAGGAACCCCCAAATCAGTGGGTTCTGCTCTGAGGTGAGCCTCAGAGCCCAGGCAGGCCAGTCTCTTACACTGCCTCAAACATCTGCACAGCCACACTGTAACCCTGCTGTGGTCCCTCTCCAGCCCTTGGCAGGTTCCCTGGCAAGTCCAAAAGATTTCCATGAAAGATGTGACCCTGCAAAGACCTGCAACAGTGCTGGAGCAGAGAAAATATTTATACCCAACCATTAAACCAACGGTTTTCAGAGAACTGGTCTGCAGGTACCTGAGTGCAGCAGCCTGTCCACATCCCTGTGAGTCAGTGGTGCTGGCAGTGCCCAGGGCTGCAGCTGGAGGGCTTGGCAGGTCCACACTGTCCCTGCCACCATTGCACTGGCCCAGCACGAGGGTCCCCATCACACAGCACCTGACATGGAAAGCCCCAGCCAGCTGTGCCAGGACGAGTAGAGGGGGCAATGAGAGCTGCCTTCATGTGTTCAGCCCTGCTCTGCTCCATGAAAAGGGCTCGATGCCACCCCTGGATGAAATGGGGGGCATCGTGAGGCTGGGCCTGAGGTACCCAAGCTGGGGCAGTGCCTTGGAACAAAAGTCTGGGAGTTTAGTATTACACCAGGAAAACAACTCATTGAAAACCTGCCACCGCTCATAAATAAATATGGGACGAGCCCTGACAAGTGCAGCTCACAGATCCAAGGATACAACCGTTCTTCCCCTTGCCCTTTAACAAGCCAGAGTGTGGACAGAGAGCATTCTCCAGAGAGCATCCTCCACAGAGCATCTCCAGGACCAGAGATTGTGCCAGGCAGGCACTGGCCAGGGACAGTGGCTTTTTCCTGGTGACTCTCCATGGTTCGTCCTGGCAAAGCTACAACACTTGTGGCCTGACTCCTTGGCACAGCCCCTTTGCTCATCCCTCATCCCCCTGTGCTGGGCACTGAGCACATCACTTTGAGGTAGGAAGTGGTGCCCAGGAATGGTGTGGGATGACCATTCCCTGGGGAATATCTGTACTAACACCACTGCAGAAGCTCAGGGCAGGGGGGAATCCAGGCTCCAGAGTGGTGACTGACAGCTGTCAATCAACAAGTGACACAAAGGGGGCTGGGAATGGAATTTGGGTGCATCTGGCCTCCAACGGGGGCCTGGGCCAAACATCTGCCTGCCAGACTCCTGATAAAAAATGGTGTTTTCATAAAACTGAGATTTGGGGGGAGGGTGCGTGGGGGGTGACATTTCCAACAAAACTCTTCTCTAGAGCCGGAACAGCAATCATTTTTATCACTTTTTGGCAGACAACCAGATTTACAACGGCCTTTCACTGAAGAAACAGAGCTTCTGTTTGTTTTCGGGACATCCACATTCCCAGCGTTTGACAGAAATGACTATTTCCCCCCCCCCTTTTCTTCCAAATGTTGACACAGGAGTGAAACACTGCCTTTGCTGCCAGGTCACCGGCCAAGCTGAGAAGGGGAAATGTGCTTTGCCAGAGGAGGGTCTGGGACGTGCCCCTGGGGTGCTCCACCTGACCAGGATTGTTCTGAGCTTGGAGCTTGGAGCAGCTGCACCAGCACCAAATCCCATATAGTCCCAGGGGGACTTGCAGGGATCCTCATGGTGGTCACAGATTTGGACAGGCAGTCATGGCTTTGCAGAGATCCCTCAGCCACCTCAGTCCCTGTGTCCCAAGGTACCACCACTGCCCAGCCTGGCACAGGTCCCTTGGCAAAGGGGGTTGCTGGTGGGACAGGGCATGAGGAAGGCATGGCCCACGACTGTGCCCTAGAACTAAGCTGAAAACAAACTCAGTGATACCCATGGGTGAAAAGCTCTGGGTTTTAATGCACCCACTTCAGGCAGGGAAACTTAGTTTCTCCCCCAACCTCTGCTCACCCCTCCAGCTCTTCCAGGGAGCCTTTAGCTCATGGCCCTGAGACCCTGTCCCCAGCCTGTCCTACCCCTCCAGGGCATGAGCCTGTCCCTTGCTGGCAGAACCCCAGCCAGGGGCCGTGCTGAGTGGTGGGAAAGCAGAGGTGTGTGCCCCTGCCCCTGTCCCTGAGGAGATGAACAAAGACACTGGGGGAAGGCAGGGGTGGGCTGGGGGAGCAGCATTCTCGAGCTAGGAGGGAGGAGGCTGAAGAAGGACAAGCTGGGGGACATGATGTGAACTCATCTCTTGGTCCCTGGGCGAGGGCATGGGGAGGATGAGGCAGTGGCTGCTCATCTGACCCCGTCCCTGCACTGAGGCTGAATCCAGCTGCGAGACAGGTGCTGGTGGGAGGCCGTGGCCCAGCCCCAGCATGTCCCTGCACGCCTGCCTGTGTCTGTGTCTCCTGCAAGAAACTGGGAGCAGCACCAGCCTCCCGGTCTCCTGCCTCTGGCTGGGTGCTTGCCTCCCCAGGAATGGGGTAAGAACATCCCACTGCCCACCAGCTGGCCACGGGCAGCAGTTTGGTGCCTCACTCCTACCAGTGCTGTGTGAGGAGGTGCCAGACCTATGCAGGGATAAATTTGCAGCTTGGGGGTGCAGGGCTGGTGGCTGGTCCCCAATGGGGCTGTGGGTTTGCATCCCTTGGGGGTGGTGGTTGCAGACCCAGACCAGAGCATGGGGGAGCTCCCAGCTCTCTGCCCGCCATGGCAAAGCCCTGCTGCTTGGGAAGCTGGAAGCACCCTTCCTCTGGGAAACACCAGTGCCAGATTCCCAGGGAACTTGAAACAAAGCAAATTCAGTCCAAGACACGCATCTCCAAGCTCTGTAGCTGGAGGGCACCAGGGGGGAACTCAGGGGGAAAACAAGATGAGGGGAATCAAAACTCTTTTTTGCAGCCAAGTGCACGTTTTCCCAAATCCTTTGCAGCACTTGCATCAGAGGCTGTAATTACCCAGACTTGCCCTCTCTGTCTGCACGAGGCTGCTGTGCTGGATGCTGCCCCACACTTTGAAGTCGCTCTTTGCAGCAGGGTGAGGGTTCATTAACTCTTTTGGGGTGAGCAGGGAGACCTCCATCATCTCCTGGCTGGTGAGCAATGGGAGCACCTGGAGCACCGTGCTCGGAGCTCGGCCTCCATCGCTGGGGTCATGAGTTGCTGTGCTGCACATCAGTGCCAAACACCCAGTCCTCCCACAGCTGTGTTTCAGTAGGACTATCCCACCATGCTCCTGCCCTGCTGCCAGCCAGGGAGAAGTTATCTCAGTGAGGGCAGCAGCCGACATCCTGCTCCCTTTGGAAATGGTGACCCGTGGCATGGCTGGGTCCAACGCAACATGCCCGGACGTGTCAGCAGATGGCAATGTTTCTGTGCTCTGCATATCTCTGCTGGTGGCTCCTTTTCAGCCCACAACCCACTACCAAACCCTGGCAGCATCAGCAGGACCCTCCCATGGGGTCCAGCCACCACCTAACCCCGATAGTCCAGAGCACCAAGGCTCAATGATGATAACATGTCCAAATATCTCCAGCACCCTGCTGGTAGGATCTCCCAGCCTTTCTCCTCCATCCATTCCCAGGACACAATCATGTCATCCTCTCCATTATGGCACTACTGTTTCTGGTCTCAGCCCTGGCCAGGAAGGGCAGAGGCAATGACAAAAATAGCCAACAAACTGTTCAGTGAAGCTTTTGCAGACACTTGGGTGTGGTGTGACTTTTGGGCAAGAGATCAAGGGTTGGCTTTTTCCATCCAGCACTGCTCTCCTGCACTGGCTCGGCTTGGCTCGGCTCTGCTCAGCTTGGCTGCACCAGGAGCTTGGGAGCAATAAGACAAGCAGGCAGAGGCTGGGAACAGAGGAGGAGGTGGAAGAAGGCTGTTCCTGTGGTGGCCTTAGTTAAATGTCAGCCAAAACATCCCTGTGGGGAGCTCTGCAGTGCCAGGTGTGAAGGGCAGCAGGTCAGGGCTTGGAGCTTTCCGTCCTTCTCGCTCTCCCCCGGCCAAAGCCGGCCCTGCTCGGTGCCGCCGGCGCTGCCGCAGCCCAGCCCAGCCCAGCCCGCCCCGCTCGCAGCAGCACATTTCGATTTCCCAGACTTCCTCTTTCGGGGGAGATTTATGAAGGTCTGATCACAGCAATTAGGAACCGGGAATGACCCAGCGAGGCTGCCCTAGGGGGTAAAAATAGCCCTGGGTGGTGACTCATCGGCTGTGGTGTGGTGTGGAGCCCCAGGCTGTGGACGCGCTCCAGGCTGGGGGTGCTGCCACAGCCCCGTGTCACCCGAACTGCACCGTCCCGTCCTGCAGATGCATCAGAAACCTGCTCCCTCCCACCCGATGAGCTCTGTGGGAAGGTGCTGGGGGGGCAGTTTGCATGTTGGGGTACTCCAGTCGTGACCCAGCTCCCTGGAGCTGATGCCCCACTGCATCGTGTCTCCACGTGCCCTGAGTGCGGCCACATCGCTGCACCCGGCCTTAGACACCACGAGGCAGAGCCTGCCCAGGGATGCCCATGGATGGGGGTGCTTCCCAAGGAGCCTGACACCCTGCTAGGGGAAAGCACCGCAGCCCTGAGCACCTGGGAGAAGCCAGGCTGGATGTTGGGAACGTTTGGGGATTACATTTTACCTGCTGATGTAAATGCCTACACTCCAGCACTCCTGTCCCTCCCTGCCCTCAGGCTGGGAGTGGAGGGGGGCCAGACCCTTGGTGTTGGTACTGCACGTCCTGGCCACGTCTCTGTGCCGTTCCCTCTCCCTGTCTGATCCCATCAGGCACTGACCTTTGCTGATGAGAAGCCCCGAGCAGTCGGGCACACTCGACTAAGTTGTGTGTCGACTCAGCTGAGCAGAAGTGTCTGTTGAGGGTGGGTGTTACCGCGGGGAAATGTGTGCTTCCTCCAGGCAAGCTAAAAATAGATGGTAGAGCTCAAAGAGCAAGGTGCTGGGTGCATCTCTGCAGCGCAGGGCACGGGGAAGGAGGATCTGGGTAGATGTTGCAAGAACAGCTTAATTCAATGCTCCAGTTTCGGGACTCCCTTTTGTTTTCACAGGAGATTTGCACTTGAAAAGCCACTGTCAAATTTGCATGCAGAAACATGTAGTCAGGCCAGAAACAGGAGTGGTGCCCTCTGCTTTCCAGAGAGATCCCACTGCCTGTTGCACACCCGGCTTGCACACTCATGGAGCAGCACCAGGCACCAGAGCTGGCCCAGAGCTCTTGGTGAAGGCCATAAGGCACATCCACTGTCAACACTGTGCTGAACCCATATCCCATCACAGAGCAGGCAGTGCTGCCCTGCCTGGTGATTAATGACCCTCTGCTGAGATTTCCCAGAAGGAAACAAGTGTCTTTCCATTGGAAGGAGCTCGTTTCCAATGACACAGCTCCGACAGCTCACGCCATCCATCGCAAAAGGGGCTTTGACCGTGACCTCCCGCTCTGGAGGCTGACTTTGCATTCCCGAGTTAGGAAAAGCAGCAATGCCAGTTCCTCCAGCCACCAGCCCTGTGGTTTCCTGGGACCACGGTCGGTGCACATCACCCTGGAGCAGAACAGAGCTGATCCCTGGCTCAGCCTTTCACTCCTTTGATACCAGCAGCTCTCCCGCCCGGCGCTGTTCCCTCGCGTGGCTACACGTCCCCAGCTGAGCCACCGAGCACACGGAGCAGCAGCAGCAGAGCTGGTGCCAACTTGTATTTAGAGCTGAATCCTTGGTGGCTTAAGGGACCTGTGTGGTCCGAGCATCACTTCAATCCAGCCCTGCAGGAGCTCTCTCCCAGCACACGAGGCTGCACGGAGCGAGCGGTGCTGTGCCAGAACCCACGGGGAGCAGTGCTGGCTGGGCTGGAGATGCTGAAAGGAACCAGCTTTAGGGCCTTTTGCCTGGCCAGGGTCGCCCCACGCATGTAGTTTGCACTCCTGCAGCGTGGAGCTGGTTTTGCATCATCCCAGCACCATGTCAGAGGGGAAACAGGGGGAAACCACAGTCCTGGCCATCCTCAAACCACCCCGTCGGGCTGGCCACATCCAGCCTCATGCACAGGGAGCGTTTGCTCCAAGCCCTTTTGGTCAAGCACAGAAAGCTGGCTGAAGATGGAGAGGATTCATGCCAAGAGCTGATCCTCTCCCACTCGCCGCTGGAAGGGTTATCAGGACAGGAGTGAAATCTGGAGCGCAGCCGAGGTGGGAGAGGTGTGGGAACGCAGACAAGGCAGGGTTATTTCCCCTGCGCCGCGGAGAAGCGAGGCAGGAAAGACACACAAATAGACATAATTGAGGCTAAATGTCTTAGGTTTTTGAATCAACATGCACCACTGAGAGCACAATCAAAGGCTCTTTAGTAATTTATTGACTTACCCTGAAGTAAAATTATCTGCGTGTATTTATCACACCCACACCCACACCCACCCCTTCCTATTAGGTAACTGAGTCCTTCCAGACCGCTCAGCTCCCCAGTGCCATGCACTGGTGGGAGGATGGGATGTGGAACAGGGAGCTCCATGCAGGAACCGGCTCCAGAGACATTCCCAGATGGGTAGGTGGTTCTGCAAGAGCCATGGGAATGGGGGAGATTCCTGGCTCTGGCTTGGATGGATCAGCAGCACCGTTGCATCCATCACACACTCCCTGCCCAGCCCAGGAGCACAGAGGCTCCTGCAGAGCAAAGGGAGATGGTACAAAGCACTGGGGTTTTGCATTCACCACTCTGTGATGTCCCAGCTTCCTGTCATGGTGCTCCAGAGGTGTGTTTCCCCTCCCTTTCCAAGCCAAGCTGAGCCCAAGCAAACTCATGGCAGGGGTGGCTCTTCCCTCTGCCAGTCCAGCCCAAGTGACACCCAAGTGACATCTCGGCGTCATCTTTCCAGGCAGAAAGGGGAAGGCAGCAGTGAGAGGCACAGTCACCAAGCCCTGAGGTCAGGCTCAGTTTCAGGAGGCACGTGCAGGTTTTGTGCGCTTGCAAAACTTCCCCATCCCTCCTCTTACGAAAGACCCTCTGCTTGCAAAACAGTGGGACTTTGGGAGCACGTGACAAAATAAACAAATGGTTAAGAAAAACACCACTTAAGGTATCAGGCTTGCAGTGGGGGTGAGGGCCGGGCTCTGACTTCCCCACCCTGCCAACAGCAAGGGCAGCTTGTGCCTCAGTTTGCCCCTCAGCTGGGCAGCAGCTGGTGCCACAGGGCTCAGGCTCCAGCCGTGTTCCCACTCCTGTGCTGGCACCCAGCCCTGGCCTGGGGGATCAAAAAAACCCTCCCTCCCCACCCAACGCTGCAGATTCAAAACACTGACTTTTATTACTGACTAACCAGGCAGGAGGTTGGAGGAGGCCGATCCTGACCCTGCATCCCTGGAAAGCACCAACTGGGGCTGTGGGCAGCTGGGAGCTCCCTTGGGATGCAGGTGAGCCCATCACCGTGGCTCAGCTCGGTGGGTGCATCCCAACCTGCTGCGGGTGGACAGGCACTCCTTTAACCTGCACAGCCACAGCCCTGCTCTCAGAGGATCCCCAGAAATACAGGAAAAGCCTTGCTGTGGTCTCAGGCAACTCAGCCAACACCAGCAGGGCCTGTGAAGAGTGGGAATAACACAAGAAGGCATCCAAACCCCTAACCAAACAGGAACACATGTTTCCCAAATGGGTCCAGCTCCCGCAAGAGGGAAGATGAATCATCAGGAGATGAATCTTCTGCAGTGGGAAACCCCAGGGCTGGGCACAGCCCTCCCACGGGGCACCACCACATCCCAGGGTGATTATGGGGGGACACAAGCCAACTGGGGAGGGCAGAAGCAGTTTTACTGCCCAAGGACTCATCCCTGGGCGCCAAGGACAAAATGTGGGGTAGAGCTCTGCCAGAGGGATACTCCAAAGGAGCACAGAGGCCATGCAGCCCCTGGCTGCTTACAAGCATGGAGAGAGGTGCACAGTCCAACCTGACACACAAACATGGGGTGACCACACACACAAAGCCCCCCAGGCTGGGAATTGGGGTGTTTTCCCCCTGCTTTGCCCCAGCCCTATCGCCCAGAGCCAGCATGGGAAACTATGAGTGCAAAAGATAGTGCCCAGGGGGAGATATCAGCCACACTTCCTGCGCGCTGCACAGAGCCCTCCACCCTGGCCAGAGAGGGGAAGCTGCGGCTCGCCGGCCCCAGAGTCCCTCTGGCCCACAGCTCATCTTCCCTGGCACCAATTAGCCTGATTTAGGACCAGAACTTCACGTAGTGACAGAGCTGGAGAGTCCAAGCCTGCTTGGAGCAAAGCCTGGTCTGTGCATGAACGAGGAGATGCTTCTCCCAGGCTGGCGTTATCCTCAAAAAGGAGGAGTGTTGGTGGCCCCATTTCATTTGGGTTGCAGGCAAACCTCGAGGTTGGTCCTGGGTGGAGAGTGTCCATCATCCAGTGCTGTGACACAGCTGGGAGTCAGGGCAGCCTCAGGGCTTCCTTCCAAACCGTGTCTGGATGTGCCCATAACCACACTGCTCACGTGGCCGCAAAGCCAAGTAGTTCAGGAGCCAGCAAACCTCTGACAGACACCCCGTGCAGGTGCCTCAAAGTCCCCCCAAAAAATCTCACATTTCTGAGCAGAGCAATGCCTGAATCCCCCTGTTCTGCTCATGCCAGGGAGAGAGAAGAGCAGTGTTGTGGGTGTGAGTGAACACGTGTGCGAGCACAGGTGAGTGTGCAAGGACAGGTGAGTGTGCACACCTTGGGACATCACCGTCAGCAGCCAGGAGGTCAGTGCCTGGGTCGAGCCCTGCCTTATGCAGGATGTGAAGCTGAGGGGCCGGGAAGGGGCAGGAGACGGATGCTGGCGTCGTCCCCAGTGACAAACCCGACTCTGGGAACAATCACCAGCAGCTCAGGTCGGGCTGCCGTGAATTATGGACACCTCCCACAGCCAACACGCTGGTCCCTGTGGCAGAAGGCACTGCTTGGGTTCAGCCCCCGCATCTGCCTCCCCAGGGCTCCCTGGGGAAGGCCAGCCCTGGGAACCAGCACTTCACAGGGGGAGCACAACCATCTCAGGATGGGACCCACAGCCTCTGCCCCACCCTGGCAGCCCCACTGCCGTGCCCTGTGGTGAAGCACAGCATCCACACCATACTGCAGAGACATCCTGAAGCTGCTTGTGCTCCCACTGGAGCCCACAGGAGTCCTGCAGCTGGGAAAGGGCAATCAGCCCCATAAATCCATCAGTGTTTTCCCTTTTACTGGGGACACGTCTGGGAAGGGGATGTCATTATTAAAGTCACTGGAGTGCTGGGGGGAGGCACGGGGCAAGATGACAGCTGAGCTGCATGAGAGCTCTTAAAACTCCGACAGCCCTATCCCTGCACGCAGGATTTGTCCCTGTTGTGCAGGATTCATCCCTATTCCAGGACCAGGGCATCCCATCAGGGTTTGCTTGCCCAGTCCCACAGGTCTGAGCATGGATGTTCCCGCACTGGCTTACAGCAGGATAAATCCTGGGCCTGAAACAAGGCAGCTGGGGACAATCCCTGGGCGAGGAAGATGTGTGGGGGCAGGAAACTACAAGGCAGGGAAATGTGGCAGCACTGGGAAAAGTCAGCTCTTTTTTTTTTTCTTCTTTTATTATTGTTGGGGTTTTTGTTCTTTTTTTTTGGAAGGTGCCTGGGAAAGGAAGCGATTGTTTGGAGCAGATCTTGATGGCTCCAGGCCCCTCGTTGAGGAGATAACCAGGCGCAGCCCCTCCGTGGTGACGAGCCCCAGCCCGGCCCCGGTGGGAAATGTCCCACTGCAGCTGGGCAGCTGCGGGGGGGGACAGAGGGGGATCCGGCACCGAAACCCAACCCCCCCCACCTCCCTCTGAGCCGGAGTGACTCGGGGAGGGGGTGTCTGGGGTCCCCCAGCAACGCCACCCCCGCAGCTGCTGCCCCCGAAGTGGCTCCAGGCCATGTCCCCACCTCAGCCCTGTCTACTCGGGGCTATTTTGGGGGTAAGCAGGAATTAGGCAGCTTTAGCTCCTTTCTGATGTCGTTGCCAAAAATCTTGGCTAAGCATATGTAATTAGGGACTCCGTCATCTTTGGAGCTGTTACCCCCCTGCCCGGCGCTGATTTGCAATATCCATGTCTTAAACACCACCGGCCCGGACCTCTCCTCCGCTTCCCACCATCTCTCACGGCTTGAGCTGGAGATTAGGAAACAAGAGAGGGGTTTGGGGCCTCGCTGTCAGCCGGGAGATAGGGCCGGGTTTGCTCTGAGGAGAGAATTATTCTGGGTATGAATTATGTCATTTTCCTCTCCGGAAGCGGCGCATGCTCCCGGGTGTCACAGCTGGCGGGGCAGAGGGGGAGACTCCTTGCCCAGCACGTCCCGGCTCCCCAACTTCTCCGGGTCCTCACACCACGAGGAGAACAACGGGAGCAGCCAGAGGGGGAAGCAAAATGAGCAGTGGCTTCTCTTCCCTGTCCCCTCTCCCCTCCATCCCAGCCGCTTGCCGCCCGGGAAGGATGCGGCCACAATCGTGCCGGGCCGTGCGGGCTCAGCTGTGCCTGGGCCACGGGAGATGTGGGGCGGATCAAAGGCCCCCCCGAGCCCCTCTCCCAACCCCCTGGGGAGCTCCCGGGCTCTGAGGCACGTGGAGCATCCCAAGAATCAGAGCAAATGGTGGGGACCTGCGTCCCCCTGCCCTTAGCGGGGTAGTTAAAGATAGAAATGGGGAGAAAGAGCTCTGGGATGGGACGGGAGCACCCGCCCGGCATGAGCCAAGCCAGGTTGGGGCGCAGCACCTTGTGCCCTCACCAGCACCCCACAAACCCCACCGAGGAGCTACCAGCAGCCCCCAGCCCCATCGCAGCCCCTGGTGCTGCTGTGAAAGGGAGCATTTAGGGCCGCGCTGGCACCCTTGGCAGGCGCCGGGGCGGGCGGCCGGGCCAGCTGCTGCCGCTGGCGCCAGAGCCGTCGGCGCGGGCTGCGGGGCAGGTGGACGGCTGGCTCGGCCGCCTCGCTCCCCACAAAGGCGCCCCTTTCTCCGGGCAGAATCGGATCTGAATGAATCCGCCTGATTTATTTGGCGTCGTTTCCTCAAACGGTTCCCCCCCCTCCCGCCCCCGCGAGCCGTGTCCGTGCTGCCTCTCCCCCTCCTGCCGCTGGCACAGCGCTGGTGCTCACAGAGTGGCAGCGGGTGAGAGTCACTCTGTGGGATCCCCCCTGCAGATGCCTGGGGAAGGGGACACCTGAGTGTTTTCGGGGAAAGGCCAAATGCAAGGGCAAATGGTTTGCCAGCGTCCAGGGAAGACACTGGGCACAATGAGCGTGCAAGGAGTGAACTGCTCATGGGACTCGCTCTGGAGGCTCACGTTTACCCCCTCAGAGTGCTTCAGAAACGTGCTGTGACCTCCCCAAATCCTCCCCATGTGCCATGCTGAGTGCTGGGCATGCAGAGAGAGAAGCACAGCTCCATCCCTATGGGATCACATCCTGCCCACCCAGCACCCTGACCCCCGGCAGCACCCGGGGGCCTCGGGCTCTGCAGGAGAGCTTGGGCCCAGACATGAAAAGGCCTCTACACTTTCCCTTCCTGGTGTTATCCCAGCACAATGTCAATTAAAAACCGCTCTGCTTAGGGATGCAAATGCTGCCTGGCGTGCCGATGCAGACCGAGGGAGTCGCCCGACTCTGTCAGTGAGGGCCCAGATCTGCTCATTTCACTATCTCGCCCCGTCAGAAATCTTAATTAAATTCTGCCTTTGATTTGGGCGTGCTCCTGCACCCTGTGCAGCTCCTGCTGGGGCGTGCAAGCCTCCCCCAGCACCCACTCCCTCCTCCAGCTCAGGGGAGCACCCCACACCTACACATCGTGGGGGTGGTGGCAGGAGAAACCCACCGAGTTAGTGGGTCCCTGTGCCCATGTGAAACACACTGGCAATTTTTGTCAGCTGCTGAGGGCTGGGGACTGGTGGAGGTCTGGTGGACATGCCTTTTCCTTCATGAGTTTTCCACTTGGGTTGGCATCCACCCGGCTGGCCGCATGTGGCTGCCTGTCCGTGCTTAAAAATTAAAAAAAAAACATTTAAGTAATCAGCCCCAAGGAGTTGCCTGGGCTCGGTGCTGCTGTTTGCACACCCTGATGGCAGATGAAAAGCCATCCACGCTTATCGGAGACACCTTCCCTCCCCTCCAGCGTCCCCCCAGACCGGCTGACTTTTACCAGGGCAGCCCCCCCTGCTCGAGACACGCTGCCTGCGGGAGGGTTTCCAGCCCCTTTGGAAAAGCAGCCGGAGGGGGAAGCAGGGCGGGTGCCTGACAGCTCACAGATGGGGCAGAGCAGCAAAGTAGGACAGCTTGGGGAGGCAGCTCTGCCTCTGCAGCCCCATTGTCCCCTTTTCTTCGCCGAGCCCCAGCGCGGGAGGACGCGCGGTGCTCAGCATCACGCCGGCGGGTTTCCATGGCATTTCCCTGCCAACCCCAGCCAGCGCCTGCCCCGCTCCCGGCCCCTCCGTGCCTGCTGCTGCCTGAGCACCACACGTTCGGCACGGCCGAGCCTCCCTCCCTCCCTCCAGCCTTTCCTCTGAGCTGGAGGATGAGCAGCCGTTGGGGAAGGAAGCAGCGGGGAGGAATTCATTGACCCGGAGTCAGCTGCTCCAAGGATGTGTTTCACCTGCCCGGTGCAATCTGGGACTTTCCTACCTGGCTAACTTGGACCAAGCACAGGATCAGCTCGTTTGCTGCTAATTTGCTATTTTGTTCCTGCTGCTATGGCAAATATTTGTGTGTGGTATGTGTGGAGAAGTTCCTCCTTTGTTCCGCAGCCTCTCCCTTTGCCAGTCCCTGCAGCAAAGGCAGTCTGGGCTGACTGTTGATGCAAAGTGGTTTGGCAAGGAAGATCCTGTCTCTCCCCAAAATCTCCATCAGTGATGGGTTCACGACGGCACAAGGCTCCACTTCCCACCTCTTCCCCTCCGAATGGGCCAAGAGAAGAGGGGCTGAGCAGGGAAGGGAAAAGTCTTCTCTGTAGGAACTCACAGCCAAGTTTGCAGAAGATTTCGGGCATGCATTTCTGCAGACTCCACTGTAGCAGAGCCAGAGGAGCTCCTGCTTCCCAAGGCATGGGAACAAATAGTTCAAAGACTTTGTGCTGGAAGCCTTGATGACCTGAGAAACCCCCGAGTCTCAGCTCAGGGCACCTGGGCTTGCTGGAGACACTGCCCTGTCCCAAGGACTTGTCCCTCCTGCAGCCAGTGTGCTGGGAGCAAAGACTTCATGGAAAATCAGGGGCTTTTAGTGGATGCTGAGCTGCCCCACAGCTCCTGGGGTCACCCTCACCCATGGGCAGTGCCTGCTGAAGTGCAGGGAGGGGTCGGAGGGATGGCAGGGGCTGCTGGGAGCATTTGCACACCCTGGTCCACCCTGTGCTCCCCACAGAGCTCCGAAATGAGGGCAAGCACCATGCCAAATCCAGCCCTGGAGACAGAAACCGAAATTCATTTGCTTTGTTAATTAGCTAATTACACAGGAGATAAACAACAGAGAGCGTCTCCTGGGCCTTTCAGCGTGTTGGATGTCAGATACCTCCAGATCCAAGCCCACCCATGCCACAGCAGATTGATTTTGGGGTGCCTTGTGCAAGGGGCAGCCCCCCACCTCAAATCCCAACCGGCTCCCACCCGTCAGAGGCAGGAAAGGAATTTGGCCTCCAGTGCCACGTGAATTATGATTCCTTCCCACCACTGCAGCCAGGTTCCCCTCATGGAACCGCATCTGTGAGTTTTGCAAACACCCACTCCCTCCAGCACGGGGACATGTGGGTCCAAGGAGTCTGGGATGCACCACCCCAGAGCCACAGGTGCTTCCACATCCACCTGCCGCCCCATCCCGCGGCGCCGAGACACGGCAAAGGGCGGCTTCTTCCCCGCACCCTCCCGCTGCCGGGATGTGCCCGGGCGTATCCCCATCACCTCAGTGGAGCCACCCAAAACTTGCTCTCCCGGAGTTCAAATGTGCAGAGATGTCCCGGGGCACACGGAGAGGGGACTGTGCTGCCTGTGCGGACACGTCGCCCGCGCGTGGGGTCCTCGTGTCTCCATCGGGAGCACCAGGAACCCTCGCAAGCTGGAAAGGAAGGATCCCAGCTGGGCTGATCCCAGACAACCCACCCCAGCATGGCCAGGCCTCCCCCTCCTGCCAAAACGACCCCACAGAGGTGTGTGGGCAGGGGGTGTTTGGTGCCGGAGGTCCCCGAGCCGGGCTGAGCACCGCGTTTCCGCAGACAGGCTGGTTTCATGGCGTGGGCAGGATTCCAGCTGGGGCCCGGCCAAAACCAACCCATTCGTTACAGTCCAGATCTCAGACTGGGCTTTACAGCACCCGCAGTCCCAGGGCAGAGGGGTGGGTGCCCAGGCCTGGCTGACCCACAGCTCCTTCCTCCCCAGCCACCCATCACCCATGTCCCTTCAGAGCTGACTCTGGAGCCATGGTGCTGCAGCTCTGGGTTGCACTGATTTAGCCATGGAGACAATTCCCTACTCCTAGCAGCCAGGCTCCTCCTGGGAAAGCTTCGTGGTGGAGCCACAGCGGGTACTCCTGCTCCCATGGGGAGACAAACCCCAGCCCGGCATGGTGGCAGCAGGGAGAGAGCAGGAAAGGTTCAGGCTGGAACTTGCGGGATGAGGAGTAGGGAAAGACATGTCAAACCCTCCCTCCTCTGGGATCCTTATGGTTAACGCTAAACATCTTTGGCAGGGACGTGCCTGTTGCTCAAGCGACTCCCCGGCCGCGCGGAGGCTCCGGGGGGCCGGCGGCGAGCCGGGGGCGTGCAGGAAGGCAGCTTAAATTACCCCAACGGCCTCTCCATAGCCAAGACTTTGGAAGGACTCCCCGGGAAGGGTCTCTGCCAGGTTTGACCTGTCAGTGGCACTCCGGAGCGCAGACGCTCTCGGTCTGGGGTTTTCCCGCAGAAGCCCCGCAGCCGCGGGACGAGGATGCGGTGCTGGGGGTCAGCAGAACCGGCGGCTGCGGAGGCACGAGCAGCTCCCGGCTCGCTGCCCCGGTGCTGGGATGGCTCCAGCTGGAGCGTGAGCAGCTCGGCGCCCCGTGGCCACGCCGGCGTGCGGGCAGCCGGCCCCGGGGAGGGAGCGCGCTCCGGCCGGGAGGGGGGGAATGCGGCACAGCTGGACGCAGCAGTGGGATTGGGGATGGGGGCACCGGCACCCCAGCTGCCGCCCCACAGAGCAGGGTTGCTGCAACAGCTCGGCTCCCCCGCTTTTCCTCACTGCAGTTTCGGATTTTGTGCGCGGAAAGGCAAGAAGCGGCCCCCAAAAGTTTAATTTCCTCCGCCCCCCCCCCCCCTTCTCGCAGCAGCGCGAGTTGAATTTAATGTTGTTAGTCAGGCAGTGCCTGGCTGGCTGTGCCGCTCTGCAAGCTGATGGGGAAACCAATTGAGGGCAAAATTGCTGCAAACAATTGTCCTTTTGTCCCTTTCCCTGGGGTCTGTCTGCCAAGGTTAGTGGAGCTGAATAAAACTCACTTGAGCTGCAACTCACACAACATACCAAGGGCTCCTTTCGGGGCTCAGCGGGGCGAGAGGAGGGGGAGCGCGGAGGAAGGGAGGATGGGGAGCAGGAGGGGACGGAGAGGGGAGGATGCTCCACTGGGCACTAGGATGTGGAGGTGGGACAGGGAACACCCTCCTGGCTCCAGCTCGGACCCAGCAGCCCATGGCCAACCACCACCAGTGACTGAGCCACTGGGACTGGGGCTGCACCGGTGCCCAACGGTGACCCTGCTCACCCTCTCAGCCCCCCAAAACAGGCAGTGCTGCCTGCCTGGGGAGCCCAATGGGGCCATGGCTCCTCTCTCATCACCCCCTGCCCAGTGCCAACCCCAGAGCAGTTTGGCCTTTGCGCTAAGGATCGTCCCTCCATGCCCACGGGCAAACCCCTGTAAAACACACGGAAACCAATGCCTTCTCCAAATAAATAATAGCACACTTGTTTGATTTCCTGAGCACAATAATTAAAAGCCTGAGGGCAGGAGGCATTGTCTGAGCGCCCCTGGGACCCAGCTCCCTCAGCTGACTCTTTACATTCCCCCAGTTATTCTTTGCATCCTTTTTTTAGCTTCTCCGTTGGCAAATGAAAAATAAAAGCACTTTTTTTCCATCAATCTGGCTTTGTTACTGGAAGCTGATGCCTGAAAAGAACTTCTGTGGGTTTTTTTTTTCATGAGTAATGAGCACCTCTGTTCTCACTACCCGAACATGTATGTGTTTTCCCATGGGGATGCCCCTGGCTTCCTCTCCCCCCACTCCCCGAGGTTTGTCCCAGAAGATTTCTCCTGCTCTCTGTGCAGTGTGTTAGGGTACAACTGGAGTCACTTTTCCCTTTCCCTGCCATGTCACTTGTCTTTAAGTATTTCCTCACCTGGCAGGTGGTGCAGAATGGCCCTGGTGGGATGGTACCAGCAGGCTTGAGGCCCAGGTGATGGGCTGCTGGACTTCTGGGCCAGTGGATCTTTCCCAGCCCCATGGGATGCAACCAGGGAAAAGGTGGCATCTCAAGAGGGTAGAAGCAGAGGCTCAACCTCACCAGCACCTGACCCATCTTTTGGTGCTCCTCTGCAGTGGGGAGCCCTGATGTGGAGACCCTTCAGTCAGAGGGGCCACGGGTGCACAGCCACCTCTGGGCCGTGGTGGGAAGCTGCAATGTGCAAGAAAAATAAAGCAAGATGACACCAAAGCAAGGCTGCCTGCTTCCCTATTATCATTCCTGGGTTTGTTTGCAAAGCTGCACTGGGCAAAATCCCATTTCTGGGACCGTCTGGGAGCTGGTTTTCTAGGAACCAGCTGTGGGAAGGACGAGGGACAGGCAGGCTGGTGGCGGCTGTGCTGCCCCGACGGGAGCGTTTCCCTGCCAACACGGGGCAGGTTTCAGTTCCTCCTGGGATCGGCTCCGAGCCGAGTGGGGCTGTTCCCCACCTGTCTGTGCTGGCAGACCCGGGAATGGCACATTCCCACCCTTGGGATGGGGTCCTGTGGGGTGGAGGGGCTGGGTCAAGAGAGGAGCAGGGCTGCTGCAGCTCCCAGGATGAGCGTTCCCACAGGGGACACCACTCTGGGTATTTTTATTCCCCCCGAAGGCCCTGATTTGCCAATGGGTGTGAAATCTCTCGCCTGCCTGTGAAGAGCAGCTGGGATGGCCACCCCCCAGTCTGTCCCTCTGATGCCCCAACATCCACATCCATGTGGTTACCAACTCTGGCCTGACTACCCCTGGGACACCCATGAGCCAGAGGAGACCAAGTCCTCATGCCAGACATTTTCTCAGAGCTGTACACCCAGTCACCCCCCAAAATCCTGTGGCATCCCCAGGACAAGCTGCCAAGAGGGACATCAGGGCAGGAGCACAAGGAAAGGTCAGGGTGTCCTATCACCTGGCCACCACCTTGGAGACCTTTTGCCTTTCCATTTTTAGTTTTGCTGATGAGGAAAACCAACAAACACCCTCAAAGGATCTGTGGGGAGGGGGAAATGCCGGAAAATGAATCAGCCAAACCCAGGCACCGCAGTTTGCAGCCTGCAATGCTGGGAAGAGCTCAGCGTGAGCTGCCCCATCAGCTCCAACATGGCAATTAGGTGCATCTGCCAGGAAAACACCCCCAAAACACCAGCTGAGGGATGGTTAACCAGGCACAGGGTTTGGTGCTTGGTTTGGTGAGCTGGAAAACAGAGGGGTCAGTGGCAGCTGGAGGCAGAGCAATACCCAAGCAGAGGTTTGCCAGCACTGCCCGACTTGGCCACAGAGCCGGGCTCTCATCAGCCCAGATGAGATTCTGACCCAGAGTGGTTTTAGTTTACAGTTGTGAAAAGCAAAAAAAAAAAAAAAAAAAAGCCCAACTATTTTTCTTATCCCTTTTTGGCGAGTTTTGTCCTGAAAAACCTCGGAGTGCAGTAGTATTGTTGTCTCTTTCCAACCCGGAGGCTGCCTGGTGATTCGAACCATCAATGAAAGCTGCTGCCCTGGCCACAGCAAAATGAGGCGCTTTCAGCAGCCTGAACGTGTCGTTGGGAAGTTGCCATCAAACGCTGGTTAAAAAAACACAGCAGAGAAAAAAAACCCAAAACAAAGGCAAGAGTACAAACAGACAGGGCTTGGGATCAGACCGAAGAGGGAGTTATGAACTATATTTACTCTGCCCAAGATCCTTCACTGCCTTCGCTTCTGTGTGTGGTTATTTATTCACCAAGGGCCAAATCGCAGGAAGCGCTCGGAGCTGGCAGCTCCCGGCAAGTCACTGGAGCTGCCGTGGCATTCCTGCCTCCTGTATCCCTCAGGGACCTTCTCCCAGCACAACCCAGACACCAGCACCACGGCTGGAGAGCACGGCATTCCCAACAGCTGCAGCCTGGCAAGACCCATGGCTGATCCCCCACCTCCAGGTGACGGTTCCCAGATTTTTCTGGGTGTCTTTTGAGCATCGCAAGCTGCCACCACCAGCAGCGTTTCGGGAGAGCAGGTTGGGGGCTGGATGGTTGGAAACTGCTCCAACACCAATATCATGAGCCCAGATTTCACGTGTCCAGCCAGAGGAGATGGGGAGGGAATGGTTGGGCACCCAAAACTGAGTCCAGCCTGTTTGAATTTTGCAGGGCAAGTGCAGAGGAGGTCAGACCCACCACACCAGCCCAGACCACTGCTCAGTCAGCGTGGTCAGGCTGCTCCCAAAAGCAAGATGAGAGCAAAGGTTCATTGGTTACCTCCACATTACTTTTATTTTTATTTTTAGTATTTTATTTTCCTGCTGAAATGCCTCCTACCCGGGCATGGGGATTTCCTAGGGAGTCCCAGGTGGGTCCCTGACCCTGCTTTCACCCCATTCAGGGGCAGTAGGTGAGGAATGACTTGAAATGCAAAATCTCCCTTGTTTTCAGATGCTCTTTACACCTCAATCAGGCCGGCAGTGAAAGCGTGGGCAGCCCTGCTGAGAACTTCACACCCAGGTGTGCAGCCCTCTGCCACCACCACCAGCATCACCACCAGCCCTGCAAAGCCCCACGGTGCCCCCCAGCCCAGAGCTGGGCAGTGGGACCAGCCAGAGGCTGCAGGAGGGTTCCCCTTTGACCCTCTGCTGCTTTCCAGGAGCATCAGCCCCAGCGAGGGGTTTCTACCGGCGGGGGAGCCCTGTGGCTGTCAGGGCTCAGCACTCCCACGTGCCTCCACACAGGGTTATTTTTCTAACATTTCTCTTTTTTTCCACTCATCCGGTACGGTTGTTGTGACACTGCAGTCAGCAAATATCATTGAGCAGTAGGAAACGTGAGGTTTTACTGCTTCAGTGAGATTCAGCTGATTAAAAGAGGAAGAGAGAAACCCTCTTTGAGAGAGTGTGAGGCCCTCGTGTGCCGCCCCAGACCTCCCCGCACCCCTCGAATGCTCAGACCCCCAGATCTGGGTCTGGCCCAGCTGAAGCCACACTTGGTGTGTGGGGACTCACTCACAAACATCCCGGGGTGTCACTGCCTTCCTGTCATCCAGGCCCTGAGGTGGAAGGCAGGATGGGATCCCCTCACTGCCGGCAGGACCTGGGTTGGATGCTGCGCCTGGGACCCCCAAAGTCTGGATAAACCCCATGGGCTTGCTCTCGCTGGTGCTGGTGGCCACCACCAGCACAGCCCAGGGAGCCATTTAGCTGCTCCTTTATCTGATGGGACATTTTGAGGGAACAATGTCCCCCGCGGCAGCGCCGGGGTGAACAATGGGCGCGGGGCAGCGGGCGGCTCGGCAGCCGGGCTGCGGGACCCCGGGCGCCCTGGCCCGCAGGAAATCCTTTTATTTTTCACTTGTGCACTGAAACAAACACAAGCTCCTGTTTATTTCCTGGTCGATTGTATTTTGGAGGATGGAGGTGGCTTCCCCACGCCGGCAGCTTAACTCCTCCTGCGCCGGCTGTGACTGTCCCCCCTCCCCAGGCGAGGTTGCCCCTCGTGCGGTGGTCGCCACGTGGTGGGACCTCCCCTACCCCCATTCTCTGCTAATTTATGTATAATTTGAAAACCTGGGGGTCATAAATAACACGTGCTGGCGTGGGAGGTCTGGGAAGCAGGAAGCCAGCCCGTCTCCTCTCATGGCTGAGGCTGGGGAGTCTGGAGCAATGTCAGGAGGGGATGGGATGGAGCTGCTGCTGGAGGAGTGGTGCAACAGCCCTGAGGCTGCTCCACACCAACAGCCCAAAGCCACTGCCACGATCCCATGGGATGTCCCACTCTGGAGCAGGAGGGAAGCAGGGCCCCGATGTGGCGCTGGCTCAGCACAGAGCTGCTGGGCAGCATCTGTCCCTCCTCTCTCCATCCCTCTGTACCTCTCCATGCCACCCCCAAGCCCAGAAGATCACCATCCCTCAGGTCAGGGGCTCGCATTGCCCCTCGTCCCCGGCTGCCAAGTCCTCTCCTGGGAGGGGGAGGCTCCCACGGTGAGCCGAAGGTTTGCCGACCTCAGGCTTTTCTCACAGCTTCCCCATCACATCCTCTCCCGCTCCCACGTCTGCCGTTCACAGGCGCTGCTCTCTTGGCTCCCGGCCCCGGGGCCTGTGCCTGGGTGGAAACAGCATCCAGATGGAGCTATTTTTTCACATTTTTGGGGGGGAGGGGAGGAAGGTTTGGGAAAAAGCTGCCGGGACCAGGAAAGCAGAGGGAAGGAGCAGATTTGCAGAGGGGCCGGTTAGCACGGCCCTGTTTCTGTGGGGTGCTTGTGGGTATGGAGGGCTTGGCAGGGAAACTGAGGCACGGAGCATCCCACCAGGGCAGTGTCCTGGCTGACAGTCAAACCTAGCTCCTGCCCCAGGAATTCAATCCCTTAATTCCTTCCCTGGGTGCAATTAGGGGGACAGCACAGTCCAGATCACACCTCCATCAGCTGCCCAGACAGGCAGAGCCCAAACTCATCTCCCACTCATCCAGAGCCTGGAGGGGGAGGAGAAGCCCCCCCCCAACCCCTCCAGCCTTAAACCACATCCATAGAAAACTTTTGAAACCCCACCATTGTGCGAGAGGATAAACATTTATTGAATATTTCCTGTTTGGCACAAATTCTCTGTGAGTCCTCTTACAGTCCTTTTTTTTTTTTTTTCTTCTCGTGTCTGTCTTTAAACGAGAATTATTTGAGTTGAATGTAAAGGAAAAGTATCCCCCGAGTGTGGAGCCCCTGGGAGCGGGGAGCGAAGGAAAGCCCACGTGTGTGCCATGCCTGCTTGCTGTTAGCTATTAATTTCTGTCTCCTGAGGTCTGACATGAGCAATGCATTATGCAAAGGTTGTGGGAATATTTCAGACGCTGCATCCCGGGAGAACTACAATTTCAGTTTTACAGGGTTTAGGGTTGTTGGTTTTTTTCCCCCCGTGTTTCTGTCAAATGTGTTATTTCAGTGAGATGTAACAGTGGTTATGGCTTACACAGAGGAGGGAAGGACGAGCTGGGTCTGGCTGGGGTGGTCAAGGGATCACTGCCTGGCCCCTTGTGCCCACAGAGCCCTCCGAGGTGGGCACTCATCAGATGGAGGAGCAGCACCTGGACCTCACTTGCAGTGGGTACGGGAAAAACCTGTGGGGCTGGAGGGGGGGCTAAAAGTGGGGCTGGAGAGGTCTGAAGGTGGGGTTATGAGCCCTGGGCAGCCAGTGCTGAGGCAGCAGCTGTGGCAAGAGGCTGGCAGTGTATCAGGGATGGCAATGCCAGAGGACACACTGGGTTTTGGGCCAACACCCAGCACACCCTGGGATGGGGAAAAGCCTTTCAAAATGTGAGTTTTTCCATGAGATGAGTATTGCAACAGGGACCAGCCACTGGGACTCTTCTGCTCACCACTGCTCCTCGACATATGCCACCACAGCAGGGCTGGAGCTGGAGAAGGTGGGGGCTACATGGGGACACCTCGTCCTGTGCCACTGGGAGCCCAGAGGGAGAGAGGGGGCTCAGGTTGGCATGAAGCTGAACAGGGCTTGGTCTGGAGGCAGTCTAATTCTGGCCCAGGCACAATCCAAAGGGATTTATTTTTAGGCTCTGGGCTATCGCTGCTTTGGGGAATTGAATGGAAAATGTATATTTAGCTTCTTTGGTGATATGCTTAGAAAAATGAGCTCCTGTCAGTGCTGTGGGTGGTGATTTGTGCCAGCCCTGCCCTCGCCAGCACCACTGGGCCCCTGGGCAGCCAAGCAAAGCCGGGAGACATCATCCACCGCATGGATGGTGCCTGTGACCCCGGATCACTCGAGGAGCTTCCTTCTTTTTTGTTTCTCAAAAGGACCTTGCCGTACATCCCGCAGACTTTGCCCTCGCTGTGCAAACGCAGGTGTTGGAGGGCAGCACAAGCAGCCTCCGTATCTCCCACGTCTGTTGTTCCCATGGGGAATCCCACCCAGGACCGGCCCCATCCCCTCCGGGTGGACACAGTCACGTAGGTCCCGCTGACGGGACCTGGTCTGTGTTGTGCCCATGGGAAGTGCTGAGGCCCCTCTGGTGTGAAAGACACACATGAACACATGGGAGGGAGGTGGTATTTCCTCCCCGAAATGCAGGTGAGAGCCAGAAGGGCAGCACGTTATGGAACCTTTCACACTATAAATACACAAGATACGCAGGAACCCGGGGCCCAGGACTATTTTTGCCTGCAGGAAACAGGGATGAGAAGCAGAGCATCCCTCCCTCCCCAGCACGTTGCTGGCAGTGGGACGTGCCCAGGGCCAGGGCTGCTGGGCTGGGGCTCTGAAAGAGGTTCCATGTTCCCTCTGCCAGGCTGCTGCAAGTGTCTCATCTCCAGGGATGGGAGTGGCTGGGATAGAGCCTGGGCTGGGTAACCCCAGAATCACTGTACTCTACAGTGGCTCATGCTCCACAACACCATCTGCTTGGGCCGCTAATGGAATAGACATGTTGCCTTCTCCAGGACTGAAATCAGCTCTGCATCCCTCAGGGATCTCTGCTGACTGATGTCCCACTCCCCTTGTACACAGGAAACAGTGTTGGCTTTCCTGGCAACAGATCAGTCCCATGAAGCACAGCCAACATGGGAGTCAGCACTGGGGCTGCCTCCTCCTCTGATGGAGTCTCAGACAGGTCTCTCCATCCACATTCATCTGTCCCAGCAGCCTCCTTGCTCGGCTGTCTCTTGGCTGGTATCACTTCCCTGGAAGAAGCCAAAGGTAAAAATTGCACGAAACCAGCAATGGCGAACCCCCAGCAGCAGCATCACTAATTGCACAGATGTTATCACCCCCTCAGCAGTGCCTGTCTGTCTCTGCATCCTCTCACCTCTAGCAAATGGGGCACAGAAACATTTCTTGGTCCAAAAAAACTTGAGGCAGAGTCCTGTCTCTGCCAGATGCTTGCTTGGTGCCTACATGTGTGTGTGTTGCACGTCTGTGCCTGTGGCTTTGAGTGTGTTTGTGCCCTTGTAGAAAGCACATTTTGCAACAGACAAATGGAAATGAAATATTTCAAGAATGCCTCTTAAATCAAGTAATCTTGGGGAATTTGACAGCCAAGGTCACCAATAACGTTTAGTTTTTGTTTGCTCAGTGTGGAGCTGGGGCTGGGCTCTGCCTGGGCAGGATCCCATGGCTGAGGAGGGAGGCTGGTCCCCAGCACCTTGAGGAAAGCTCTTGGGATCTATGTCCAAGAGCAGAAACAGCTGCAGGACATGGCTGGAACCTGGACTTTCCAACTCAAGAGGAGCCCTGCCTGGGGAGCACCTCTCCTCCGAGTCCTGGTATGACCTGCCGGGGCACGCTCCGGCTCCAGCATTCCCCAAAAGAAAAGAAGGAGGAAGAAAAAAAAGTCAGCTCCTCGTGATGCAGCCCCGTAATTACCTGTTATTCTCATATCGAGGTAATTAACAATTAGGCAGCTGTCTGAATCACATGCAGAGGGACAATTATTCTGTTATTAATGGATTCTATTTAACAGGTCCTATTTTCCCAGATGTTTGGGGGTTTTTTCCCCCCTCCTTGTGCTCCCATGAATTATCCTCGCAATTAAACCTGCACCAGAAAGAGGGAGGAGTAGTCCTAATACTTACTGAACCTTGCAAAGCATCACATTTCTCAGCTTATGAACCTGTCACAAGTCATCGGGGGGCTCTGTCGGTGATGGGGAGCCCGTAACCCAACACCCTGCACTGTCACCTGCACAGACCCGCTGGCTCTGCCCTGCTGCTGCCGGGAGTTTATTCATTTCACGGGCACCGCTGCAGATAAAAGCCATTATTTACAGTCAGTTACATATTTCCGTTGGCAAACCTCCTCCCTCAAGAGCAGGTTTGAAAACATCCCGCTCAGCAAACCGAAGCCACGCAGACTGAAGCCAACGCGCTCTCGTGGGGGGGAGGTTCCCCCCCTGTGCCCACCCGGTGTCCCTGGGAGCTGTGCTGGGTGTCCCCCTGGGATGGCTGTGGTTTGGGGTCTGGGGGCAGCCCGGCTGGGCCCCTCGTCTTCACATCCCTAAAGGCACTTTGCAGGAGACACCCTGGGCTATCCCCAGGGAGTGCTGTGGGGTGGGATGAACTCCCCTTCCCCAGGCACCATGTGTTGCTCCCACAGCTCCATGCCCTCGCACAGAAACGTGCTAATACCCCCTCAATACTTAGGACAGCCCAGGTCCAACCTCTGAGTCACCTCCCATGGGTGCAGAGGTGGTTTTGGCCACACTGCTCAGGACTCTGTAGGGACAGGGCACCCTGGGTGGGCAGCAGGGATGAGGGTGGAGGGTAGCAGGCACTTGGGGCTAATCCCTCCCCAGGGAAAGTTTAATTCTGATTTTCCCACCTTTTGAGTTTGGCTCATGCTCCAAAGCAGGAGAATTTGACTTCCTCCCAAACCCCCGAGTCTGGGGTTTCTTTGGAGGGGGTGAAATTTTTTGAGTTGTTTCCTCAGTTCGTGAGTATGGACCCGTCCAGCTCTGGAATTTGTGCTATCAACAGGCAGCCAAGGCTGAGCCCTCGCAGCCACCCTGCACAGGGCCAGGCACCTGCTCCGCTCCCATTTGTTTTTTTCCAGGCACGGAGTTTAGGGATTTCACTGAAAAACAGGAACTTTGCTGGACAGCAGCTGCTCCGAGGCGGTGAATCAGCTCGTCCCGCTGACGCCCAGCGGAGCCGTGCCAGCGCCACGCTCCCATGCCCGGTGCCCACACGTTTGGGGTCCCGCCGTGGCAGCACTGCCCCCAGCCCTGTGGGCAGCCCCCACAGCACAGGGACTCAGCTGGTGGCTGCGACCACCCGCGTGGCACCAGCGAGGGGTCTGTGGCTGGTGCCCCGGCCCCACCACCTGCGCAGAGGTCAGCGGCCACGACCAGGCGCGGACGGCTAATGCCTTTTGTCCCAGCCTGACTTTTCCCCTCCCAGCAGGATTAGGATGGGATGACCGAGCAAGGAGGCCCCTAATCCCATTACAGACCCTGGTGCAGCCCCGTCGGGCAGCCCTGGGAACCGGCCTCGGCACTGGGAAGGCAATGGGTGAGGAAGCAGCCTGTGCTGCCGCCATCCCACTCAGCCCCATCTCCAGCAGTTTTCCCAAAACCACTTTGCTCTGTGCTTGCAGAGCACTGAGCACGACACCTTGGTATGTACGGGCAGCAGGAGACACACGAGCACCCCCCACCTCTGCAGCTCCTGTCAGCAGGGCTCACATCCACACACCCAGCAGCATTTGGAGCAGGTGGCCCCAAGCCCTTTTGGCCCATTTGGCCCATTTGGCTCACTTGGCTCATTTCTCCACAGGGGTTGCAGCTGAGCGGGCAGCAAACCTTCTCCCGCCTGGAGAGAGAGTTGTTTTTCTCCCCCAGCAGTTGTGAGGAGCTGTGTTTGTCTTTCTGTCCCTTCCTGTTTACTCGCTGCCATCAGGACGCGCTTTGATGTGTTTATGCTGCTGGACATCCGTGGGAGCATCGTCCCGTGCAGCTCCCTGTTCCACGGGGCAGGACTGTGGCTCCATCCACGGGAGCTTGGCAGAGCCCACGTGTCACAGGGGCACGGCCCGGCGAGGTGCCAGAGCAGGAGGGAGCAACACACCACCACCCTCGGCAGCTCCTGCACTCCAAAGTCCAGGCGACAGCACGAGCCCAGCCCGGCCGTGCCAGGAGTTGCTCCAACAGGCACAAGCTCCTGCCAGGAGTGGGGAACTGATGGTGGCAAGGGGGCCCCACCAGGCAGCATTATCATGTGCTGGGACAGGGGGTTGACCCCATCCATCCGGCGGGTCCAGGTGTGCACGGATTCCCCCCTTGCACTCCCCGCTTCCCCCCTGGCTGTGAGTGTCCCCGCCCCGTGCAGGAGCCGCTGCATTTGAAAGGTCACCGGGCTTTGAAGTCACCGGCTCAGGGCGGCAGAGGAGGGATCACACCTTGCTGGCACCTCCTGGCCGGCAGGTTCCCAGCCCGCCACCCGCGCCGGCCCGTGCCGCGGGCAGAGGTGCTGCCGGGGGGTGGTACGGCACACGGCCCGGCCCGTGCCACCAGCCCCGTGCCTGCATCGTCCCTGTGCATGGGGATGGGGCCACAGCCAGGACCCCCAGAGCCCCCATCCCGCTGAGAGAGGCAGCGGGCAGCAGCCCTCGCCAAGCAGGAGCGACCTGTCCCCATGAAGGGAACCCCCACGGGGGGGAAAAATGATTGTGTTGTCACAGGGGTTTTTGGAACATAGAGAAAAAACGTTGATTTAGGAAAGCCGGTAGATGCAATGTTCTTGGACTTCAGCAAAGTTTTTGATACTGTCTCTCACAGTATCCTGCATAGGAGCTGCACTTGATGGGTCCCTTCCAACTCAGCATATTCTATGGGTATATGAAAACCCACAATGATCTTCCTGGAAAGAAATCACTCACCTACAGCTGTGCATGGGCAGAGTCTGGGGAATGGGCTCTGGGGCTCCTCCAAACTCTTTGGCACTGGCTGTGGCACCACCAAAGCCCCCGAGCACAGCCTGTCTGGTGGGAGCCACGACAGCACAGGACAGGGGATCCCCAGTGCCCCGGCATGAGGGGTGCACTGGGCAGGAAGGGGGTTTTCCTGGGGCTCCTGGGTGCACCCAAACCTGGTTCAAGGGAGTCCCCTCTCCCTCCCTCCCTTCCTCCCTGCCAGGCACGGAGCCTTCTGGGATGGGGCACCCCACGATAACGCAGGCGGCTCCAGGAGGCAGCCGGTGCCCTCCAGCCTCTCCTCTCGCAGCGGAAACGGCATCTTTGAGCCGATTTCTCCTGGTTCCCTTCTTCGTGTGCCTGGCTTTGATTCGCGGCCGAGCCCTGTGATAATGTGGCTGCCTGGGAAGGAAGGGAGTAGAAGAAACTGGCTATTATGTTTGGCCCCTCTCCAGGAGGTGTTTTTGCTGGGAGGCACCAAGGTCAGAGCTGGGTGGGAAGCATTCCCCAACAGCAGCCCTCACACATGTGCCCGGCCGTGGCGGGGGGGGACGACAAAGGAGCTCCTGCCCCACCCCAGCACAGGGCAGCCATCGGGGGTCCCACAGCCCAACACACCCTGCACCAGCACAGAAGGTGTGCAGTCCCCTCTGCATGTTTTCCAGGGGGAAAGGGCTGCTTTGAAGCCACTCTGGAAAGTGAAACATCTCCAAATCTTCCCGTTTCCATGCGGAAGGAAAGAGGGGGCGGTGGGTGGGAGCGCCCGTGAATGCAGCAACAGCAAAGGCTGGGGGTGCGGAAAGTGCTTTTTTACCCTCTTTTTGTAATCGCTTAAGAATTCCAACTGGCTTCATCCCGGAGCTCCCAAGTCCCGAATCCCATAGCTGTGAGAACAGAGCTGGCACTGAACTGCTCCTGAAACTACCTGCCGGCGTCGGTGGCATCCCAGGACCCTGCAACCCAGGCCAGCGCTGCGAGAAGGGGCACGCCCGGGTCTCCGGGAGCGATGTCTCCCAGAAAACCTGCCCGAAACCCGCACGTCACGCATGGCATGACGTCTTTCTTGAGCGTGTGCCCTGGGAGAGGCGAATCCCAGCAGTGGGGAGCCGGGTGAAACTGCGGGGATGCCAGCGTGACTCGGATGAGCTCGGCATTGCACGGCGGTCCAGAAATCCAGTATCAGGTTCATGCCCGGGCTTGTGCACAGAGATTCATGCTCGGGTTTTCACTGCTGTGAGCGATGATTTTCGATTATTTAATGTAGATATCAGGAGAGGTTTAATCCTGGCCCCTCCACGCACTCCGGTGAGCAATTTGTTTAGTGAGATGATGCAAAGTGCCTCAGCAGGAAAAGGAAGAATGGAATAAAAAGCAAAGAAATGGAGGGTTTTGAAAGGAGATGCACATGAAACACAGGGTGCAAATGTGTCCTGCATGTCCTCAGGGCTGGAGCAAGGCTAGGCTGGGGTCTGCACTTTGAGAGAGTTGGGGTCACCACCTCCCACGTGGGTGAGAGTTGGTGGGTGCAGAGCTATCCCCACCCCTGAGCTTGGTGTCTGTGACACCCTGAGGAAGCACCCCTGTGAGAGACAGCACACAGGGTCTGCAGCATCCAGGCACAGGCAAGGACAAGAACAGCATGGAGGGAACAGGGACATGCACCAAAGGACAGGGGGACTGCATCTCCAGCAGCCCATCCCGTAAGGAAAAGCACATTGTCACTCACAATCTCATAAACCCCATGAGCCTCTGTTTACACAACAGAGAATGTTTCAGTTGTTTTATGGAGGTGGAAAGGAACAGCACAGGAGCTGGCAAGGCCAGGGCCGGGCTGAGTGACGCCTGCCCAGCACCTGCCCTCCCCTCACAGCCCATAAAGGTGTTTTATTTTAAATGTGACAAAGATTTTACAGCATAATAGAGCAGCAGCACCTTTTGCCCAGGTACAAATCTGCTCCTCCGGGACGTCTCCCTGCTAATCCCTGGGTGAGAGTTCCTGAGCTGATTTTACACACCAAGAAACGATGGCCAAGAGCAACCCTGCAATTAAAACCAGTTTCAGCAGCCCGCGAGGAGGAAAACCCCGCGGGTGCCAAGCCTGGCACAGCAGCCATGCCAGGGCAGGGACACACATGGCACTGACTTCCACCCAGGGTAGTGAGGACTGAGTGTCCTCTGTCCCATCCCAACCCTGGACACCCTGATGGGACCAAATCCCACTGTGCTGCCAGGAGGAAAGTTGTCCTCTATGGCCAGGTGCTGCCAGAGGTGCTGCCATCACCCTGGCAGGGGGATGGCAGAGTTGGCGTGATTTATCTTATAGCCATCCAGGCACAATCTTCCAGTCAGCTATTTAAGAAAAATAAGATTAAAAAAAAAATAATCAGGATTTAGACCATTCTTGCAAATCCAGCCTCATTTTCCTGGTGCCCGGGAGAATCACAGCTTAATCCCATTATGGAGCAGCTTTGGGATAGTTTTACCTCGCAGACTCCAGGACCAGTGCATTTTTATCTGCTCAGACTTTCCAGGATGCTCTACCCACTTTGATTCATGCTTAATTACTAAAAATTAGGCTTTTTCAGAGCAGGAGGGAGGGTGGGGGGGTGCATGTACCAGCGTGAGGAGGGCTAACCCCCCATGCTGCTCCAAAACCCAGGCAGCAGAGCAATGCCAAGCCAAGCACGGCAGGGAAAGCAGGAGAGATCCAGTTTGATGTCTGCCTTATCAGTCTTATTTTTATTGCACTGAAGGTATAAGAGCAAAATATTGATTGTGATGATAAAGAGATGAAAGTGTCAAGAAGGAATAGGCACACAAGTTACTCAGGCAATTGGAAGCCACGTTGGTTGTATTTAACAGGCATTTGCCATTAAAAAAAAACGCCTGTTTTTATTTAAATAGCCTCGGGCAAATTTCTCACTAAACCAACTTTCCCACGCCAGCCCAGTGCTCTAACTCTGGTTTTTGGCAAATTTTTTCCTGAGCTGTCAAGGCAAAATATATATAAGAATGCTGGTCTCACTTAGGTTTTTTTTCCAGCCCCTGGAGACATGAAAATAATTTACAGATGTGCATTACCTGTTTATATTTGTATTAAGTTTTGCTTAACGGACATAATTTTCTTAGCTTGCAGTAACAAAAAAATATTCCCAGAGTTTCACTCATTTAATTTTAACTTATTAAAACTTTTAAACATGTGTGGAGGTTTCATGTTTTTAAATCACTAATCACATGGACAGTTGCCAGGGTTTCTATTAAAGCCTTTCACAAACGCTATTTTTAAAAGGACCTAAAATCCCATTATTTTTAACCCCTGAAGACCACTCAGAGTAAAAAAGTTTCTTTGGATTTATGTCTTATCCACCTCTTATTGCAAAAAGATTTATGCTGAGCGCTGACTTCTGCCTTCCTCCCTTTTTAACTTTTCTTGGTAGGAGTCTCTGGGGGAGGCGTCCAGGAGAAGGAAACTTGAGGAGTTTCCCTGCAAGGATTTTGCTCCAGATCACCCAGTACCAGGAGAAGGATGGAACCAGATTAAGGCTGGATATCTCACAGCAGCGCCTGGCTGGAGGAGTCATCCTCGCGCCGAGACGCTCATGGAAAACCACAGAGGACCCTTTTACCTCCCCCAGGGCAAAGCTTTCCCCCAAGCAGAGCCCCAGCACTGCAGGGTCACAGAGCCCCCCGGGTGATGGCAATAAATAGATGTATTTGACCTTCTGTGCTCAGGGGATGAGGCGACGCGGCTGCGCAGCCGCACGCCTGGGTCTGTCTGTGTTTATCCACAGCCGTGTCCCTGGACACACAGACCCCCCCAACCACGGAGGAAAACCAGGGCCAGGGCTCGCTCATGGCTTCCCACGTGCTCTTTCAGCCCCAGGCTCGTGGGGGTCCAGCACCCCAAGAGCAGCCAGTGCCTGGGACGCACAGTTATCCTTCCACCTGGTCCTGCCACCACATCCTGCCACGCTGCGTGTCCGCCAGCATCACCACCTCTCCATCTCCACATGACACAGGCATGGCAGGGACCCCAACAGCCCCATGTCCCCAGGCATGCCCATGATAATCTAGTGGGGCAGGAGGGTCTCTCCCCAGTTTCAGGGATCAAGCCCAGAGCACAGCTGAGCTGAACATGTGGTGCTTTCTGCACATGGGGAACAAGCCCGGGCAAAGCTACAGCCAGTATTTCCAGGCAGGTAGAGCTGAGATGCTCCCTGCTCCCTGGGCTCTGACAGGGAGGGAGAAAGGGAGAAGATGGAGAAAGACAGCAAAGTCTCCATCTCCAAGGATGCCCCAAGGGTGGAAGCCTCAGGCTGTCCTCGCTGCTGCCTCATCTCCCAGTGAGGCTGAAAATGGTGCCACAGTCATGGTGGCACAGCCAGGGTGGGGGCACGGGCCACATCCTGCTGTCCAGCTGCTGCCACCCTACTCATGTCTGCAGGGAGGATAAAACGGGAACATTCACTTCCTGGAAGTGTCCAAGGCCAGGTTGGACAGGGCTTTGAGCAACCTGGTCTAGTGAAAGGTGTCCCTGCCCATGGCAGGGAACTGGATGAGCTTTAAGATCTGTTCCAGCTCAAACCATTCCATAATTCCATTATTCCCTGCCAAGGGTAGAAAACAACAGTAGAAGAAGGGACATTACAGCCCCCTGTCCTTTACATCTCTTTATTTGTTCTTGAAACACATCAAAGGCCCAGCCTTGTCCCTTCTCTACTGTGACAGAGTGAGCCAAGTGACATGTCTGGAGTGAGCCAAGCACCATCTCCCTGGGACAACTTCGGGTTTCAAACAGGTCTCGAGCTTCCAGTGGCACCCAAATCCCAAGTGGCACCATGCTCCACACAGAATCCCCACTTCCCAGCCTGGGTCAGGGCACTGTTTTAGAGCCCAAGTGAGGAGGAGCAGGGAAGGAGGGAGCCGCGGGAGCGAGGTACCGCTGCAGGGCTCGCGCCTTTGATCTGCTGAGCAGACTCTGCCCTTCGGTTTGTTTAATTGTTTCACACTTGCTCTGGAAATAGTTTACAGCAGGAAGCAGTGGGATAACAGCGGGGCTGGCATGGGATGGGATGAGCCTGGGGGGCTGGTGGAGAGGTGCCCTGTGATGAGAGACACAGATGACCACCATGTCACCTCCTTCCCGTTAACCCGTTGTTGACCCTCCCTCCTCTTCCTCTTTCCCAAGCTTTCAGCCAAAGGCTGGCAGCTATCCCTCCATGTTCCCCTGTTTGGGAGCTGTAAAAGAGCCATGGCCTCCAGCAGCTCAGAGGAGCTCAGTGGGAGACCCAGGAGTCCAGTGGGATGTCGATACCTCTGTGCCTGGTTCAGCTGGTACCCCAGCATTAATTCTCCGTGCTCCAAGTTTTTGCTCCCCACTTTTGCAGGCACCACGGCCTCGCTGAGCAGGGTGGGCTCCCACAACCCTGTGAGGAAGCATCAGTCACACAGGCTGTTTCTGTTGGCAATGCTCTCTGGGCAGAGCCCTGAGCACCCTCCTGCAGCCACAGCTTGTGGGTAACACCCACAAACAGGTTAAGGGCTTCAACATGTCCTGGGCTCAGGGCCTGGCTGGATTTCAGGTGAGACATTCCCATACCCTGGAACAAGTTACTTGGTTTGCAATCTTGACTGCAGCACAGAGACAGCTGGGGTAGGAGCAGGGCTCTGGGGGCACAGGGATGAGGGCACAGAGGCCCCCCCGGCACTGCTGCACTCACAGGATGCCTGCACACATCTGGGGGTTGTGGGGCTGCCTCTGGGTTTGGCTTCCCCGTTTCTCCCAGTGTGTTTGTTTATTTGTGGATGCGGTGCATGGGGCTGGCCAGGCTCTGCCTGTGAGTTCATGAGTTCACAGCACAAAACAAACAACATCCGACCCAGCTCTGTGCGCGCTGCCTGCACGGATCAGGAAGATGGGTGGGAAATGGCTCTGTGTACCTGTGTGCACCTGCGTCCTGCTGCAGGTCAGAAGGTGAATCCCACCCCCTGCTTCCCAGTGCAGGACCCTGTGACCCCCAGGGGATGCTCAGCCCAAGCCCTGGTCCCCTGGTACAAACAAACACCCCCATTCCCGTGTGTCCCATGCTTTGGGTGCCCAGAGCCCCTGCTCGGACACACTGTGGGGACCTGGGTTCTCCTGTGGTCACTGAGTGGGCACTCTGGCCCCAGGGGCTGGGCAGGGGCTGGAGGGGCTGTACTGGGGGGCTGTGCAGGGGCTTCACTGGGACCATGGGGGAACTGCACTGGGATTATGGGGACAGCTGCATCGAGGGTGGGGTGAGAGCTGAACTGGGGATGTCCAGGGGCTGCACTGGAACTGTGTGAAGGCTGCTTGGGGGAATCTGCATGGAGGTGCCCGAGGCTGCTCTGGGGCTCTGCTCATCGGAATGCTGTGCTGGGGCTGCACCGCGGGCTTGAAGGGATTACACGGGGGGTTGTACCGTGGGTGTCCAGAGTTGCCCGGGGGGGTCTGCACCAGGGGTATCCGTTGGCGGCATCGGGGGTGTCTGGTGGCCGCATACAGGGGGCTACAGTGGAGGTGCCCGGTGCCTGGATGGAAGGAAGGGGCTACCCCTGGGCTGCCCACGGGGGCCGCGCGGACCCCCCAGCCCCGCTCCCGTCCCACTCAGCGACCCTCGGTGGCGGGAAGGGGGGGGTCCCAGCGGCGGCCCCCGGGGCTGTGCAGGGAGGAGCGTCTCGCCCGTGCCGTCCCATCCCCTCCCGTCCCGCCGCGCCCGGCCCGCCCCGCACCGTCCCGTCCCGCCCCCCGCCGCCCGGCCCGGCCCGCCGGGGCTGAGCAGCCGCGGGAGGCGCCGCGTTCGGAGTCGCTGCGCTCGGGCGCGCTGTGTTTGGGGCTCCCGGCGGGGCGGCGCGGACCCGCACCCGCACCCGCACCCGCACCGGCTCAGCTCGGCTCGGCTCGGCCGAGGCCCCGCGGATCTATGCGGCTGTGAGCGGCGGGAGCAGAGCGGGATGGAGCGGCTCCTGGCGCCCGGCCTCCTGGTGCTCCTGCTGCCCGCCCTGACGCGAGGTGAGGGCCGCCGCCGAGGCGGGCCCCGCACCGGCCGCCCCGCAGGAAGTTTGCCGGGAGCGGGGCCGGGCGCGGCGGGAGCCCCGGGCACGGCGGGGCACGGCGGGCACCGGAGCACGGCACCGCCGGGGGGTCCGGGCCGGGAGATTCCCGTGGGAACCGGGACTTGGCTGCTGCGGCGGGATCGGAGCGCGGCGCTCTCGGTGGGGGGGTCCGGGACGCGGCTCCTCGTGGGAACCGGGGCTCGGTGCCGCGGGATGCGCGGGGACCGCGCTCGGCTCTTGCGGGAGGACCGGAGTTCGGCGCCGCCGGGAGAAGCGGGTCCGGCACCGTGGAGGGACCGAGGGGCTGAGCCCCGCGGGGGTGGCCGGAGCTCGGCGGCGCCGGGGGAGCCGCGGCCGGAACCGTGGGGGGGGGGGGCGGGGCTGAGCCTCGCGGCGGCGGCCGGGGCTCGGTGCCTCGAAGGAGGCGCCCGGGGCCACCGCGAACCGGAGCTCGGTGCCGGGGCTGCCGCGGGGAGCGGCGCTCGCTGCCGTCGGGGGAGCGGAGCTCGGTACCGGGGGGCGCCGGAGAACCGGGGCTCGGCCCGGCGGAGGGGCGCGCGGGGTTAGGGCGCTCCTGCTGTTGTTCTGCGAGAGCTTTTGACCGTTTTGCAAATTTTTCTCGGTTTCCTGTTTCTTGAAAGTCAGTCGAGGCCCCCCGGGCCCCCCCCCCCCCCGGAGCTCCCCCCCTCCCGGGGCGGGACCGGGAGCTTCGCCGCAAAGCGCTGCGAGACCGTCGGGGGTGGCGGGTTTGGGGCCGGGAAAAAGAGCCCCAAAAGCGGACGGCGCTGCGGGACAGAGGGGCCGGAGCCCTGCGGTGCTCCCCACGTCCCGGGGCCGAGCTAGCAGCCTGCTCCGGAGAGCCCTGGGAGGGTTTTGGGGAGTGGAGGCAGCGGGGCTGCCCTCATCCCACAGCGTGGCTGGCAGCCCTCGGAGGCAAAGTTTGCAGGAAGTTGTGCCTGACCGGAGTGGTCCCCAACACCCTACGGGGACACGTGGGGCTGGGGCCAGAGCCCCAGAGGGGTGTTCCTGGGGTGCGTGGGCTCGGTGCCCATCCAGGGCACGATTTTGGTTGTGGTGGTGACAGTGCAAAGCTGAAATGGCTCAATGTGAAACTGCCCCGGCTGCACACGCGTGTCACAGAACCAGTTACCGTGAAGAGCGAGCGGGGCAGAGAAGGGGAAGAGCGAGCCGGGGTGGAAATCGGAAGCGATTCTGGTACTTTCAGCGAGTTGCTGTGGTAACTCTGCAGAATTTGACTCTGAGGGCCAGACAATGAAACCTGTACTCACAGCAAGTTATGACGGGCGACTCATTTCGTTACCGAGTTCGTGGTAACTCATGGGCCCTGGGGCAGATGGTTTTTCCCAAATGGCATTTGTCACTCAAGGGCCTAATCTGGGGTTTCGCTCTGTCAGTCCTCCTGCTGGAGAAGCAGGCACAGCCTACCCTCGAGCCCACCCTGAGTTTATTTTTAGGCGAGCCTCTCAGAGTTGAGGCCACGCGGTCCCTGCCTGCCCCCATCACCCTGCGGGTGGGGGCTGCTGGGTGCTGTACCCCCACCTCGCCAGGCTGCACAGGTGCAGGGGGCTCTGGGGGTCTCAGCAAGCCTGTGCCCAGTCTGGGTGACTGCTGCCACCCGGGACCTGTGCTGTGGCTAACGCTGTCCCTCTGTTTGCAGGTTTACGGTGCACGCAGCTCGCCGAATCCTGCCTCAACGGGGGCAAGTGTGAAACTTTTCCCAACGGGACGGAGGTGTGCCAGTAAGTATGGAGAAGCCAGAGGATTTTCATCTCCCCCGACCAAACTATTGACATGCATGTTGACTTTGCTTTGAAGGCTCTGGATTTAATAGGGCAAGATGCGTTTTCTTTCCTTGAGTGGCAAGAATAACCTGCTTGTGTAGGAGTCACCGCGAGTTTGGCAGGATCGGGCTTTGTTCCTAGCTGGGTGGAAAAACATGGGCAAAGGGCCATGTTTTGCTGGTGTTAACCTATGCAGACTGCCCTGCTGATGGAGCAGGAGGTAGGGCCAGCCCGCGGCACTTGTTGGACCGTCGGGTGTGGAGGGAGGCTGTCTGTCTGTCTGTCTTCCAGCTACTCCCTCCTGGCCCTGAAGCATTGCCTTTCAGCCCCTTGCAGTTTGTGGGGTGACCAGTACATCTCCAATAAACACTCAAGAGAGGTTTCATGGCGTGGCTCTGGCTGCTGGAGCTGCCCCAATGATGTCCACGTCCATCCCCAGGGGAGCAGGGCCACCTCCTCCTGCAGCCCCGCCAGCGCTGGTGCCAAGCTGTGGTCTAGCCTGGTGTTCCTGGCGGGACCTGGCACCCAGGCCGGGGCTTTCTCCAAGCTGATTGTGGGGAAACGGATGTGTAAAGCGTTGGGACTCTTTGAAGGACCAACCGACCCACCGCAGCGATGGCCGATTCACTCCAGGCTCCCAGGGAACAATAACCAAGAGAAATGAATAAGACTCCAGCTCCCTTTTTAAAAGTATTCCATAAAAGAAATGTGAATGGGCAAGGCTCTGTTTTCCGGCCAGATTTCCCCTCTGCCTGTTGAACGTGGCCCGAGCTGAGAGCAGGCAGGGAGACGTTCCCACCCACCCCATATATCCAAATAGGAAGTCCTCGGCGGAGGAACCTGAAGGCATTTCCAATCCCAACCTGTTGAATGGCAGTTTCCCTTGACAATGTGTGTTGCTTTTTTGCAAATCCGCCTGGGTGCCGTTACTCTGCCCAGTAGCCGGGCACCTCCCGCCCCCTTCTCCAAGCTGAGCCCCCCAACCCTTTGGTGCAAATAAATCAGCAAATCAATCAGGCACATGAGCAATTTAATGGACAAAGGCTGGGTCCCTTTGTGAGCCACTAATGAATGCACGCCACTTTTTTTTGCACAGAAGCCCTTACCAACGCTTGACGCTCTAAATCTTGTTTTCTTTCATTCAAAGAGCGACAGCTGGGATTCGGTCGAAATTCGGCAGCTATTGTTAAGGGAGGCAGATTAATGCTGTGTGACTAATCATGTATGGCTTCCCAGAATGCCCAACCCTCCACCCCCTCCCCAACCTTACACCCCTCCTTTTCCTTGTGGTCATTCTTTCCTTTTTTTCTTAAGTCTCTGCAACTCCTGATTTACATTTCATGTGCAGATGGTGATGGAATCTAATTAGATCTGATACGTGCGAGCTCTATTTGGAGAAGCCGCCGAAGTGGGCTTGGGGTGGGGTTTTTTTAAGAGAAAAAGTTAACTTTATACAACTTCTTGCTTGCTGGCTGTGAATAGCTACCTCTCTCTTGGCTTCGTGACTGCGTATGAGTTATTTTTGCAGGAGCCCAAGGTGTGTGTGCTCGGTGTGTTAAAGCTCTTGTCCTGTGCAGGGCGATGGGGGTAGATATTAGAGGTACAGCCAGGCTAGAGGAGGTGCAACTTCCCAAGTTATCTGATAGCAACTCGCAAAACCCTGGTTTTTCACTTGTTTGAATATCTCTTTACGAGGAGTTTTGCTTCCAAGCTCCTTAAACAAAGCAGAGCCAAGAGCACAGATACCAGACGCAGAAAAGCTTGGCACTGCCCTTTGGCGCCTGCGTGAAATGCACCATTTTGGCTGCTGGCCACATCTCTGCTCGGCCTGGCACTTAACAAAGTTTGGCCATAAAGCCCCATTGTGCTGCTCCCACAAATCCAATTAGAAAGTGGAGTGAAATAAATAGCGTATGAGGGAGACGCTACTCCAGTGGACGAGTGTCCCGGTGCTTGTGGCGGGACAGAGCTCGTTGGGTTACGTGGAGACGACTCTGATAACTCCAAACCCGGGTTATCAGCCCTGTTACGGAAAGGGGATCGCCGGTGCGAGACAAGGAGCTCTCTCTGCCTTTATTATTTTACAGGGGTGGTTTGTAAAGCTCCAGGTGCCTTATCTTGCTTGTCCCTTTGCCAGGCAGTGCGGGGCACGCAGGGCTTTGACTGAATGGAGGGGACTGAGCGTTGGATCGGCTGGAGGGCTCGCGACAGAAGCGCCCTAATTAAGCTGCTTTGGAGCTGTTTTCCATCTTGGCAGGGTTGTCCGGGTCTTCTAGTGCTAGAAGAGTAGCAGCAGCAGAGTTTCCTGTGTCTTGCACAAAGCCCAGCTGAAGGCACGGGGTGTTTCTGTCCCAGAGCTGGAGCTTTAAAAGGTCTGGTCTGGAGCTGGTGGCTGCTGCGGGGTTTGACGTGAGGTTTCGTGGCACTGGGGAGCTGTGGCATTCCAGAAAAGACACTTGCCTTTGGCTAAGGCATTTTCCCAGACAAAATGAGAAGGTTTTTCCAAGAGGCAGTTTTGACTTCTAGTGATAGCTCCTAATTAGACTGTTGGATAACTCTAGTTTTGACTGGCATCCCTGCAAATGAGTCGGGCTGATTTTAGCTCGCTGTGCCATGTGACATTTATTCCCAGGACCTCCCTTGCTCCACTAGTTAAAAGCAGATGGAATGAAAGAGGGCTGAGTTTCCAGCCTCTCACCATTAAAGTCAGAGGAGCTGTGCCTGGGTTGTCATCCTCTTGCCCAGAGAAGCAAATGAGACGGCAAAGGGAAGGAATAAGTTAAATTAATCACTAGGTTTGTGCTGAAAAGGGGGAAAAGTCGGTTTGCTAAAGTACTTCCTCTGTTTATGAATCAGTGGGGTGTTGTAGTTCAGCCAGGGCAATGGCTCCTGAGCTGGTGCCCGTTGCCACCACCAGCTTCCACGGGCAGCGGGCCAGAAACACGGGAAGAAATATTCAAAGGGGGACCATAGTGGGAAGAGATGATTATTTTAGCTCAAAACTCTTTCAGGAGACAACCAGGAAGGCAGAGGAGTGATGTGAGCCCCGCAAGTCTCTGTACCCTTCAAGTTATTCAACTGCTCAGTCATTGTTATCTCATTGTAAAGGGCGGAAGTTTCCTTCTGGTTTGGTTTTTCTCATGTGCTTTAACCCAACGTTATTTCCATGAAATAATAACAAAGAAAAAATGCAGTCTCGGTGCTGGAGAGGAAGAGGGTGGAGTGTTGAACAATCAACCAGAGGAAGCCCTTAAAGAACTAGAGGAGCAGTGATTCAGCCATGTTGAGAACTCTTGGTGGCTCTTTCAAGTCTGATCTCATTCTCGGAAAGAACAAGGTGGAAATGGGTAAGAGGGGAGATTAAAAATACATGAGTGTCACCTGTTGTGAATTCCAGTGGAAAAGAAACTTAGCTGAGAAGCCCAGCTGGTGAGGTCATTGGGACAGCAGCAGGGATTTTAGCTCTTTTAGAAAAGAATCTGTTTACACCTCTCCTCTCTGCAAGGTATCTCAATGGCTATCAGCTGTCTCAGGTGGTCCTGCTCTCTCCTGTTCACTTGCCTTGGGATTTTATTGCTTGAGCTGAGGTTTTTTGCTTGATTTTTCTCATGGCTTGGATGGTTGGGATGGGCAGAGGGTTGTACTGCGTGGCCAGCGTGGGTCACGTTCAAGAGATGTCTCAGTGGCTCCCTCAGCAGTCCCTGCAGCACAGAGATGAGCAGGAGAGATGGGGTGCTGCCTGCTGGGATAAATTTGCTCAGGGATGCAGGGGGGATGCAGTGCTCACAGTGGCCATCATCACCAGACATCAGAGGGGCTGCTTCCTGCTGTTTACTCACAGCTGTTAGATGTGTGACCCCAGAGCAGCTTGCCTTGGAAGGGACATTTAAAGGTCACCTGGTCCAGCCCTCCTGCAATGAGCAGGGTCATCTTCAATCTTCATGATGTGATGCAGTGCACGGGGCTCTGCTCCATGGGCAGCTTCTGGAGGACTCTCACTTTGTCGTATGGGGTATGTTTTAATCCACCAAAATCTGTTCCACCTGAACCTCCCGACTCGCTCTCTTCCTCCCTGCTGGCAGCCACAACATGTCCATTTGTTCCAGCTGATTCTGCATCCCTGGCCTCACCTCCAAGGCTGTTATGGTTTATTGTATGTAGCATGAGGGTGACATGTATAAGTTACTGCAAGACCAGGCTATGCACCAATTAAGGGCTCGGACAACATAATCAGGAAGCAGTTAGCGAGTTTTAAAATAACATTGTTTGGAAATTAACCTGCTTTTTCCAGGCCTGGAGGTGTGGTGAGCCTGGTTTTTGCTCGTGTTGGTAGGTGTCCCAAGTGGTAACGGCGTGTGTACATGAGTGGAATGTGAAATTTATAGAGCATCAGTGTGTTTAACGAGGGAGTAGCCTCGGGGTGCATTCAGGGAGAGCTGGTACACTCTGGATCTGGATGGAGACTTCTCTGTGGTTAACGTGCTGCCAAACTCCAGGTGAAGGTTTTAGACCATGTATTGGGGCTGTGGAGTGGAAGAGCCTCTCTGTCTTGGAAATTAGGCCTGCGGTGGGATCTCAGTTGAATCCTGCCTCCATCTCAGCAGCCAAAAAGGTGTTCAGGGTCCACCTGCTCCACTCAGGCTGTATCCAGTCATCCCTGAGGAGTGCCCAGCTCCTGCTGCCACCTGGGATGAGGCAGCACCATGGGGACTTGGGCTGCTCACTCACTGCTCCCCAGGCTGGTCCTGGGCTGTTCCTGCAGCTCTTTGCTTTGGGGTCCAGGGTTAGAAAGTCCATCAGGCCAGAGAGGTGATGGTTTGGGGTGATTCCAGATGCTTCTTGAATGGTGTTTTCATCTCATTAGAAGCCCTTGGCACATGGTACTGAGCCCCAACGCCTGAAGGATTTGCTGCAGCCACTCAGCCCAGCAGCTGTGTCCAAATCCTACCAATCCCTGATACTGTCTTGGTGCATGGTACCCTTGAGAGTCCGGATTTGCTGTGGGGAGAAGGCATCTCAGCTTTCCCAGACCATCTGTCCTGGAAGGGCACCATCCTGCAGTGCTGGGCTCCTTGGGGTTGGCCTGGAGAGGTGCTGGCAGCAGCAGGTTGGTGTTACTCCCATCTCAGAGACTGTAAGCCCTTGGTGTTGTGTTGGGTGCTCACCAGCCCAGGGCTGTGCTCGCACTTTGGTGTGGGGTAAAACTGCAGCTACTGGCATCAGCCCAAGATCTGGAATAAGCATAGAAATGCTGCTCTGGTGTTGAGGGGGAACATTGCATCCTTGATTCCTGGGTATCTGGATGTGGAGGCACCCAGGAACAGAGAGGTGTGAGGGTCAGGCCATCCCTTGGCACCTCTGGCATTCTCAGGGTCCGATCAGGGTCACAGAGTTGGGGGCTGAAGGGCTTTGGAAGCTCCAGTTGGATTTCATATCACAACTTTCTTTGCACGTCTGTTGTTTGCGATGTTGGGATGTCTTGGCAGCACCTGCTGTGTCTCAATGACACCAAACCCCATGGCAGCTCCCATCTGCCTGCCTGGAGAGCCCCAGGACAGTTAGAGATGCCCAGCTGGTAACACCCCAGTGTTTAACATCTGGCTCCTGCTGATGGAGCAACTCAGTGCTGCTTCCAGGTGACCATCTGGCCAGGGGTGAAGGTGCCTGTTCACACCTGCACACCCATGTGTGGACTCTGCCTTCCTCAGAGTGTGGCAGCACCCAGACCCGTTGCAGCATCTCTGTCTACAGCTCTAGTGCTTGTCCTGTGGGTCAGGTCCTCTCCTCTCACCCCCTCATGCTGGCAGGTACCCCATGGGCAGAGGTCTGCCTTATGGGATGGGGTTGGGGTTCCCACATACGTCCAGCAAGGTGTGCTTAGTGCCTCAGTTTCCCTCCATTTGCAGTTGGTTACTTGAACATCAAAACCTGTCTCAGTGCAAGAAGGAGAAGCACAGCCTGCCAGCTGCATCCTGGTTCAGGGAGGTGAATTAGGTGAGAGTTGTGGAATGGTTTGGGTTGGAAGGGACCTCAAAGACCATCTTGTTCCAACTCCCTGCCATGGGCAGGGACCTTTTTCACTAGGCCAGGTTGCTCTAAGCCCCATCCACCTGGCATTGGACACTTCCAGCGATGGGGCAGCCACAGCTTCTCTGGGCAACCTGCTGATGATGGTGGTTCCCATTGGTAAATGCAGTGCTTGGTGTGAGAGAGACAGGAGTAAAGCCTATGTGAGGCGTTGGGGATGGGGGAGAGATGTTTGGCTGGGCCATATGGGGAGCTTTGCCCCCCAGAATAGAATATTTACAGTTGGAAGGGACCTACAATGGTCATCAACTGGTGGGGCAGCAATCGTGCCCACTACTTTTCATGCAGTGCCGTGTCCAACTTTGGTGTCTGTTGGGAATCATAGAATCACAGAACATCCTGAGTTGGAAAGGACCCACAAGGATCACTGAGTCCAACTCCTGGCCCTGCTCAGAACAGCCCCAGCCTCCCCCCACGTGGCCTGGGACAGGGTGGTGGTGAGAAGCGAGCGGTGCGCGCTCGGGTTTTCCTCCCTGGCACAGCAGTAATTAATGTCTGCTTTAAGCTTTCACCCGTCACGTCCTCCCCTTCCCCCCATGGCAGCCTGGAGTTAATATTGGAAAAGCCAGTTAAACAGTTAATGTTTAGGCCCTGGTTATTAGGCTCTTGCACATTTCCAGCAAAGGGAGCCGAGCTGCATTTTAATGGGAAACTTTCATGCTCAGTCAAGTTGCAAAAATTTATTTTCGCAGGAGTCATTTTCTTTTAACAAGTTTTCACCCTAATTCCCTTCCCCAAAATCTGAATTTAATGGTATTTATATGGGAAATGGATTTATTAAGTTTTAATGATGCTATAACGTTGCCCTTATTTAATAGAAGGGGCACCCTGCAGGCAAGTGGCCTGGTGGTGAGGTGGGGTGGGAGGGCTGGGTGCTGGAGGGGCACCCATGGGCTGGGCAGCCTGTTGCTTTGAGCTTGATCTGAAGTCAGTGTAGCTGAGATTGGCAGTGCCAGGTTGGCTTGGACCTCCTGAGCTGTGCTGGATCAGTCCCTGCCTGTTGCGAGGGCTGAGCCTTGTGTCCAGCTGCCAATTCCTCCTCATCCTCCCCTGTGGCTCCTGGTGTGATGTGGCACTACCTGTGTCCGCCACAGCTGTCCCCAAGAGAAGCACGGAAAGGAGCCTTTGGCACTGGGGCTGTTGGCTTTGTCAGCTGCTCTGTCCCATGCCCCCTTGCTGAGAGAGCTGGTGTCAGCAGGGTGATGGAACCCCAGGACCGCACTCTCCCTGCTGGCATCACCACCTGGGGGTTGAGCATCTGTGAGTGTCCAGTGGTTTATTTTAAGATGGAAATTTTCTGCTGTTGATGAGCAGCCATGAAGGAGATCATGTCCCAGTGTTCCCACCCCACCAGTGCATCCTTGCAGGGGGGATCGGAAGGACACCTTCCCAAAGGCGCTCATGGGTGGTTAACCCATCGGATGGCTCCTCTTGAGCAGGTGGAGGAATGTGGCCGTCCCCAGTGGGATGTGCCACACCATCAGCTCCCAGTTCCCGCCCTCACACCCACCATCAGCTCCCAGTTCCCGCCCTCACACCCGCTGCCCGACTTTGGGGCGGGCTGGGAGAGTGACCCCGCGGGGGAGCAGCCCGGGAGGAGGGGGGGGCCTCTCCCTGGCCCCCAGCCCCTATTAAAATGTTAGACACAGACCTCCAAGTCAAAAGGCAGGGCGACAGACGGCCCTTTCACAGGGCCTGCTGCTCCCCACAAAAGGGGGGTTTCCAGGGGAGGGGGGCAGGAATGCAGGCTGCGGCCGGAGGGCAGAGCCGCCACCATTGTCCCTGCTCCCTCGGCGAGGGCGTCATGTTGACACAGGGATTTCTGCCGGCAAAAGGTGTCGGAGGCAGAGTCTTCCCTCCCTCCCTCGCCGTTTCCTTGGTTAAACTCAGCGGCAACAGAAATCCTGGGATACAGATCCCGGGAGCTGATACCCGTCTGCTCGGTGATGCTTTACATCCCTCAGCACATGGTTTCCAAGTGGGCAAGGGTTTTGTTGCTCGTAACAATTTTTGGGAGATTTGCTTGCAAGGGGAAACCAGCAGCTTTGTGGCCATGAGCCTGGAGGGGGAGCTGGATCCGTCACTGTCTGGCCATTGCCGCCTTTGCCCACTCCCCATCTCACTGAAACATCCCCGGCAGGAATTTCTCTGGCTTTCGGTTGGGTTTGTGCTGCAGGGGCACCCGTGTGCTCTGCTAAACCCCCCTCTCCTCTTTGTTTATAAATATTGGAGCTAAATTTAGCTTGTTTAAACTTTTGGTGGCTGTTCAGATCCTAATTGTAGGTTTTATGTTCGGGATTAGAAGAGTGGGATGGTGGGGTCACGCGTGGGAGTTTTCCATATTTGGCTCTCGGGCTGCGCGGTGTTTAACCAAGACTTGGTTTGAGGGGGAAAGGGGGAAAAAAAAGGGAGTTCATCATTTCCTTAGAGAGGTGTGACACCAGTGCCAGAGCTCTGGGAGCACAGCACTGTGAATTCACCCTGCACAGGCAGCAAGTGTGGACTTGCGGGGAAAAATGGGCATTTACCCCAAAAGGGATAGGGAAGAGAGAGTGGCCCTGGGCACCAGCAGTGTAGGGCTGGTGGGCAGCCTGGGGAGGTGGAAATTCCCCACCTCCCCCAAATTCTGACTTTTCCTTCTGCTGGCTCAAAGAATGAAGTGTTTTTAAAGGGGAAAAGTTTACAAATGAGAAACCAGAGCAGGGAGCAGTTGCAGAGAGTGCTCTCAGATGCCAGAGGTGCCAGCAGCACCGCAGAGGAGGAAAAGAGCTGGGTGCCATACTGGTGTTTGATGGGCACACTGGGCACCATTGACACTTGTTGGAGGACCTGCCCCAGGAAAGCCACCCCTGTCCTGTGGATGGGTGGTGGGATCATGTGCTGGCCTCAACCCAGGCTGTGTTCCCTGGGGATCCTCTGCTGGAAGCACATCCTTCATGGTCACCCCATAAATGGGCTCCTCCAAGAGAAGGAGCAGGGGCTGGGATGAGCGGAGTGAGCCGAGCTCCCACAAACAATGGGGCCGTGCAGCTTTACACCGGGAGAGGATATAAAAAACATCAACTGGGGAAAACAAATATTTCATAGCAGCCATTGTTGAGGGTGGGAATGAGGGCGAGTTTTGTCTTGGGCTCTTCCTTCGACATCTTTCATGTTTATTGTGAATGAAGCTCCATTGAAAGGCAGCTCCTTCCCAGGTAGCCAGTTACCACCCGGTGAATAGCCTGGCCACTCTGCTTAGTAATGGGATTATATTGTTTTTCATTACAATGGGAACTTTGATTCCCAAACTATCCTGACTAATGTCTGCTTAAGAAACAAAGCCATTTTTTCCCTCTCCCTTCAAGCTCGTAGGAGGAACTGGGCTGTAGCACGTTTTTCCCCACTCCTGTCCATGAGTATATCCAGGTTTGGGAATTCCTTTAGTTTCTCTCCAGATGAAAGTCTGGATCTTAAAATCTCAATTAGATGGCTTGGGCTAGGTCAAAAATGAAATGGAACAAGAAAAAAAAAACACATCAAAGACTTGGGATTGCAGTTTGCTTTTTTAATTAAACAAGAGTGGAGATCTGCTCCTGCTTTATTAACCTGATGTCACTTGGAGTAACCTGCTGCTTTGCCAACCACCTCCCTGTGTGAAACTCTGCTTTTTTCCCAGGCTGGTGTCCCAGAGTGTTTAATAAAGCAGGGCCTGGATGGGACTTCTTAAAAAACCACCAGTTTGGTCTCGTGCTGGGTTTTGGTGCTGGGAGCTGCGTCGCGGCTGCTGGAGGTTTCTGTGGGGCCGTGCTGGCGCCGGGGGAGCTTTGGGGTGCATCACCCAGTCGGGGTGCCCCACATGGGTGAGGGGAGCTGGGCAGCTCTGCCTTCATGCCTTGGCTCTCCTGGGAGCTGTGGCAAAGCCTTTGGTTTCTTAACGGCCGCGTGTGCCAGAAACCACAGAGCGAAGCTGCAGGTGAGGTACAGTGAGCCCGGCCGTGCCTGCTGCTGGAGGGGGCTCAAGCAGCCCCCAGCCCCTGGCTGCCAGGGCAGAGGGAGCATCCACAGCCCCACATGCCCCAGGGAGGTCAGGGCAGAGTCCAAAATGTTCCTTGTCTCCCTGCTCCCATTTCCTTCTGCTGGCTCCAGGTGTATCATGCCACCTGAGCAGAGTGGCGGTGCCAGGCCAGGAGCTGAGTGAGAGGTGGGAGCAGAGAGCAGGGTGCTGAGCTCTGCTTTTCCAGCAGGACCATTTTCCAGACCTTTCCCTGGCTCCAGAGTGTGCTCCTGTGCTCAGCAGGGCGTTTCCAAGGCAGGCTGATGCCACTGGGAAGCCCTCCTGTAGACAGTAGTACACACCTGTTGCTCCGTGCAGCATGGGAGGGGTTCTTGGGGAGGCAATGGAATAAGAATGAATGGAATAAGATGGAGTAAGAAGCATGTCTGTTCTCTCAGGGACATGGAGACATATCCCCAAGCACTGGCCCTTTCTCTGCTCGGATTGGAGCCAGGGCAGATCAGGGATCCCTGGGCTGGCAGTGAGCAAACGTGTCTTACGGGGAAGGGTGTAACTTCAGGAGAAAGCTGGACTGTTGCTTCCAGGCTGTGGTAGGCAGGAAGCCACTGGCACAACTGGAAAGGTGACTCCTGTGTGTGGCTGGCTGATGGAAAGCAGGCTTCCCTATCACCCAGGGTCTGCAGCTGCTGGGGTGCAGGGGAAGGTGTGGAGCAGGCAGTTGTGGTTCCCTGTCAGCCCGAGGATGACGGTTACCCCGAGAGGTTTGGGGACAGTGGGGTAGGGTTGTGTCACTGCTCTGCAGCTGGGAGCAGCCTGCAGGGGCTGTGGGCTGTCGTGCAGCTAAGGGAGACTCTCCTGCAGGTTGTTTCTCCTTCCCTCAGCTGTTGCCAGCAAACATGAGAAATCTGAGTGTCCTGATCATGTTTGGCCACTTGATTCACTCCGCTGGCTCCAGACCACGCTGGCACAGGCATCTGCTGGTCATGCCATGCATTTGTTGGTGCAGAGGGTTCTGGGGGTGTGATGGTCCCTTGGTGGGGACCCTCTGCACCATGCAAGGTCATGGTCATGGTTCCTGAACCTTCTCTGCACCAGGGTGGCTCTCACAGGGAGTAGTGGCTCATCTGAGGTGCTGTTCCAAGGCACAGGTACCATGGAGCAGAGATCCCCCCAACCCAGCCTGTCAGGGTGGGGGCTGCCCCCCGTGGTGGGAGACCCCACACCCACCACCTGGGTGTGCTGCTGCCCCATTAGTCTCAAGTACCCCTAAAATGGGGTTTGAGGAAAGACCCGAGCCTCCCCTGCTCAGCTTTCCCACGCTGCTCATACGTTGGGGAAAACAACCACGGCCGTTTATGCTTCCAGCAGATGAGGGTGAGGAAGAGGTTATGTGATAGCAGAGCAGATAAGAGGCAGCCTGGATGCGGGGCTAGGGGCTGGAATGGGGCTCCCCACTAGCCCCTCCCACAATGTGGGGCTGGCCCCTGATGGGATTGGGATAGGAGACAGCTCTTGCATGTCCAGTGGTCGTGCTCCAGCTTACACCTGGTTTCCATTTTGCTTGATGGCTTAATTTGTGCATCGTAAGCCTGAGGTGGGTTTTACCTCCAGCCCTGCCACTGTCGGGGTCCCTTGGGAGGACGCGCTGGGACAGGACAGGAGAGCAGTGGGTGTTGTGAGCTGCGGGGTGGTGCAGGCTGAGCCCCCACATCCAGGGCATCCCCCGTGCACCCAGCACCTCTGAAACACCCCCCAGCCCCCAGGCTGTGCTTGTACAGGGCTGACACATCCCAAATTTGAACAAAGCCCCCGTACCACCATGCGGGAGCCGTGCCGGGGCGGGGTGGGCTGCGGGAGCGCCTGGGTGTCATCTGTGCCGGCCGTGGCAGATGGCAGCTTAGTACAGAAAGGAAAACATTAGTCTTGGGTCAGAGGTCGCAGAAACATCTGCCTCGGGATGCTTTCAGTGCCCGCATTGCTGCGGAGGGACAAAACCTGTTGCTGGTGGGTTGGAGGAAAAGCCTTGTGCGCCGCGAGCGGGGACGGAGCGAACAAAGGGCTGGTGGAGCGCGGAGCCACACACAGGGAGAGCCCAGCACAACAGCCATGGGGTGGGGGGGAGTGGGATGGGCACCCCAGCTCTGCCGGCACTGCAGTGGGATGAGGGGGTGCTGGGAGTCACCACAGCCGGGCAAGCAGACAGGTAGAGCAGAGCTGGGACAGTGGCTTGGCAGCAGAGCTCACAGGTTCTGATACACCCCCACAACTCATTCATGCTTTTGATTATCCGATCTGCTGAGATCTCCTGGAGCTTTGCTGGAATAGCTGCAGCGTTGGACCACTGGTTGTAACTCCTTAAGGATGTGCAGCAGACACAACAAATGCACGTGCTCGTGCTGAGCAGACCCAGATTTAGCCTGGGCTCGGTGCTGGGAGCAGGGTGGGAATTTGGGGCTGCTGTTGCCATTCCCAGGCTGTCCCCCGGGACTTGCTGTCTGACCTTGGACAAGGCCTTCTCCATCACCCTTCACACTGGCCATGAATCATGCTAGAGATTTATGGGTCAGCAGCACGGTGCATTATTAATGCGCCTCCCCCTCACACGGGTGCTCACTCTGGGCCAGCGTGGAGGGGGAAGACACATCCCAGCCCAGAGTTGTGGGAATCCAGCCCCCAGCCTCTGCCTGACCTGCCCTGAAACAAAAAGCCACCAGGATGGACGGCAGCCCCAGACTTTCAGGGGTTGTAAATCAGTGTGTTCACCCCTGCAAGGACCATGTGCAACATCCCATCCACAGGGATGGGGACTGACTGCTGTCCCCTGTCCTGTCTGGTGCTTGTCCCTTGGTGGAAAACACCCCAGAAGTGTAGAGTTATGAGTCAGTCTGCCATGACTTGCTCCATGTGCTGAAATGGTGCTGGGAGAGGGATCGTCATGCGTTGGAGCAGGGCTTGGCCATCCCTGGGATCGGGATTCCGTCACCCTCCATCGGGATGGGTCCCGACTGGAGTGTTTGATGCCTCTTCAGCAGGTTAATGAGTCAACGGAAACGGTTCTCAGCTGCGCTCGGGGGAGGGAGAGACACCGGTATTTTTAGCCATTCCTGCCTGGTTTGGGAACAGGGTGTACGTCACACATGGAGCTGGGAGTGTGACCACACTGGCCTCTCTGGGGGTTTCACAGAAACCCCTCAGGACCCTGGGGAGCTTGGCCACATTTCACCGCCTCGAAGCTACTTTCTAATGGCCCTTCTGAGCTGTTTTGATCCTGGAGCACCCGCCCTGTCCTCTGCCAACACATATATTTATAATTAAAGCATAGCTTTAATGTCTCATATGCTAATCTCTATAAGCTGCTTGGGGTTTGGTTTGGGTAACCCTTGCTTGGGAAATGCCAAAGGAAAAACCACAGGGTGATGTTCACCTGGCTGAGCCCGCGGGGACCTCACATCCTCCACGTCTGCTCAGCTGGAAGCCCTGACACCACCACCCCCTGGTGTGTTTCTTTTACAGAAAATAAAGCTGAGCTCCCTGAGCTGAGCTTTAGGAGAGGTTTTTAGTCCCTGGAGAAGTAGGTGGACGCATGATGAGGCTGCAGCACAGCTGGGAGCTGAACCTGACTCTGCCGAATCCGGCCTTTCCAGACCTGGGAAAGTTGAAAAATAACTACATCTTGGACTGTCCTGATTCTTCACCTGGTTTTTGATCTCTTGCTTTGCATGCGAGACTTGTCTCCAGGCTTCCCTCTGCAGCTGGGACTCTAAAGCCGCTGTGGTCGCTGCGCTTTGAAATGCAGCTCCAGAGTCTCTGTCTGTGAGTGAGCTCCGGGACTTGTGAGGGAAGGGAACGGTGCAGTTCATCCTGTGGCTTTGTCCACAGCCAGGAATGTGCTCTTCCCTGCCTCATCTCAGACTTGCTGTTGCAGACGTGGGCAGGAATAGCACTGGTCTGTGCAGGAACATCTACAGATGATGCGGCAGCACTGTGGAAGTGTGAGGGAGGAGGATGTCCTGGGCGCTGCCTTGGAAAAGAAGCTGAGGTGATTAAGAAATGTGGAAGGATTTGAGAGGGCTCCCTGAGCTGGGGGCTGGTGTGTGCAGTGGGTATGTGAGGCTGAAATTGTGATTCAGGAATCACCAGGCATCCCCAGGGGATCTGTGTCGCACAGCCCCGCACTGCATGACGCCAACTGCTCCGTGGGTTATAGCAGTGACTGCTGGATTTTAAGGGTGCCCGTGCTGTATTGCTTGCTTTCTGAAGAGTTGCTGGAAATACCCCCTTTTCTAGGAGGAGAAATGTGGAGCATGAGCATACCCTGGTCCTCCTTGGTCCATGTGTGCTCAGCTCAGCCCTTCCATGTCGAACCCTTCCCTGCCGTCTGCCTCACCCTCCTCACTTCTGGAGCTGATTGCAGCCATAAATCAGCTCTTAAGGCACATAAATAGAAATTAATTTAAAAATAATCTACCAACTCCATGCATCTTGAGGGGTTTCCTGAAGCAAAAGCCTGGAAAGCACCTGGGCAGCCCAGCCAGGCGTGGGTTAGTCCCCAACCCAGGCACTGCCAGTGACCCCAACCTCCCCGTGCCTTCAGGCAGGGACTTCCCTGCCCCTCAGAATTCTTCCTCCAATCGCTAATTAACCTCCTGGCTAATAGCCATGCCCAAATTTGGGCTGGGCTGTGCTCCGACGTCCCATCCCTGAGCTCAAACCACCCGCTCGCCTGCGCTGAAATTGGAAACGGTCCGAAAACTAATTGGGTGGGAGGGTGTTGGGCTGCGTGCCCCTCTCCCTGACCTCACTGCGCAGGAACCCCAATCCCAGAGATAGCCCTGCTGGCCGCCTGCCTTGTCCCGGGATGCAGAGCATCACCTCCTGGTCCCGGAGCATCCGCTCCCGCTCCCGCTGCCCACGGCGGTACCACCGTGGCCGTTCCCGCGCTGCCATCGCAGCTCTTTGTCCACCATCCAATTTTTTTTTTCTTTTTTTCGACTAAGAAAGAATTTTTTTTTTCCGCCTTTTTCTCCCGTTGGAGAATCCCGTGACGCTCCCCTTGTCCGCCAGCCGCCGCGAGAGAGCCCGGAGGATTGTTTTAAGAAAAAAAGCGTGTGTGGTGCGGGGAGGCGGGGGGGGGGAGCGGAGATTTTAACAGATGACTGCACACCCGAGCGGTTTGCCGGCGTCGTGCCTGTGCCGCTCGCCCGGGCCCCGCACAAAGAGCCCTCTCAGGCAGCCACGGCCCCAACCTCCGCATTCCCCCGCTCGGGGCCGTGGCTCAGCCACCCAGAAGCGCCGTCGCCCCGCGGTCGAGGCGCCCCGGGCTCGGAGCCGCCGGCGAGCCGGGCATCGTCCGCGGGCGCCGGCAGCTGCTCTGCCTCATTAGGATGCACACCTGCTCCCCGCCGCCCTTTGTGTGCCGAGCAGATGCCCTGATTTATTATTATACACATTTTCTTTTTCATTTGGCCTGGATAATGCCGTCTCATTAACTCAAAATGTCTCCGAATCCTGACAAATTCTCACACAATCCCCAACAATGAAATCAGAATTGGGTTAAAAAAAAAAAAAAAGAAAAAAAAAAAAAAAAAGGGGGGGGGGGAAAGAAGGGAAGAAGAGAGGGGGAGCAGGGGCCAAAACGTGGTCGTGCCGCCGGCACGGCGCGGCAAAGAGTGGTGGCTCCGGGCTGGGGCGCCTGAGGGTGGGGGTTTGCTGGCTGTGCTTCACTGGAGGAGCCCCACATTTGTGTTTTGGGGGGTTGCAGGTCAATGCTGTGCCCTGCAGTGCTCCCCAGGACCCCCCTGCTTGCCCCCCTGCCACGTGAGCCTTGGAGGCCGCGCACGAGGCTCGGGAATGCAGCATCCCACCAGCTCTGATGGCAACAGGTGTCAGCACGTGGTGCCCTGAGCCCCAGCCCACCAAAGCACAGCGGGGACTGCAGTCCCCCAGTGCCCAGGTGCTGTCACCTTCCCCACCCATCACCTCCAGCAGGGGTTACCTTACCCATGCCTCATGGCCGTGCATGCAGGATCCCAGATTTATTTCTGCTCTCAAGGCCTCTGCTAGCAGAGCATGAGCTGAGCCTGGTGTGCCCTGTGCTGCCATGGTGGCATTGCCATCGTGGTGTGGGACAGTTCCTCCCATGCTGTACTTGGCACAGCCCAGCCAGGGCAGAACATCCCTTGTGGAAGCAAGTGTAAAGTGAGCAGGGCTGGCTGGGGACAAAATGTGTGGTAGCATCAGTGTGTTGCAGATGTGATACAAGAGGTGCTATGTGGGAGGGTTTGTGTCTCATTCCTGGGACTTTCAATGTCAGCTTTGCTCCATCTTCCCTTTCCCAAGGGACACCTTCTCCTCTCTGTGTGGTCCTGCCAGCCCCACTGGGATGGTTGGTGGATTTGCCCTTGGGGCATGTCCCTGTTGCCAGGCCCAGTCCTGCACCAGGCAGTTGCTGCAGCCCTGTTGGCCAACAGTGACAGATGGTGGAGCTGGTGGTGTCATCGGGGGGTCTTTTCTCAGGGCCCCTACACAGAGGGACGCAGCAGCCAGGGCAGCTCATCCCTCCTAACGCGGGATTTGGCTTTGGAGAAGCTCTCAGCTGGTCGTGAGGAGCAGAATCATGTCCCACCTGTTGCCAGCCAATGCTGAATCCCTGTTTGATCACGTTTGAGTGATTTAGGATGGAGGGAGGATAAAAGTGGGTGCAGGGATGTCCCCTTGCTGCCTGGCCCCATGGATTCACCTCTCCATTGGGGTCTGTGGGTGCAGGTGTGGGGATGCTCCTCCTGGTTCCACCATATGTCCCTTGTGCCTTGGCTTCCTCTTCAGCGAGGAGAGGGGAGGCAGAACTCTCCCTGCCATGAGACGTGGGATGTCAGCGCCGCGGCTGCGGTTGTGCAAGTCGGCGCAGGCCCCTCAATGGGGGACGCCTTTGCTGCCAGCACCTCTTTCATCTTCCTCTTCCCAGCCCAGAGCAGCCAGGGCAGAGCCCCGCCACCGCCAAGCCCGGCGTGCTGTGCCGGGATGCGGGGCGGGGTTGGGCCGGTCCCTGGGCCTCGCACAGGTGCCCCCCCCCCGTCCCCTCGGGGCGATCCCGCTGACGGCGTGTCTCACCCCTGCCAGGTGTAGCGGTGCCTATGTGGGCGAGCGGTGCCAGCTGCCCAACCCCTGCCTGAGCTCCCCCTGCAAGAACGCCGGCACCTGCACCGCGGTGGTGCGCGGCAGCACCGTGGATTACACCTGCGCCTGCCGCCTGGGCTTCACCGACGAGCTGTGCCTGACGCCCCGCGACAACGTCTGCCTCAGCAACCCCTGCCGGAACGGGGGCACCTGTGACCTGCTGACGCTCAGCGAGTACAAGTGCCGCTGCCCGCCCGGGTGGTCAGGTGAGGGCTGTCACTCTGTGGTGTGGGGACACGGCCGGGGGCAGAGGGACGGCCTGTGGTAGGGGCTGCTCCTGGAATAGCCCCGTGGATGGAGAGATGCCTGTGGTTTTGGCTTCCTTCAGTTCTGGGGGAGAGATAGGGAGGGTGGTCTGCAAACTCAGGTTGGAGTTTAGGAGGGTCCAGGCTAGGGGAGCTGCGACCCTCCTGCACGGTGTTGATGGTGGGGCTGAGGTGAGGGGGATTAGTTACAACCAGTCCCAGATCCGGTCTGCAACCCGGTGCAGGTCGCAGAGCTGCAACTTGCATCCTCATCCTCCCTCCCTGCCTTCCCCAGGCAAAACCTGCCAGCAGGCCGACCCCTGCGCCTCCAACCCCTGCGCCAACGGGGGCCAGTGCGTGCCCTTCGAAGCCCACTACATCTGCCGCTGCACCGCCGGCTTCCACGGCGCCAACTGCAAGCAGGACGTCAACGAGTGCAACATCTCCCCGCCCGTCTGCAAGAACGGGGGCAGCTGCACCAACGAGGTGGGCACCTACCAGTGCTCCTGCAAGCCAGCATACACTGGGCAGAACTGTGAGCACCTCTACGTGCCCTGCAATCCCTCACCCTGCCAGAACGGGGGCACCTGCCGCCAGATCGGGGACACCACCTACGACTGCACCTGCCTGCCAGGTAGGGACTGCCTCCCAGAGGGGGAGGAAAGGGGTTGGGGACCCTCTTGTAGCTCCTCTGTCCGCCTTAAACAAGCAGTGCCCAATCTTCCCATGAGTTATGACTCTGGGAGGGACAAAACTCGTTGTGCCACGTGCCTTTGGGAAGACGCTGGGCAGCAATGCCCGAGGAGGAGAGGTCATCTGGGGGCTTTTTATACTTGGTGCTTCACCAAAATAGCTCTTCCAAAGCAACTGTTTGAGCAGAGGCCCCTGTGCGGATGCTCATATTCCAGAATAAGAGTGCCTTTTTCCGCTTTAGCTTAATCCACTTCCAGAGTGGAATAATTAGCCCGGAATAGCTATTTTGGAAAGTTTCCGAGTGCAAATGGAGTTGGGGAAGGAAGACCCTCTCCGTGCTCGCTGCTGCTCCCTCTGGCAGAGCAGCCCAGCAGGATTACAGCCTCTGGCATGAAGGGCTCTTGTGGGGGGGCCGGATGGGGCTGTCCTGGGAGCTCAACACCCTGGAAGGGGTGGTGGCACCCTGGAAGGGAGCTTGGCACCCTTCAAGTTGGAGGGAAGAACAGCAGCTGTGAAAGGGCCCCTGACCCCAGCAAGCCCTTTCACTTCTGCCCTCAGACAGGGGTTCACAGCGCAGTCGGGGCAGGGAGCAGAAGGAGCTGAGCAACCCCATGCTCCCCCCATCCCTGGGTCAGCTGGAGAAATGAAACAGTGGAGTTTCAGCCCACACCAGGCTTTGTTTGCCAGGGCAAGTGCCATTTCTCACCTGAGCCAGCCACACTGGCCACCCGTGGCAGATGTGGAGGGGACACATCCGCCCTCTCCTTGGGAAGGAAGCTGTGGGCAGCTGCCTTTCGTGGGATTGCTTTGATCCTCTGGTCACCTGTCGAGTGAGGGGTGGGCACCTTCTCTGCTTTTGCACCCTGGGCAGGGCTTGGCATTGCCCTAGGGAGCTCCAGCCTCCCTCCCTGTAGCTCCTGCCCCATCTCTGCTGGGGCCACAGCATCTGGGTAGGGATGGGCACAGATGTAGCTGCATCCTGGCAGCCCAGCCTGGTGCTAGGGGGAGATACGTGATCCCTGTGAGCAGTGTGGGGGATCTTGTCTTGATCTCTGACACGGGCTCAGAGGTTCAATCCCCTTCCCAAAGCTTTTGGCTGCAGTAACTCAGGAATCTCATTAACCATCCAGAATACCCAGGGCCCTGCAGGATCTCCCGCTCACTCAGGCTGGAGCAAAGCTCCTGTCCTTAGGGACAGTGAGGTGTGGGGCTGACTGGGCCAGCAGTGCCAGGAAGGAAGCCTTTCTTTCCAGGATGAGCTCCCAGGGGCGATGCTCTGTTGGAGCAGCTCCGAGCCCTGTCCCCTCAGAGCAGCACTGCCAGAGGGATGGGCAGGTGGAGGTGGCAGGAGGAGCAGCCCAGGCCCTGCCCTGCCATTCTGCTGACGAGGCATTTTCCCTGAGCAGCCCAAGCATGGGGCACGTCGGGGGGGGGGGGGGGGGGGGGGTGAGGCATGGCCCTGGGGCAGCATCCCTGCTCCCTGGGAGGATCGGCTCTTCCACGCCCAGCTGCGGCTCCGTGGGCCGCTTCCAGGAGATTTGCATCCTGCAGGAGCTGGTTCACCTCCCGTGGGGTGGCACAGCCCCTGCTCCGGTGGGATGGCACCTCCACCATCCCACATGGCTCGCTGCAGGAGCTGTGCAGCCACGGGCAGAGGCAGGAGGGGTGGGGGGCTGTTCCTCATGATAAGGGGTGATTGATACGCTGGTATGTGGTGCAGCAGACCCGGAACAATGACCCCTTTTCATTCCCGGAGAGGCCTGGTCGTGCGAGGTTTCTTCAAGTTAAACTAATCTGGGCTGTTTTATCGTGCCATCGCTGTAGAATGTAACCCTGAGTTTAAAGTAATTGCAGCACTAATTAGTCATTGGGATGGTTCAAAATGAGTTAATCCTGGTATCTAGGACGTTGCCAGTTACTGCTGCTCAGTCTCAGCCCAACTGCTTAAAAATGAGGTGTAAATCAATGTTGTCTGCTCTGGGCTCCTACCAGCAATCATAAAAACCTGTGGCTGCTCCCCATGTGATGGGACTGAGGAGAGAAAAGCGTGGAGAGGGCGAGGGGAGAGCCCTCAGTTGGGCCAGGGTCTGGGATCCCATAGAGGATGAGTCTGAGCACCCGTTCCTTACCTGTGGAGGTAACATTTTGAGCTGTCTGCACAGGGAGCAGCCTTGCCTGGAGCTGCAGAATATCCTGGGGAGTCTGGGGGAACTGGATGGACACTGTGAGGAATTTATGTGGGCTGGCATTGCCATCCCAACCCCCAGCTCCTGGGCAGCAGCTGGGTCAGGGGCTTTGGGGGCCATACAGTGAATGCAGCTCTTTAAACAAATGTTGGTCAGAGGGGGACGGGCTTGGAGGTGCCCTGAGAAGGGCCTGGCTGCTTTGTTTCTGGTGGAGAGACTGGGGGAGGCAGAGTTTCCATGAGTGCTGTGCTATCAGGTGAGGGTGATAACAAACCCAAGCAGCCGGGCTCCCCACACAAGAGGTGGGTTGGGATGAGCCCAGTGCCCTGTGGGAAGGTGGCTCACCCTAGCAGGGACTTGGATCCCCCTCCAGGGCAAACGCTGCTGCTGAGGCTCTTTACAAGTGAAATTAAAAGCTGGTGATTCAGCACTGGGTGCCACCAGCCTTCGTGGGAGCAGCCCTAGTTCATTCCAGCTATGCCGTGGACTCAGATCCTCTGCTGCCCGGGGCAAGTGTCTCCAGACCTGGGGGCTTTGGCACAGGGATACCTTGTCTGCCCTCATCAGCAGAGGAAGCTGCTGCCTTCCAGGCTCCAGCAGAACCAGCCTCTGGCAGAGGCGGGATAGAGATGGGGATGAAACCAGACAGCTGCTTCAAAGACGAGTTGGGAGCACCTGGCACACGCTCAGCACCTTATAATGAACAACCTGCCATTGGCAGGGGGTGGCGGGGGCTGAGATGGTGGCACAGCCAGTTGGCATCACAACAGACATCTCCTCTGTGCAGGGTTCACGGGTCAGAACTGTGAGGAAAACATCAACGACTGCCCAGGCAACAACTGCAAGAATGGGGGCACCTGTGTGGACGGCGTCAACACCTACAACTGCCAGTGCCCGCCCGAGTGGACAGGTAATGCAGGGATGTGAGGGTGGCACAGGGCTGGGCTGGGAGGACAGGTCCTGCCCTGGGGGGTGCCAGGGGCTGGGTGGGCAGAACTGTCCTGCTTACAGAGCCTGCGGGAGGGGGGCAGCGCCGGCCTCACGCAGGTGCCCTGTCCCCTGGCAGGTCAGTACTGCACTGAGGACGTGGACGAGTGCCAGCTGATGCCCAATGCCTGCCAGAACGGTGGCACCTGCCACAACAACCACGGCGGCTACAACTGTGTCTGTGTCAACGGCTGGACGGGCGAGGACTGCAGCGAGAACATCGATGACTGCGCCATGGCCGCCTGCTTCCACGGGGCCACCTGCCACGACCGGGTGGCCTCCTTCTACTGCGAGTGCCCCCACGGCCGCACGGGTGAGCCCCTCCTTGTCCCCTGCCTGCAGTGCAGGGTGGCAGCTCCCTCCATGTCCCCTGGCTCCTTGCTGAGGTCTCGCTTCACCATGACTTGTGTGCCCATTGCCCCTGACGTGAGCCTGCCTTTCGCTGCCCAGGTTTGCTGTGCCACCTGGACGACGCCTGCATCAGCAACCCCTGCAACGAGGGCTCCAACTGCGACACCAACCCCGTCAATGGCAAAGCCATCTGCACGTGTCCCTCGGGGTACATGGGGCCAGCCTGCAACCAGGACGTGGATGAGTGTTCTCTGGGTGAGTGCTGGGGCTGAGCCCATGTGGAACGGCTGGGGAAGGTGCTGGTGCAGCCAGGAGCACATCCTGTGAGCTGTGCTTGTGTGTTGCAGGAGCCAACCCATGTGAGCATGCAGGGAAGTGCATCAACACCCAAGGGTCCTTCCAGTGCCAGTGTCTGCAGGGCTACTCGGGCCCTCGCTGCGAGATCGATGTCAATGAGTGTCTCTCCAACCCCTGCCAGAATGATGCCACCTGCCTGGACCAGATCGGGGAGTTCCAGTGCATCTGCATGCCCGGTGGGTGGGCAGCTCTGCAGACCCCTGCAGACTGGCCATGGTGCTGGGGGTGGGCAGCGGGAGGGTTCTGGGTGCCCCTGAGCTTCAGCTCAGTGCTGGGTTGGGTGAGAAGCTCCTGAGTGCCTGGGGGCTGCACTGAAGAGAAAGAGCTTGCTAAAGACTGTGTGGTCTCCCACAGTGGTGGGGGGCACAGGAGGTGAGAGTTGGGCACCATCACCCCTGCACTGGACTCCTCTTGCCAACCTTGCTGTCCTGGATTGAGCCAAGGCATGGAGATCTGGGTTGGACAACCATGGAGCAGGTTGTGCTTCAGGTCCCACCACCTGTAGAACAGCTTCTGAGCTGCCTTTTAAAGATGGACCAGATGTGCCTAGGTGTAACCCACCCATCCTGCATGTCGTGCCCACCCCGTGCTGTGGTGCTGACGGTGCTGGGTCTCTCTGCAGGTTATGAGGGGGTTTACTGTGAGATCAACACGGATGAGTGTGCCAGCAGCCCCTGCCTGCACAACGGCAACTGCCTCGACAAGATCAACGAGTTCCACTGCGAGTGCCCCACTGGTACGTGGCATAAATCCCACTGCCAACGTGGCAGAAACAAAGCCAGGATGCATCCTGGCTTGAGCCAAGAAGGAGCTGAAAATGGGCTCCTTAAATTTTAGAGCCTTCCGAAATGTGGAGAGGTTCTTTTGGAGGGAGGTTTCTCCATTGCAGTGAGGGGCTGAGCCCCACTCTGGCAATGCTGCTCGGACTCCAACTCTGGCCCATGGGAGAGGGGAAGGAGGATTAAACCCCACGGCTTTGCACTTGAAAAGGCCCCTCTTTGGGAAGGAGGGCCAGGGGCCGGGGAGGGGGGGGCTGCACCAGCGGCTTTGAATGCGGTGTCAAAGTCACGGGGTGGAGCGGAGAATGGGGAGACGGTTAATCTGTGAAAGGAGGTTTTGAAGTTCAGAGACTTTGCTCCTCTAGAGATGTAAATAAGATGCTCTCAATGGTGGGTCGCAGCCCCACATTCAGGGCCCCCAGCAGCCGTCCCCATGGAAACCCGGCGCCCCGGCCGGGATGCGGGGGGCCCGGCGGGAGCTGCCCGGCGGCGGGGGAAGCTGGGGCGGCTCTGGCCGCTGCTCAGGGACGTGACTTCTCCCTCCATTCCTTCTCCCTCCGTTCCAGGCTTCAACGGGCACCTGTGCCAGTTTGACATCGACGAGTGCGCCAGCACCCCCTGCAAGAACGGCGCCAAGTGCGTGGACGGCCCCAACACCTACAGCTGCGAGTGCACCGAAGGTGAGGGGATCCTGCATCCTGGGGGGCTCCAGGGGTCCCACCCCACTGGGCAGGAACAAGCCACCTTCTTCCTTGTGATGTGCCATAAAACCACGCTGATGAATTATTAAGTGCCCTCCTCTCCAAGCACCTTCTGTAGGGGTTGTCCCCAGACCTTCCATCAGGGGTCGGTCCCTGCTGATGTGACTCCCGCGAGGCAGGACTGTCCCTATCCCAGGTGTCGTTGGAGCGAGTGGAGCCCCAGAGCCAGGTGTAAGAGCCCAGCACTCCTGAGGTGTGGCCCCGCAGCAGCCGTCCCGCCGTGCTCCTGCCTCAGCAGCGGGCGGCAGCGAGAGGGAAGGCAGGAAGGAAGGAATAAAGCTGCCTCTATGGGGACGCAAGGTGCAGGGCCGTGGGGGCTCGCCGACCGAAACCCAAGGAGCAGTTGCACAAAATGATGACTTGAGCCCTGGTGGCAAACAGTGGCTCTTTTGTGGAGCAGCTCCCGCCAGAAATCTTCCAGCTGAATGGCCTCTAATTAGTGTCTTGCTAATGCCAAGCCCCGATGAAAAGCTGCTATGTGGGCTTGGCGGGGTCTAGTCAAAGCTGTACTTTGTCCTCGGCTCTCCACCCCCAAACCCGGCGGGGAGGGAGCCGGCCAGGAGAATAGGATCTGCCGGGGGGGTTATTATTCGGGGGTGCCTGCGGCCGGCCCCCCCGTACGCTCCGGGACGAGCTGCGGGCGAGTGCGGGGCCCCGTTCCTGAGCCGAGGAGGCTTAATGCAGGTCATTGTGCACCCCGGGACAAAGCCCCCAAGCCGGGGTCCGACTGGCATGTTGGGGTGCTCCCTGCCTGCACCCCGCTCCCGGGGGTCCTGGGGCTCACAGAAGGACAGGTGGGCAGGTAAAGCCATCCCAGGGTACTGTCTCACACATAGCCAGGATGGGAAGGAGTGTTCCTCATCCTCAGCCTGTGTCCCCCATCCTCACCCTGTGTCCTCCCTACTGGTGGCAGGTTTCACAGGTGCTCACTGCGAGATTGACATCGATGAGTGTGACCCCGACCCGTGTCACTACGGGACCTGCAAGGACGGCATCGCCTCCTTCACCTGCCTCTGCCAGCCGGGCTACACGGGCCACCGCTGCGACATCAACATCAACGAGTGCCAGAGCCAGCCCTGCAAAAATGGGGGGACCTGCCAGGACAGGAACAACGCCTACAACTGCATCTGCCTCAAAGGGACCACGGGTGAGCGGGAGGGAACCCCTGGGGTTCCACACGGGTCGACCGTGCCGGTGCAGCATCCCATTCCCATCCCCATCCCAGGGCAGGTTGGCCCTGAGCCGCCGACAGCAGCCGCCCTGGTGCTGGGGCTGGCCCGGGGCATCCTGGGTGAGGGCGAGTTTTCCCGGTTTGGTGCCTGGATCCAGCAGGAACCGCACCCCAGCTGGGAGCCGGGAGCTGCTTATGGAGGAGGTGCTTTGTTGTGGAGCGGCAGCAGCAGTTGGTGCCAGGGGGCTTCATTTTGTTGCATCAGCAGAGCCTGGGACTCCCTAACAACACCCCTCTCCTCCCCAGGACCAAACTGTGAGATCAACCTGGATGACTGCGCCAGCAGCCCCTGCGACTACGGCAAGTGCATCGACAAGATCAATGGCTATGAGTGCACCTGCGAGCCGGGGTACACAGGTGAGAGCAGGGCATGGCAGCCACCGCCACACCCTGGGGACCTGCAGCTTCTGGTGCCCCATGTCACCAGGAGGGGGGTGCAATAAGGAGGGGGGAGGCTGCCATCCCACTCGCTGGAGGTTTTGCACCCTCCAGCGCTCCTGCTTGTTCAGGAGGGTGACCCTGGCTCAGGCTGAAATCAAAGGGGTGTCTGGTGCCGCGAATTCGACTCCCGCTGCGCCCACTCCCATGGGTATCAGGTTGCTGCCTTGTCCGACTGGTTTGTTTGATCGCTGCTGCAAATGGTGGAGGGCTTTGATGGGAGCAGCCCCCGCCGCTCCCCGCCCGCACGGCCCCTTGTCCTCGGGCCCACTGGGAGCCGAAATAAAGCCTGGCTTTGTCAGCCACGGCAGGTAGGGTTACAGGCTGAAACTGCCCCCCTTCAGTATTCCCTCCTGGACCAAACGAGCCCAGGGCACGGCCTCTTCCCAGTCACGTTTAATTAAGCCAGGCAGGCGATGCAGGGTGTGAAGTCACCCTCCCTGCAGGGCAGCCCGCTCCTCTGCGGCCGGCACTCGTGTGTCCGGAGATCCGAGATCTGAGGTGAGGCAGAATGCACCCCCCTGCCATGCTGTGCATCCCATGGGGTAACTTTTCCTCACTCCCCCTTTCCCAGGGCGCATGTGCAACATCAACATCGACGAGTGTGCCAGCAACCCCTGCCACAACGGGGGCACGTGCAAGGATGGCATCAACGGCTTCACCTGCCTCTGCCCCGAGGGCTTCCACGACCCCAAGTGCCTGTCTGAAGTGAACGAGTGCAACAGCAACCCCTGCATCCATGGGAAATGCCATGATGGATTGAATGGGTAGGTTGGAAGGCACAGGGGCTGCTGGGGTAGCAAAGTCAGGGTTAGCATCTGTCCCCCAAGTCAGTGCTTGTCCATGCTCTGTGCCAGTGCTGTCGGATATATTCCTGCAGTGGCACGATTAGGGGCCAGGATTTGATGGGTAAATGATGGCTGGTGTAGCCTGGAGGACCAGATCTTTATACCCCAATTTTTCCCCAAAGCTACAAGTGTGACTGTGACCCAGGCTGGAGTGGGACCAACTGCGACATTAACAACAATGAGTGTGAATCCAATCCCTGCATGAACGGTGGCACCTGCAAGGACATGACCAGTGGCTACATCTGCACCTGCAGGGAGGGCTTCAGCGGTAAGAGGGGGTTAGATTGGATATTTGGTAAAAGTTCTTCTTGGGAAATGGTGACCAGGCACTGGAACAGGCTACCCAGGGAAATGGTGGAGTTGCCATCCCTGGAAGTGTTCAAAAGGCATGTGAACATGCCACTTGGGGACATGGTTTAGTGATGAATGTTGTGGGGCTGGTTGCACTCAATAGTCTTAGAGGGCTTTTCCAGCCCTAACAATTCTGTGATTCCATGATTCTAGGGGTGCAGCCAGGGATGCTACCTTGTCCCCCCTGTGCTGGGGTCTGGGGGAGAGCTGTGAGTGGGCATTCCCATGATGCTGAGTGGGCTGGAGGCCTCACTGTGGGAGCAGTGGAGCCCCAGGTCTGTCTGGGAGCTGTGGCAGTGCAACCAGCCTGGGCACCTTCAGCAAAGTTTGGGCACTCCTGGCTGGGGCTGAGCACAGGAGGCTTTTCCAGAGCAATGAGTGGGCTGTTACCATTGTCACCATGTTCCCACTGTACGCTCAGCCCCCTCCCACCAGCACATGCAGCTCTATCACAGCTGACTTTATCTATTTTTCTTAAAACAGGCCCCAACTGCCAGACCAATATCAACGAATGTGCTTCCAACCCGTGCCTGAACCAGGGCACGTGCATCGACGATGTCGCTGGCTACACCTGCAACTGCCTCCTGCCCTACACAGGTGAGGGGGCACCCTGTGCCCCACCACGGCTCTGTGGGGCTTCTGCTTCACATGTGACACCAAACTGGTCCCTCTGAACTTACAACAAACCAGCACCAAGCACAGAGGCTTCCCTTGCACTGCCCTGCCATGGGGCTGCCCACAGTCACAGCTCCACCTCCCCTCTCCACAGCGCAGCTGGAGGAAATTTGCAGGAGCTTTGGGAAGCTGCCAGACACAGCTTCCTCCCTCCTTATCCTCCTCCTCCTCCTCCTCCTCCTCCTTCTGGAGGGCACCAGGGTGGTGGTGGCTCAGGGGCAGCAGTGCCCAGCGGCCGCCCCGCTCACACCCCACCGCCCAAGGGGGTCAGCGGTGCCGGTGGCCCCGCTCTGCAGCCACGATGCTCGCGCTGGAGGGAGCGAGCCGAGGCCGAGGGGCCGGGGGATTCTGCTGAGCCAATTCCTGTTTGCCGGCCTCCCGCTTCCGCTCGCGCAGAGCGGTGCAGCCAGTGCACAATTGCAGGAAGCCATGAGCCGTTTCCTGCCCTCGGCAGTGGCCATAGAAACCCCTGGGGGGGACGGGGACTGGGCAGGCAGGGAGGGGAAGGCTCTGGAAAATAGCAAAAGGCCAGTTCAGGAGATACTGGCTGACAGGGAAGATAAGGGTTCGGAGGGAACGTGTCCCCTGGCTGGACGTAAACAGGAAAGCAGCGGAGAGGGATAGGGGGGGAGGGAGTGCAAGGGGGAAAAGACACCCCGAGCAGCACTTCCCTGCCAAAGGAAGTGTGCAGTGCTTTAATGCAGCCCAGATTGCCAGGGTTTAAAGGGTTCGTGGGAGACGTGGGGTCATGGGCGACCAGGGATGGAGGAGATGGTCCCAGCTGGGCTGCCCTGGGGTGGTGGGGAAGCCCAGAGCCTCCCCCAGAGCTGGCAGCAGCCCAGGGCAGGGAACAGGAGTAGCAGGATCTTGGGCCACCTGTTGTTTCGGAGGGGGTGTCAGTGGGTGCTTTTGCCTGTGCAGGAGCCACCTGTGAGGACGTGCTGGCCCCCTGCGCTGGCAGCCCCTGCAAGAACGGTGGCGAGTGCCGGGAGTCGGAAGATTACAAGAGCTTCTCCTGCAGTTGCCCCCCTGGCTGGCAAGGTATGGGCATGGACTGTTTGGGGGTTCAGCACACCCTGCTCCCCTCAGGGAGGGAAAGGCAGAGGGGAGGGGGCATGGCCAGGGAGCAGCCCTGCATGGTGCCAGGCTTTGGGGAGGGTCCCGACCTGCCCCATGGCTCAGCCAGGCAGCCACTGCCTGCACCCCTTGGCGAGGGCAGTTTGCTGGGAGGGCTCCTGTCCCTGGTGTGAGCGGTGCCCAAGACATCACTGTCATCCCCGGGGCTTTCGCCAGCACCTCCAGCCCTCATGGCCCTTGTCCTGCTCTGTCCCCAGGTCAGACCTGTGAGATTGACATCAATGAGTGTGTGAAGAGCCCCTGCCGAAATGGAGCCACGTGCCAGAACACCAATGGGAGCTACCGCTGTGCCTGCAGGACCGGCTTCTCCGGCCGCAACTGCGACACCGACATCGACGACTGCAAGCCCAGTAAGAGCAGGGGCTGCCCCATGGGCCATGCTCAGCCCGGCCCTGAGCCATCAGCTTCATCCCCCTTCCTTGTGTTGGGATTTTCCTCCCTGTGCGTGGGCTGCCACTGCAGCCTGGGCTGGGCTGTGAGCCCTGCTGAGGCTTTTGGGCCACCTCAAACACATCCCGGACAAGCCGTGTCAGTCTAAGGCCAGATGGGAGCGGGAGGAAGGAGGCTGGGGATAATGTGTCCCATGTGCCCTCCTTGTGCCCAGTCTCCTGGTGGGGCTGGTTTAGCTTCTGCCCAGTGCCTGGGTTCAGTCCTATTCCTCCACGCAGCCAGAGAATGTGTGTGGGGACAGTGCTGTGGGGCACCTCCTGAGCTGGGCTGCTGCACTGTGCCTAGACCCATCTCATCTTCACATCTCTCCTTCTCCAGACCCGTGCCACAACGGTGGCTCCTGCTCCGATGGCATTGGCACATTCTTCTGCGAGTGCCTGGCTGGTTTCCGTGGGCCCAAGTGCGAGGAGGACATCAACGAGTGCGCCAGCAACCCCTGCAAGAACGGGGCCAACTGCACCGACTGTGTCAACAGCTACACCTGCACCTGCCCCTCTGGCTTCAGCGGCATCCACTGCGAGAACAACACACCCGACTGCACGGAGAGGTACAGCCCTGCCATGGCTGGGGCAAGGGCTGAGGTCCCCCTGCTGCCCCATAGCCCTGGGCTGGTGGGCGGGGGCTTTGGTGTGGAGATTAACCAGTGGTGACTCGCTGGGATGTGATGTCTGTGTTCCCAGCTCCTGCTTCAACGGTGGGACCTGCGTGGATGGCATCAACACCTTCACCTGCGTCTGTCTACCCGGCTTCACGGGCAGCTACTGCGAGCACAACATCAATGAGTGTGACTCCAAACCATGCCTGAATGGGGGCACGTGTCAGGACAGCTACGGGACGTACAAGTGCACTTGTCCCCAGGGATACACCGGGCTCAACTGCCAGGTAGAGGAACCTCGGGCAGTGCCCACCTCTGCATGCTGCCCTGGGGATTTGGGGGGTCACTGCAGTCTCCACTCCTGCAGAAGCCCTGCTGGGTCCTGACCCTCATCTCTTGCTCTGCTCCCCCAGAACCTGGTGCGCTGGTGTGACTCCTCTCCCTGCAAAAATGGAGGCAAGTGCTGGCAGACCAACAACCTGTACCGCTGTGAGTGCAACAGCGGGTGGACAGGGCTCTACTGCGACGTCCCCAGTGTCTCCTGCGAGGTGGCTGCCAAGCAGCAAGGTATGTCCCAGCCATGTGTATGGACTCACAGAGCCAGGCTGGGGTCAGTTCTCTTGGTGGGGATCTTTGGCACAACCAGAGTGATCTCAAGGGTTGCTGTAACATGCACCACCCTAGGCTGCAGTCCTGGCTGTGGTTCCTGGTGGGATGCCTGGTGGCTGGGATGTGGCCTAGTGGTATGTGTATGTCACCAAGGTCCCTGCATCTCACTCTGCTCTCCCTGACAGGTATCGATGTAGCACATCTCTGCAGGAACTCAGGGCTCTGTGTAGACACTGGCAACACTCACTTCTGCCGCTGCCAGGCCGGCTACACTGGCAGCTACTGCGAGGAGCAGGTGGATGAGTGCTCCCCCAACCCCTGCCAGAACGGAGCCACCTGCACAGACTACCTGGGAGGTTACTCCTGCGAGGTGTGTGCCATGGGGGCCAGTGACACCCAGAGAAAAATTCCCAGTTAGTGCCTTTCTGCTGCCCAAGGAGCTGTCCTGGCTTCAGGCTGGTGCTGTGCCCCTTCACTAAGTTGGAGGCTGGGGTGCTGGCTGTGCTCCTGCAGCCAGTTGGGAATTGAGGGAACCTCTCTGATAGTTCCCCTCTTCCCTCCTTGCAGTGTGTGGCTGGTTATCATGGAGTTAACTGCTCAGAGGAGATCAATGAGTGCTTGTCCCACCCATGCCAGAACGGAGGAACCTGCATCGATCTCATCAATACCTACAAATGCTCCTGCCCCAGAGGAACCCAAGGTAAATTAACTCCCCAGGCTGGGGCATTAGTGGGCTGAGTGCAGATATCCTTGGATTCTGCTCATTAGCTGCTGGGGTTAGCAGCAGCAGGCGCAGTGGTGGAGGTTGGTGTTTGCTCGCGGGCTTACCCATCAAGGCCACGCAGCCTCGGCCTTGGCCGCGCGGTGCCGCGTCGCCCCTGCCCGAGCTGGGGCTCAGGCTGCCACTGCCGTGGTCAGGCTCAGCCCCTCCGCAGGGAGGGCTCGCACACGGGACCACCGGGCACCCCGACACTGTTTGATGAGCTGTGTGGGTTGTTCCCCCATCTCTCTAGGGGTGCACTGTGAGATCAATGTGGATGACTGCAGCCCTTTCTTTGATCCTGTCACCCTGGGGCCCAAGTGCTTTAACAATGGCAAGTGCAAGGATCGGGTAGGGGGCTACAGCTGCATCTGCCCCCCTGGCTTTGTAGGGGAGCGCTGCGAGGGAGACGTCAATGAGTGCCTGTCCAACCCCTGCGATGCCCGCGGCACCCAGAACTGCGTGCAGCGGGTCAACGACTACAAATGCGAGTGCAGACCTGGCTACGCAGGTGAGCACCGTGTGTCCCCCCACTCCAGAGCCCAGCCCTGCAGCCCCCCGGGCCCCCCCAGGCATCCCCGCGCCTTCCTCTGCTCCTCACACACTCCTCTCCCTCGCAGGCCGTCGCTGTGACACTGTGGTGGACGGGTGTAAAGGCAAACCCTGCAGAAATGGTGGGACGTGTGCTGTTGCCAGCAACACTGGCCGTGGCTTCATCTGCAAGTGCCCCCCGGTAGGTACCTGTTCCTCTCCAGCTCTGAGCATGGCATCTTGTAAAGGCCCTGCAAGCCAGCCCTGTGCTCGAGGGGCCAGTTTAGCCCCTGAGGCTTCCCCAGCTGGAATAGCCAGTGGAGGATGCTTTGCTGTGGGTGCTCATGGGCAGGACATGTCTGTATTTGCACACCCCACGTGCTTGCAAGGACACTGTGATAGGGTCAGAGAGAAGACAGCCTGCAGGTACCATGCACAGCTCTGTAGGACTGGCTCTTCCTAGCTGACTGTTATTTGCACCACCTAAAAGTGGAGCAGGTAGCTTTGGAGACCTCACTTTATTTTAAGGCGATTCTCTAACAGGGTTTACATTCTAGATTATTCTTGCTTATCACTAGTCTTAGAGGATGCACCAGAGCCATGCCTTGATTCCCTGGGTTTCCCAGGACACACACATGGGTTAGGCTGCTCGTAGGACAGCATCAGCGATTCTGACTCCCTCCTTGCTGTCCCCTGCCCAGGGATTCGTGGGCGCCACCTGCGAGAACGACTCCCGCACGTGTGGGAACCTGCACTGCCTGAACGGCGGCACCTGCATCTCCATGCACAAGAGCTCCAAGTGCATGTGCGCGCCGGCCTTCACGGGCCCCGAGTGCCAGTACCCGGCCAGCAGCCCCTGCATGTCCAACCCCTGCTACAACGGGGGCACCTGCGAGTTCTTCGGCGATGCCTCCCCCTACTACCGCTGCAACTGCCCCGCCAACTTCAACGGCCTCAACTGCCACATCCTCGACTTCGATTTCCAGGGTGGGATCGGGCAGGACATCATCCCGCCCAAAATCGAGGAGAAGTGCGAGATCGCGGTTTGCGCGGGGTACGCCGGCAACAAGATCTGCGACGGGAAGTGCAACAACCACGCCTGTGGCTGGGACGGGGGCGACTGCTCCCTCAATTTCAACGATCCCTGGAAGAACTGCTCCCAGTCTCTGCAGTGCTGGAAGTATTTCAACGATGGCAAGTGTGATTCCCAGTGCAATAACGCTGGCTGCCTCTACGATGGATTTGACTGCCAGAAATACGAGGGGCAGTGCAAGTAAGTGACTTGCTCACTGACCCTCTTGTTTTATAGACAAGACCTCCTGATGTGCTGATCACCTGGAGGTATTTTCTGCTTGCATCTGCTAAGGCTCCGAGATGCAGACCTGTGTTCACTCTCTGCATTCTGTTCTGTTGCCTGTGAGCAAGCAACCACGCTTCCCTGTGGTCTCACTGAATTTATATCCACTTAGAAGCTCTCTGGGTTTGGCTCATTCCAGATGGCTTCCCTGTCTTTGCCTGTATCACTCCATAGAAGTGAATTCTCCAACTCACAGCAGTAACACAGCGAGTTTCAGGGCAGGGAGACCCCAGATGGAGGAGCAGCCAGGAAACATGATGATGTTAACATCCAAACATTTCCCAAACATTGTCTTTGGCAACAGCATGAACTTAATCCCAGATTCCTGGACCGACTCTGGTCTGAGTAACTATTCTGTGTCCCCATGTCTTCTCTGAGTCACAGTAATTTCTCCTTTTTTCTGGCATCTAAATTGCAATTTGTAATTTAACAGCTGCCATCTCACCTGCAGAGGTGAATGCTTTCTGTGTAAACTGGTTTAGTGTCCATCAGGGTGAAGAATATTTATACAGAAGCGAGGTCCCTGTGGACCACCACTGCTTTTCTGAGCAGATGGGTGATATGTGCAGTACTTGGTCTAATTCATTCTCCTGCCTTTCTTCTTCCTCCCAGCCCTCTGTATGACCAGTACTGCAAAGATCACTTCTCAGATGGCCACTGCGACCAGGGCTGCAACAACTTTGAGTGTGAATGGGATGGTCTGGACTGTGCAAACAACATGCCAGAGAAGCTGGCAGATGGCACGCTGGTGGTGGTGGTCCTCATCACCCCAGAGAACCTGAAGAACAACTCCTTCAACTTCCTGAGGGAGCTGAGCCGAGTGCTGCACACCAACGTGGTCTTCAAGAAGAACCCCAAGGGAGAGTATATGATCTTTCCATATTATGGCAATGAGGAGGAGCTGAAAAAACACTACATCAAGAGGTCCACAGAGGACTGGTCAGATATGTCCAGTGCTGTCATCAACAAAGTGAAGAGCAGCCTCTACTCCAGGGCTGGCAGGAGGCAGAAGAGGGAGCTCGATCAGATGGACATCAGAGGGTAAGGGGGACCAGTGGGATCCTTTCCTCACTGAGCAGCACTTGTTTTCTGTGTTCATAATAGTAACACGCTATAAAGGGAAGGATGTAGGCCAGATAATTGTATTTGGAAGTTGCTTTCTGTGTGAACAGAAACCGGATTTTGCTCCCATGTGGGAAAATCGAGGGATCATTCAGGAGTCCCTGATACAATGCTTCAATCTCACGATTGAAGGAGTCCTGTGTATTGTTGGGAGCCAGGGCTGGGCTGGGTGGGACCTGGAAGCAGAGGTTGGCCTGACTGACTGTCTGACTTCAGGAAGTCATTAAGTTAAGCCTCAGTTTCTCCCTGGGAAATGCTTTCTAGAGCTTTGTTGTAAAACTCAATTAGTGCAAACTGTGTTTGGAGATCTTCGGTGTAAACATATAGATCCAACCTGCTCCCTCTCTGTGGGCTTAATCAAAAAACCACTGAAAGCAAAGGAGTTAGAGCAGCGAAACCTATGTGAGAAGATCTGAGGGCTCCCAAACAGCATTATTTAAGATACTGTAGTGTCTAGGTAATTTTAAAACATTGTGAAGTGGAGGCTGCCTTCCATTCCTGTAGATAAAGAGTTGGATTTCACAGTATTTATTGAGGCAAATCCAACAGAACATGAGTGGGATCTGCAGGGTTTGGGCCACGGGGAAGCAAGGAGATGGGTTCCCACCTTCTAATTCCCACTGATGGGGGGTTAAAGAGGGAAGGGAGATGGGGCTTTTGTGTCTTCTCAGTGTGGTCATTGCTCCCTGTTCCTTATTGACTTTTTTCTCCCACAGATCCATCGTTTACTTGGAAATTGATAACCGCCAGTGCATCCAGTCGTCTTCCCAGTGCTTCCAGAGTGCAACTGATGTGGCAGCATTCCTGGGTGCCTTGGCCTCCCTTGGCAACCTGAACATACCCTACAAAATAGAAGCTGTTAAAAGTAAGTACAGCTTGTCAGCTGGGGAAGAGAAACAACCAAAACTTTCCATCCTTACCTGGGTTTAGTTATCTGTCACTTGGCTGCATTTGAACACAGTCTGGTTTTAATAAACCTCACATCTCTTTTCCTGGAAGTCTTTTCTTAAAAAATAAAGCAAAACCAGTTTAGTGTTTTTTCTTAGTCTGGGTTTTATTTCAAAATCATTATCACTCTAAAAGTTATTAAAAAAAAAAAAAAAGAAAAGAAAAAGAAAACCCAAGCAGCCCCAATCAATCAGTGACATGCAAGGAGTTGAAGTTTGTATCTTGAAAATCCCCCCTAAATCCTTTTGTCTTAACAGCTCAATGCAAGCGCAATGATTTGAAGTTTGCTAATCCTTTTCCTTAAAGGAGAAAAAAGTGAAGCTGTCTCCTGGTGCAGGCTGGCTTGTGCAGCCGAGAATTTGCCGATAGTTTGCAATTCTGATTAATAGCGTATAAAATGACCTTATTTTGGGGGGGGGGGGGTGGCTGATTTAGATCAGACTTAGGTACCTCTATTAACTAATTTTCCTTCATTTCCACTCTGTCCCTGGTTTGCTATGCAGCTTAATGTCTCAGCATCTCTTTGTGCCCCACTGTTTTGTAGGTGAAACAGCTGAGCCCGCGACGAACTCCCAGCTGTATCCTATGTACGTGGTGGTGGCTGCACTGGTCTTGCTTGCTTTCATTGGACTGGGAGTACTGGTGTCTCGTAAGCGGCGCAGGGAGCATGGGCAGCTTTGGTTCCCAGAAGGCTTCAAAGTGACAGAGTCGAGCAAGAAGAAGCGGCGAGAACCACTTGGGGAGGACTCTGTTGGACTGAAGTGAGTAGTTTGCTTGTTGACACACATTACACACGGTGGGTCTGCTCGGGGCTCTTCTGAAAGAGCCCATCGGAGTTTTGTCCTCTAGTTCATTGTGTAGCAGGGAGGAGAAAAATCAGGGTTCTTAAAGTCTTGCATGGGGAAAACAGTGTTCCCATCTGGAGGAGGGTTTTAAATGCTTCGTGATCTGTTTGCACTTGGTAAAAAATGAAAGGCAATCTGAGGGGAACCTCCTGGAAATTGCCTGGTTGATTCTTCTTTCAGTTCGTGCATGCACATGGACACAGGCACTCAGGGACGGGTCCTGCAGAGGAGGTAACTTTTTGTATGGTTTTATTTTTAAAGACCCCTCAAAAATGCTTCGGACGGCACGCTGATGGATGACAACCAAAATGAGTGGGGTGACGAGGAGGACACCAAGAAGTTCAGGGTAAGCCCTCTGCCACGTTCCCTTTCCGTGCTGCAGACAGTCACTGGCTGGGTTTGTCACAGAGGGAGCAGAGTGCTGTGGGAAGCCAGGGAGCAGAGGGACCCTCAGGGGTGCTGTGCATTGCTGCTCTCAGCTCCTTTGCCTGTGACACCTTGGAGACTCACAGAGCTTCCCAGGCTGGAGCTCAGCCCCCTCCTCACACCCTGATTCCCTGCTGTGGTTCCTCAGTTCGAGGAGCAGGCGATGCTGCCGGACACGGACGACCAGACAGATCACAGGCAGTGGACCCAGCAGCACCTGGATGCCGCCGACCTGCGCATCTCCTCCATGGCCCCCACTCCTCCACAGGGGGAAATCGATGCCGACTGCATGGACGTCAACGTCAGAGGGCCGGGTAAGGTGGAACCCCTTTCACTTCTGCACTGGTCGTCAGCTCATCTCAAACCTTCCCTCGCCCCTTGCAGAGGAGCAGCCCCAGACAGCCCCACCTGCCTCTTGTTAGTACAGAGTCACTGCTACGTGTTCTGCATCACACAGTTGCTGTCGTGCATGATTTAGAGATAGACCTTATCGCATTTTGCTTTCCATTAGAGCTCTTTTGTTTAATCACCGAGGTGGAAATCGGAGAATACAGAGAAAGTGCCTATTAAATCACCCAGGTTATCTCTGTGCCACTTGTAGATTTCTCCCCTCCCACCAATCTGCACATTTCAGTCTTTTTTCAGGTTTTTAACTATATTAATAGCTTTCAAATTAATACAAACATTTGGTCTTCCCCACATCTGTGAAATTGCCCTCTGAAATAATGGAGATTTATTTACCATACTCAATTTGATTTGAGCAGCCTTCCTTATAAACTGCACCTTCCATGGTGCAGTCTGCAAGCTAGCAGATGAAATAGGAAAAGCAGCGAGTGATGAGATACCATGAAGGAATTTCAGATCCATATCAGAGGAAGGATATTTGTGTTTGATGTTTAGAACCAGTCAGGAACACAGCCTTGCTGCACTCACGAGAATAAGCATCTATCACAGACAGAGCATCTTGCTGAGCCGCCCGCATTACAGAAGGGTAAAAAGCCTTTTTTCTTCACGGGGTTCCCCTGTGCTTTCAGACGGCTTCACCCCCCTCATGATCGCCTCATGCAGCGGAGGAGGGCTGGAGACTGGCAACAGTGAGGAGGAGGACGATGCTCCCGCTGTCATCTCGGATTTCATTTACCAAGGCGCCAGCCTGCACAACCAGACCGACCGCACGGGCGAGACGGCGCTGCACCTGGCCGCCAGGTATTCCCGCTCCGACGCTGCCAAGCGCCTGCTGGAGGCCAGTGCTGATGCCAACATCCAGGACAACATGGGCCGGACGCCCCTCCACGCCGCCGTCTCGGCCGATGCCCAAGGAGTCTTCCAGGTAATGGATCCCTTGGCCACCGGTCTCTCGGGGGTTTTCAGGTGCTGTGTGTTGAGTCAGTCACACAGCTGAGCTCATTGCAGGGCCTCCAGCTCCAACCTGGGCAAGGTGGGGGGTGAAAGTCGTAAAAATTGAAGCATTTCTTGTCTTGGGGCACAGCAAAGCGGCAACCCCACAGCAGCATCCCTGGACTGGGAGTGGGGACTGGAAGGCCCAACCTCTGGAAAGGGTATTGCAGGTCCTGCGACCCGGACACCTGGAGTGCCTGCTGTCTGTCCCTCCTAACATTTGTGTTTCTTGTCCTTTGTCCCTTTTTGTGGCAGATCCTGATTAGGAACAGGGCAACAGACCTTGATGCCCGGATGCACGATGGGACCACTCCTCTGATCCTGGCTGCTCGCTTGGCTGTGGAGGGAATGCTGGACGACCTCATCAACTGCCACGCAGACGTCAACGCCGTGGATGATCTAGGTACTGAGGCAACTAAAACACAGGCTCCCTCACATGTGGAAGGAAAGGGCTGCTTGCTCTTGGGGTTGCTCTTACCTCTCACTAATGTGTGTTGCATTTCGTGGTCTTCCTCTCCAGGCAAGTCAGCCCTGCACTGGGCAGCTGCTGTGAATAATGTTGAAGCTGCAGTGGTCCTTCTGAAGAATGGTGCCAATAAGGACATGCAGAACAATAAGGTAATGTCTCCTAGGCTGACATATGTAAGGAAAGAACCATCTGGGGAGTCTGTTAAAGAGCAATTTTTGCCAGACAAGTGTCTGGCACTGAGACTCTGATTTGATTGTTCTGCTGTGAATGAAGTTGCTGGAATTAGCTCAAAGGAGCACTGTGGGATTTGGTCGTATGGTTGATGTGGAGGGGCCACGCAGTGTTTGGTGGGAAGTTTGGTACAGTGTTTTTGTGGCCATCTCCAGCATGTTCAGGGTCACTCATAGGGTTCCTGGTTTGATATCAGTAGAAGGACAGGGTAGGAAAAAGCAGCACCAAAATCTCACCAGACAGATGATTGTGGACAAGATGGTGTTGGGCATGGAGCTCAGGGCAGTGCTAGCCAGGGGAATCTGTGAACTCAACCCTAACCATCTTTTTGCTGGGTTTCCAGGAGGAGACCCCACTGTTCCTCGCAGCCAGAGAAGGGAGCTACGAAACCGCCAAGGTCCTGCTGGACCACTTTGCCAACCGGGACATCACGGACCACATGGACCGCCTGCCGCGGGACATCGCCCAGGAGCGCATGCACCACGACATCGTGAGGCTGCTGGACGAGTACAACCTGGTGAGGAGCCCACCGCTGCACAACGGCCCCCTGGGAGCGCCCACCCTGTCCCCCCCGCTCTGCTCCCCCAACAGCTACATTGGCAACCTCAAGCCCGCCGTCCAGGGCAAGAAGGCCAGGAAGCCGAGTACCAAGGGCCTGAGCTGCAACGGCAAGGATGCCAAAGACCTCAAAGCCCGGAGGAAAAAATCCCAGGATGGAAAAGGATGCCTGCTTGACAACTCCAGCGTGTTGTCCCCAGTGGACTCCCTGGAGTCACCCCATGGGTACCTCTCAGATGTGGCCTCTCCTCCGCTGATGACCTCCCCGTTTCAGCAGTCCCCTTCCATGCCCCTGAATCATCTGCCGGGCATGCCGGATGCCCACATGAGCATCAACCACCTCAACATGGCGGGGAAGCAGGATATGGCCATGGGAAGCTCCAGCAGGATGGCCTTCGATTCGGTGCCGCCGCGTCTCTCCCACCTGCCCGTGTCCAGCCCCAGCACGGTGATGAGCAACGCCCCGATGAGCTTCTCCGTCGGTGGAGCAGCCGGGCTGAACGGGCAGTGTGACTGGCTCACCAGGCTGCAGAACGGGATGGTCCAGAGCCAGTACAACCCCCTGAGAGGCAACATCCAACCCGGGGCGCACCAGCAGCCCCAAAACCTCCAGCACGGCATGATGACCTCCCTGCACAACGGCCTGCCCACCACCAGCTTGTCGCAGATGATGAGCTACCAGGCCATGCCCAACACCCGGCTGGCGTCCCAGCCTCACCTGATGCAGAGCCAGCAGCTCCAGCAGATGCAGCAGCAGCAGCTCCAGCAGCAGAACCTGCAGCCGCAGCAGCAGCCCCAGCAGCCCCAGCAGCCGCCGCCGCCGCAGCAGCCGCAGCAGCACCACAACCCCGGCTCCAACGGGAGCGGCCACATGGGCCAGAATTTCCTTGGTACAGAGCTGAGCCAGCCCGACATGCAGCCGGTGAGCAGCAGCAGCATGGCAGTGCACACCATCCTGCCCCAGGATTCCCAGATGCTGCCCACGTCCCTGCCGTCCTCCCTCGCCCAGCCCATGACCACCACGCAGTTCCTAACCCCGCCTTCCCAGCACAGTTATTCCTCCCCCTTGGACAACACCCCCAGCCACCAGCTCCAGGTGCCCGACCACCCTTTCCTAACGCCGTCTCCGGAGTCGCCGGACCAGTGGTCCAGCTCGTCTCCTCATTCCAACGTGTCCGACTGGTCCGAGGGCATCTCCAGCCCTCCCACGAGTATGCAGTCACAGATGGGACACATCCCCGAAGCCTTCAAGTAAAACAAGGTGTTTTAGAGACACTGGTGCTCAGTGAGAGTCAGAAGCTCGAGGGAGATCTTTTTTTTTTTTTTTTTAAAAGGACCTTGGATGCTTTTATTAAAGGATCCTTTTTAAATATGTTTTTATAAAAAAAAAAAAGGAAAAAAAAGAAAAAGACACATTTAATTCCTTTTTTTTTTTTTTTTTTAGTATTTATTTATGTACTTTTTACTTTACATGAAAACACTGCCTTTTTTATTTATATGTTCTATTGTTAAGAACTCAATGTGGGACACCAGTTGTGTTTCAAGAAATGGACAAATTAGGTTTTTATAGGACGTTCTCTTTTGTTTGGGGGGATTCATTGTGTTTGATTTGAGAGGAAATGTTTATGTAAAGCTATAAGCAGCAATTTGTGATTCTGAAATGCCATTAATTTATTTTTTTTCTCTTTCAACTCAGAAAGAGAGGTGAGAAAGAAAAGGGGAATTAAAAATTGACTAAAAATACCACTCCTTAAGGGGGGAAAAAATTAAGTATCAACAAATTTTTTAAAATGTACTTTAAAATGTTTCCTTTGCTATTATATGAGAGGACATTTTATGGTACCAGTCATGAATCTTTGTTTAAATTTCAGTATTATATAGTTGTACATTTGCCTTGATAATAGAAATTTTTGTTCTCTCTTGTTTTTATATATATATATAAAAATATATATATTTAAATGATTTTTATGATCTAAAAAAAAAAAAAGGAACGAAAATCAGGATTATAGACCTGTAAGAACAGGTTCTAAGCTAAAAAAAAAAAAAAACAAAACTACAAAACATGAATACTGTCCCCCATCAAAAAGAAGTGTATTTGCCAAACTCCCAAGAGAGCAAGCCCGTTAACTGTGGAGTATATACACAAAGGACACTTAATTTTACTTTGAATATCTTTACTGGTTTTGGTTTTTTTTTTGTTGTTGTTGTTTTTTCGTGTTTGCCTTTGAGTAACTGTTTAAGAAATAAATGCCAATATAAACTTTGTAAAACCACATCCTTATTTTAAGGATGGCCTGCCTATTTTAAAAGAGGGCGTGTCTATTAATGCAGACACCCCGAGTGAGATTACAAAGCATTATAACACTGCCACCACCACGTGCTCGCCCGGCTCCAGCTCCTCTGGCAGTGCCACTGCTGCTGGTTTTAGTGGGATGCTGGACTGGCTAAAACTGGAGGGCGAAGGACAGCACAGCTGAGCCTGTGCTGTGAAACCTTAACATTTTGTTCTGTAACGTTAGCCTGGAGTGATGCATCTTTTTTTATATTGGTGTACACTCTTTCTGTGTATCATGTAAAATATAGTATAAGCCTGTGGCAGATTTAATGTTTGTAAATATATTTTTTTTTTTTTTAAAGAAAAGGTGGATTTTGTTTCAAAAATCTAAATGAGCAAGTCTTAAATATATCATAAATATATCACCTTATAGAGGTGTTGGAATATCACTCACTCGGGTGCGAAGGCAAGCAGACACCCTAAGACTAGATATGTGTATGGGACAGGCAGATAGAGAGCAGTTAATCAAGAAAACCTAAGAAAAGGGTTCCTTTTCCTCATTCCTTTTTATTAGAACACCAAATAAAATGGATATTTCTCAAGGCCCAGCGCCTTGCTGAGCACTCATCTTAGTTAACATTTCAGACCATTGTTATTGTGACACACCTAATATGAGTGATAAAAACATCACGTGGTGTTGAACCTTCCTATGTTTTATAAACTAGAGTGTAGTTTAAGAAAAGATATCTTCTGTAATAAAGCTATCTACATGCAAAGTTGTAGTTTGCAAAAATGATGTATTTTTTTTGGTTAACTGATTTGCAATAAATGATGCTTCTGGGCATCTAGATTTTACTAAAACTGGAACTTAGTGTTTTTGTTACGGAGCGGTTGAAATCTGGGCTTGACACCTGCTGGTTCTCAATGCTGCAGGGCTGCCTTTTGGCACAGAGTGCTGGAGCTTCCCCAACGTGTTGTTCTCTGTGTAGAATCTCAGAGCAGGGCTTTGGACAGTGAAAATTTCTCCTTAACTTGTGAAAAGCTCTCATTGACTTCAGGCATCTGGTCTGAGCAAGGCAGGAGGGGCTCTGAAAAGCACGTTCAAAGTACTGTAAAATTTTGCTTTCTGATCAGTTTTTTTAGGAGCATTTTCTGGCTGATGAGAACGGTGAAGGGTAAAAAATAGCCACGTGCTTCTAATTCCATAGTGCCTATGGGAACAGCGTGGTGTTAGGAGTTACCTGCAGTGCTTCCTACTTCACAGGCAGTGCTGAGCCTGGGCCTGGGCTCTTGGATGTGGTGGCTGGCACAGATTGGAACTGGGAAGCCATGGGATGAGGAACAGCAGCACCAGAGGACCAAACACCACGCAGAAATGTTTGCTGTCCTTGCTGTGCTCGAGATTTTTAAGGTAATTTAATTTAATTCCTTCTCTCCCCCACAGGGAGTCTCTAGTCCAAATGCAGCTGCAAAGTCCCCAAGTAACTGGATATAAATAGCAGAGCCGTTGACCTCCTCCCAAATCACATAAGCCTGGAATGCTGGTATTTTCCACTCCGTGGCTGGGGAGGGAGTGGGCATGTGTGTACATGTACCTGATATCCAGCCCCAGACGGATCTGGGGCCACCAGACATTTGCTGCCCAACCCGTCAGCAGCTGGTGCTGCATTGTTTTATGTGCCACCCAGCAGTGAAACACAGCACGTTCAGGGCTCAGGGAGGTGAAGTTCCAGGGTGCACTCCCAGAAGACTCCATGGAAAGGGGTATTTTAACTGAGGACAAACCCCTTTGCCCCCTGCAAGATGTGGTTCAACGCTGAGGATCTCGTTACCCCCCAAGGGACATCCTGGAGATGGGTTTCTAAGATAATGCTCTTCCCCACAGTTGTGTCTCACTGCATCCCATCTGGAATATGCTAAATGAAGAGTGTCTGCCTCCACTGTGACTCACAGATGTGCTGTTCATGGATCCAGCCACGCTCCCACGCACCCCCATCCTTCCAGGCTTCTCCCACGCATCCCCATCCCAGCACTCATGGCTGGGTCCAAGTGAGGCTGGGAAAGGCTCCTGCCAGCCTGAGGAGGCATCAGTAAGACCCTCTCCTGCTGGTCTAGTGTACAACAGCTCAGTCACTCATAGAAATTCAAGTCATTCAAGGCACAAATTTGGCCTGGAATAGATTTAAAAAGGGTTTATGAGGACGTGAGAAACAACGTGACATTGCAGGAGGCAGCTAAACACATATGGCTCGTTTAAGAAGAGGGGCTGCAAAGCATTTAATTTTCCATGGGGAATGGTTAGAGGGACAGAACAAGGAAAGAAGGGGCTAAATACCAGGGGAAAGAGGCAAATGCATAGATACTAATAAATTGGCCACAAGGTAATTCCAGCTAAAACTCAGAAAAGGTTTTCTGAGCAGTAAAGGAGTAAGAATATGAAATTTAGTTTTTAGGTGTTTAGCCTCCAATTACTCATATATTTATGAAGGCACCTGGTGACCCACAAACTCCCGCCAGTCCCTTGTCCCTGTTTTCCTGACTGGGTACATGAGTTGATCATGGGGTCACAGGTCCCCAGCTGGGATCAAGGCAAATTTAAACAAGAAATGAGAGAAATGGCCCCAGTTTCAAGCTCTCCCTCCATACTTAGGGCTTTCCCACCAACTCCCTATCCAGAAGGAGTTGCCTTCCCCCAGTCCCCTCCAACCGAACCATGTTGTCCCACCACAAGCTCATCTTCATGTCATGCTGGGAGCTGAATTTCAAGCTCTCCTGTCACCAGAAGATGATGAGGAATGAATGGATCACGGCAAGTGTGTTTGTTTTAGCATTCCAGGTGAAAAAGGCTGAGGAGCACTAAAATTATATCCAATGCTAAAGGAAGGATTCAGAAGTGTTTGCATAAAACAAGATTAGCACCAGCTATTGCCATGGCAGGTATGTTGGTGCTGTGAGGAATCAGTGCACCTGAACTATTTGTTTACATGCTGGAGGGCTTTTTTTTTTTCATTCTTTGTTTTCATTATTCCTGCTCAATTAGATGGGACATTTAGAAGTTGCTACTCTGTATTGCTTCTACCTCCAGGCTGTTGGTGTTTGCTCAGAAAGTTGCTCACAGCTGCTCGAACCCTGATGGACGATTTGTTGCTGCAGCTCAAATCACCCCCTGAAGAATGTACAAAGAGAGCCAAAATCACCTCGGGTTTGGCCTCCCTCAGATTACACACGGGTTAATGTGGCTGAGGTAGTGTGAATAATCACAGCAACTAAATGAGTAAATTAATAAAACTCAGCCTGTCCAGTTGGCCAACAGAATGCAAAATACTGGTATGGGATACAGATACTCTCCTTTAACCATTTTCCCTGTTTCTTAATTCAGAGAATGATCTTTTGCATAGAAAGCTGTGTTTATGGTTGTGTGCAACCTGACAACTGAATAAATCCTCAAAATTTAATGGAAAAAGATCAGCATCATTTGTGTTGTACCCCAAGTAAGCTGAGGAAGCAGGAGAGAAAGATGTGCTTTTTATTTGTAATGGGGTCACTCAAGTCCAGAACTGTATTGCTGAGTACAGCAAATCACTTAGAAAACTTCAGGGTAAAAAGGGATCAAACGTCTTAACGTGACAATTCTTTATCATCACATGCCAGGAGAAGAGCAAAGGTGAGATCTCATCATTAATGTTTGCACTATGTATCCATACGTAAGAAGAAGGTTAGATATGTAAATCTCTAACTGTAGACACAGATGTGAGCAACTGATGGTATTTAGAACACATCTGTATTTCTAAAAAGCCAATCAAGCTAATTAAAATCATGTTTCCTCAGACTACACCTGTTGGGGGAAATATCAAGGGAGAACCAGGGATTTATCTGCAACTCATGCCTGTGCAGGGAAATTGTATTTGACAAGCTGGTTTCTAAGAATGTTCCTACAAAAGAGAGAGATGAAAGGCCCTTAAAAATCACAGCGCTGCCTCTGCTGTTCCCACACCAGCATCAAAGTGCTGCTTCCCTTGCTTGGACCGGGCTTTGAGGATATTCCCCTGCTTTAATGATCAAACTGTAGAAACAGCTCTTGCACTGATAATGACCCTTGATTAAGATGTTTGTTTAGGTCGTTGTGTTTTCTTTCTCCTCTAAGGCTGGTTTTTGGGTGCAGAGCGTGACAGTGTGGGCACCGCCAGTGAATGAGAGGCATTTTTCTGGTGCTGGAACGGGGGGGGTCCCCACTTAAAAACTTCGTGTAAAACAGACTTGCGACACAGAGCTAGGAGAGAGAGGGGAGTGAAATCTTTGGACTTGCCCGTAACTATGTGAAATCATGTTATGATCTTGGAGATAGATAGATAGATGTATATAAACATGCAAAAGGCCATGGAGCTGGGGAAGGGGCTGGAGCACCAGGAGTGACTGAGGGAGCTGGGGGGGCTCAGCCTGGAGAAAAGGAGGTTCGGGGGGACCTTCTCGCTCTCTGCAACTCCCTGGCAGGAGTTTGGAGCCAGGCAGGGGTCAGGCTCTGCTCCCAGGGAACAAGGGACAGGATGAGAGGAAACGGCCTCAAGTTGCACCACTGGAGATTTAGGTTGGATATCAGGGAAAAATTCTTCACTGAAGAGAGGGTCGGGTGTTTATGGTTCTCAGTTCCAGCAGCCCTGGGCAGTTCCCAATCCGCGCCCCCACATCCCTGAGGAGCAGGACCGGGACCAGCGGTGCTCTGTCCCGCCCTGGCGGCCGCCCGCGACACTGCACCCACCCCGGGAACCCGAAAGGATCGCGACCCGCATGGGAACTCCACGGGACAACCCCCCACGCCCCGGCCGGGAGAGGGGCGAGGCCGCGGCAGAACCGGGGAGAGGCCGAGGCGGGACTCGAACCCACGGTCCCGCAGTTGCCCAGGGCAGGATTCGAACCTGCGGCCCTCGGTCCCGCCCCCTTTTCCCTTCACGGGGCCGCTGGGCAGCAGCAACACCATTGGGCGCCGCGCGCGTCCGTGTGACGTCATCGCGCGCCGCGGCGTGACACGTCGGCGGCGGCGGCAGCCCCGCGATCCGGATGTGCCAAGATGGCGGCGGCGGCCGGTGCCGGGGCCGGGAGGGGCGGCGGGGCCCGCGCCCGCTGCTGAGGGGCCGCGGCCCGCGGGAGCTGCCAGGTACCGCCGGGGCGAAGGGAAGGGGCGCGCCGGGGCGTCTCGGGTGCTCTGCCTGAGGAACGCCGGGCCTCGAGCTGCGATCACCGGGGGGCTCCGGGGCCCGCCCCGCCGTGCCTCAGGGTGGGCCTCGGGGCGGTCGCAGGGGGAGCCGACGGGGCTCGCAGCCCCCCGCGGCTGGGGCGGGTGGTGGTGCCGCAGGGAAGGGCGAAGGCGCTGCCGCAGTGGCGGCCGGGGGGGGTTTCCCGCAGGATCTGCGTGGCGGTGGGCTGTCTCGGTGGGACAGGGAGACGCCGCGGGGCTGCGAGGGGTGTTCAGGGGTGCGGGAGGGAGAAGGTGCCGCCCGATGTTTGCTGTCACGTACTCCCTGTGGGGACACGCGGCGCCTGTCCCGGCTCGGGGCTGTTTTTCCGAGCTGTCAGGTGCCACAGGTCCGAGCTCCGGTGCTGACTCAGGGACGTGCTGGGGCAGCGAGCTGGTGGTCGGGGTCCTCTCGAAACAAACGGGAATGTTTTGTGCTGCTGCTGTGCTTTTCGTTCCCAAACAGCTCTTTTCACGGGATCACAGCCTGGTTGAGGTTGGAAGGACTTTAAAACCCATCCAGTCCCACCTCTTGCCATGGGCAGGGACACCTTCCATCAGCCCAGGTTGCTCCAAGCCCTGTCCAACCTGGCCTTGGACACTTCCAGGGATGGGGCAGCCACAGCTTCTCTGGGAATTCCATCCCAGCTCCTCACCACCCTCACAGGGAAGAATTGCTTCCCAGTATCCCATCTAACCCTGCCCTCTGCCAGTTTAAACCCTTTTCCCCTTGTCCTGTCCCTGCATTTTCGCTGAGTGACATTTATAACCATTTAGGAGAAGGCCAGTAGGAAGTTGTCAGGGGTATTAAAAATGTAGAGTGTGTTCAGTCTGAGTGTCACCCACATGTGTGCAGATGTGTAGCTGTCTACATAAGAAAGGAATTCTGAAAAAACAGTGTCCCATTTGCTGCAAATCTCATTTTCCAGCTATTGTTGTCATTGAGGTTGCAGTGGGCTTTTTTAGTCACTTTATTCTCAGTAGGAATCTCTGCATGTGAACATGTTATTTATTATTTGGTCCATCATGTGTGTGAGAATGAGAATTAATATTAGTCCTCTGTAACCTGCTTTGTGGATGTACTTATTCTGTCTAAGAGTAATTTATTTAGCATATGTCCTTTGGAGATAGGATTAAATTAATTCCTCCCAAATAAATTATTATATATGAAGCTATAGAGCTTTTCAGGTGAATTTTTTTATGGCCTTGTCTAGAGGGTGTTTTTAATCTTTTTTTTTGTCTTTGGTAATGTGTTTGGTTTTTTTTTTTTGGTGCTCCTGGAGACACCCTCTGCAATTGTTATTACTGGTGACTAATGTATAGCAGTCTGTTCTGCTTTATTAATTAATAAACCAGCTGAAGCAGAGGTGGATTGCTTTAACTTGTGTAGTTATTTCTCATTTATAAATACCTTAAAATCAGCATTTCTGTTAATCCTGGGTGAGGGGCAGGGAGGCTCAGTAGCACTGAGTTGATATCTGTTGTTTAAATTACCTGACATGGGCATGCTCATTTTATTTGGACTCAATTCCTCAAGTCTTGGGTGCTTTTACTACTGTGTGCAGTCTGTTAATATTAACTTTGCTTTTGAGGAAGCTGATCCCTCGTGTTGAACTTCTGTCGTGCACAATCAGAGATCCTGTTGGAGGAATGGCAAGTTCTGCCTTAAAGTAGAACTCAACACTTATTTTAATTAGCTAATTACTGATGCTGGTAACAAAAATGTGGTAAAATATGAGGATTTTTTTTTTTTGTGTAAGACACTGCAAGGAGTGAAGTCCACATTAGAAGTTTTGAAGTGGGTATTTAAGTTGGCTTTTGTGCTCAGCTGTATTTCAGAAACAACTTTTCTGTGAAAAACAGAACTGCTTGGTAGATATCAATATTTTGTTCAGTGGAATTAGTGCTTTCCATCTGCCTTGGCATATGGTTTAATTAGCTTTTTTCCCCTCCCCAGTCCAAAGTATGTTACATAAACCCACAAGTTTATTTGGAGGGGAGAGAGGAGGTTTTGCAGTTTGGTTTATGCAGCAAAAAACAGGATGAAAAAGAACTGGTGATGTCCAGAACAGCCTGGGGTTACTTCAGCTTGTGGAAATTGGGCTGGGTGTTTAGGCAGGGTTTCCTGGAAACATGGTTGGCAGTAAGTGTGGCCAGCTGGAAAACCTTCACCTCGAGATCATAACAGGAGAAAAGATTGCAAAGCTCTGAAACCTTTTTTGTAAGCATTCCTTGGTGGAATTCAGCAGGCTCCAGAAAGAATGGTGAAGGCAAATGCAAGTAATGCATGAAGCTAATGAAGCTTTGATGCTTCTGCCAAAGCCAATTCTGGTTGTCTTTTCCATTTTAATAAAACACAGCATTTATTAAATCTTAAGATACGGCTGTGGAATATATGGAAATGGGAAGAAACTGAGAGACTGACTCTGAAAGAGGGACCTGGGTTATACACAGGGCTGTTGGAGGGGTTTTTCCTTAGGATGTGTTGTACTGATGCCTGGTAGAGTCCGTGTAGGTCCTGCTGTGGTACTGTCAGTGTGCTTTTTATGGGATTTTTTTAGTTATAAATCTCTGTAAAATACATGTAGTTACTCAGTGCTCACTCAGTATGTATTTTTGATAACCAGAAACCAGAAGTGTTTTGCATTTGAACTTCTTTCTCACTATTAAAATTTTGGCTTGATTACAAACATCTGCCTTTTCTGGCTTCCCATTTTATTGCTGTTACTGACAAGATGCCGAATCTTAAAAGAACTCCAACTAAAAATTGCACAGCTTTTGTCTGTCTTCTGTAAAAATCTGGTATGGAGCAGTTGCTGTGGGTACTTCACTCTACATATTATAAACTGTATTTGTTGTGTACCATCAGAAAACGAAACTGTTGCATGTTGCTAAAGCTTCACTGAGCTGCACTGGACAAGTACTGAAGAATTCCTCTAGTTTTTCAGCTTCCCTCTTCCCCACATTGTTAAAGGGGTGATAAAATTGAAAAAGACACCCTGATGAATTGAGTGAGCTTCCTGTGTACCAGATTCCTGGCTGGCATTGTTTGGAGTTGGGGTTGGATTACTTCACCCTGAAATAGAGCTGTAACCCTGAGACTGTGCCAAAGTCCCTCTGATGTTAAAGTGAGAACCTTCATTAATAGGTGAGGGGAGCTGATTGTTTTTCTGTCCTTAAATGCAGTCCTACTATGCACCATTCATCCCGGAGAGAGACAATATTTGTGATGGAAATCCAATTGCCTTTCTCAAAATAAATAACACCAGTATCCTACACAACCTTGTCTTGATAAAACAGAAATGGACTGTGTTCTGTTGGGAGTGATAACATCTGGTGAATTCCTTCTTGGGATGCTTCTCATCTTACCTGTGAAAAGCTCCATTCACATGGAGCACCAGTGCAGCAGAGCTGAAGATCATCTCTAATTCAATTAGAGATAGATAATAACTTCTTATCTCCTCCTAAGTGAATTAAGCAGGACACAGTGCTTGCAGGTTCTGTTGTAGGCTGGCTGCTGATGCATATTTCTGCTTAAAACAAATTTTGGGGAATGTAACAGTATAATACCATTGGTGGTGTAACAGTCCAAGGGTTTAACACTAGTACAGGTCTGAACTGTGTTCAGTTACTCTCACATGGAGCTGGTGGTTAATACAGTTGGTGAATGATGTGCATTGTTACCACACAGCATTAAACTTCATTAATACTGGAAATACAAGTGGGAATGCAATGGAAATACAAATGGAAGAAATCCAATGTTGTGTGTTAATTTCTGACATGTTCTAGAGAAAGGGGGGATATTTTCCACTTCAAATTCTTCGAGTGATTTCGTTCTAAAATAAAAGTTGCTCAAGTGGTGCAGGTATTGTGAGAAAGGAGACTCACTTGTCATGTTTTGCCTTAGCAGGGCAGGAGAAGAAATCCGTCTACAGCATCCAGTGTGTCACGGGGTGACCCTGCAGGAGGCCACCATGCAGCAGCCACCACAGCCTGTCCCGGCGGGAGCAGCGGCTCCTCCTCCCGCCGGCATCGCTCGGAACATGTACTGGAGGAACAGCCCCCTCAGCAAACGAGCCAACGCAGCAGCTGCCCCGGTGCAGCCCGTGACAGACCCCTTTGCCTTTGGCAGGCAAACCCCACAGGGCCCCCCCTTAGAGAATCCATCCAAGGGCAGCGCGCTGCCCTTCCCGCAGCCGGCCCTGGTGCATCCGTCACCCTCACGTGCAGGGGACAATCCCCATGGACCACACATGTCTTTACCAGCTCCTGTGTCTCAACCAGGAGTAAGTCCCAGTACGTTTTCTAATGTTCCAGTTCCTTCTCCGTCCCCGGGGTATGTTATAAATAGTGCTGCGGAAGCGCATCCCAGCGCGGATCCCGGACTCCGTGGGCCTGCGGTGCCGCTGCATTATAACACGACAGCAGCAGTTGAAAATTCCTTCAGTGTGCATCCTGGAGTGGTGTCTGCATCAAACAAACCTGGAGGTAGACAGGATGTTGGCAGAGATCCAAGTGACGTTCCTTCAGGACCCAACACGGCAGCGCTCTTCCCCCCACCGCCCCAGCAGCCTGTGTCCCAGTGGAGGCCTGGCCAAGGGAACCTGCAGTCTCCAGTTCGGAATTTCGTGCCCTACCCTGAGCCGTCTTCTCAGATTGACAGTCAGAACATTTCTCAGCCTTCTGGCGGCGCTTCTCACCCTCCTCCACACACAAATGTACTGCAGGGTCCTGGACACCAAGGTATTCCACAAAATAGCGTACAAGCGCCTTTATCTGCTGGTTGTGAAAAGAATGGGAGAAATGGCTCTGCAAATAGTCATCACATGAACAGCATCCAGCCTGGAAGTGTGTTCAGGCAGAACACAGAAATGACTAACCCTTGGTTAAGTCAACCTTACCAGGAACAGTTTTACCCACAGCCACCCTTGCAAGACTCCAGTTTTGTCCCTCCCACAGCTCAGGAAAATAACCCCAAAAACCAGTCTCCGGCTATATCTGAAACATCAAATAGATCAATTCCCACTGATCGAGATTCAGGAACTCTCTCCATGTTTTTCAAAGGGGATGAGGCAGAAAATGAAGAAATACTTTCATCTGAAAAAAATTACATGATGGAGAAAACAGAGTTTGATGCTTGTCAGCCAAATTCGGCATCCCTGTATCACCAGCCAGTGCATCCTCAGCAGGTGGCAACTAATGTTCTCTCTCAGGCACCGGTCAGTACAGGTTCAGCCAGTGAGATGGTACAGAAAGGAATGGATGTCCAGTACTTCCCAAAAATTGTGAGTCATCAGGAGGCACAGGCTGCGAAGCACACTCTGTTTGTTGGTGATGACAAGGCTCATGTAGGTGACACGGCTGCTGGGTCCCAGTATGAAAACGTGGAGAACCTGGAGTGCATTCAGAACCAGGAAGTGCTGCCCAGTGAACCACAGAACATCAGTGCTTCATCCCCTGCTGCTGGTCCTGATCCGTACAGGTACGGATCCTTCCCAGGTCAGATGCTTCCAAAGAATGCTCTTGTGAGCCATGCTGAAGGAGGACCAAACTTGGAGGCACCTGATTCATTACCTCATCCTGTCCGACCAGACAGTGTATCTTCCAACTACAGCAACATGAGCCATAGGAGCACTTCCAGCTCGGCACGGCCTCCGGAGCAAGTCGGTACGTTCATCCAGCAGGAAAGTGGGAAGCCTGATGAGGAATCCTCTGCCAGCTTCTTCAAACAGATTGACTCCTCCCCTCTGGGAGGGGACTCAGGTGAGCTAAACCTGAGCAAGAACTACCATGGGAATCTATCCCAGCCTCCAACTCCAAGCCCTCCTAAGCCTACGGGAGTGTTTCAGACGAGTGCAAATAGTTCTTTTGAACCCGTGAGATCCCACGGAGTTGGTATAAAACCTGCAGAGATCGACCAAGCGAAGATGGTGGTGGAATTGAGAGAGAACCACTCAAACCAAAAGAATATCAAGAAGAGCACAGGTGTGCCAGCTGCGTCCCCAGGCAACCTTGAACAGCCACCAGATAACCTGGAAACCATTTTCATGCCTCAGGTACATCCACCGCCTCTTGCAGGCTCTGGTGAAGCTGGGAATATGTTGCACTCTGGACCTGTTGTGGAAAACATACAATCAGTATCTGAGAGACGGTCCTCAACAAGAGCTCAGGGAGCAGTTAAGAAGTGTGATAGCCCAGCAACGACTTTGTGGGCTCATAATGAGTTACCCAATTTTGGGGGAAATGTGCTTCTGGCTCCTGCTGCTCCTGCAGTGTATGTACCTGCCAAACAGACTGTAGAAGTCATCCAGCCACCAGAAGAAGTTCTGTCTAATCAGCAGCCATGTAAACCAGGGACTATTGCTGTGCAGCATTCCCAGGATGGAAATATAACTTTTGAAAATCTTGAGAATCCTCCCAAAATGGGAGAAGAGGAGGCACTTCAGTCTCAGGCAAGTTCTGGTTATGCAAGTTTGTTGTCTTCTCCACCTACAGAGTCTTTGCAAAATCAACCTATCCTGATTGCTCAGCCTAATCAAAGCTATAACTTGGCTCAGCCAATTAATTTTTCTATTTCTCTATCTAATCAGCTAAGCAACAATGAAAACAATCAGCCAATGAAGGACTCTGGAGTTGGGGACAAGCCTGCAATGGGTCCCCAGACTTCACATGCTGGTGGGGAAAACATGGCATTACCTGTGATGCAAGTTGGATCTCTATTAGTTAATGCACTTCCAAATACTAATCTGTTAAAACATAATTTATTACAAAGCCCTGTTAATTCCTCTGATCCTACTTCTAATCAGCCTGCAAACTTGCTTATGAAAACTCCTCTTAATTTGGCTCCAGAAGGGCAAAAGAATGTTAATATGGAAGGTTTTGTTCCTGAATTTGCTAGCAAGCCAGGGTCTAACTCATCTGTTCCTCCTGGGACGAATCTTCCCAGTGCAAGTGGAAGTGCACTGGTGCCCCCTGTTAATTCCATAGGACAGGGTAATAATTCTGCAAACCACTCAAATTGCAAAGAAGAAGCTGCTGGAGTGCTCGACTTCACGGTGTCACGGACGTTGGAGAAGAGCAGCACAAGTAGTTCTGTCCAGGCACACAATCAGCCTGGTGGTCCAGCACAACAGGCAGCTGGTGGTGCTGCTCAGGTGCGCCCCGAGGTGCCTGACAAACAACATTTCTATCAACAGGTGACAAAAGATGTGCAGCATCAGGCTGCGTCAGACAGAGCTGCACAGGGAGCGTTGCCACCCCAGCCACAAACGCAAGCAGCTCAAACGCAGCAGCCAACGTCTGGGCAGGCCTCGGCTCCTCCAGACTCCCAGGTTTCCACAGGGACTAAAGCCGTGCAGCAGGGGGAGAACCAGGGGCTGGGTAACCATCCTCAGCCTGGGGGTCCCCAGGAGGCAGGTTCGGCCCAGCCGAGGTACAACCAGACGAGTCCTGGGAAGTCGGAACAGCCGCCGGGCGCTCCAGCTGCCACAGCCCCCTCTGCCACCTCCAGTCAGTCGGGCACACCCAGCGTGCAGCAGGACCTGCAGCGTCCATCCCTGCCTCAGACTCCTCAGGATGCCTTTGGTCCCCCCCAGAACCCTTACTACTACTACAGACACCCTTATGATGCTTATCAGCCTCCGTATCCGCCGCCTTATCCTCCTGCAGACCCCAGGACAGCAGCTCACCTTTATTACATGGTAAATTTTTATTTTCCCCTTCCTCTCCCTTTAGTATGTGGTATTAATGTTCATCTTTGAACGATGACTTAGGACAGTTGTGTCATGATAAACATTCAGTGGAGCGTTCTCATCAAGTGTAGGGAGAATCCAGATGGCAGTAACAAAACTTACATTGCAAAGGTTATGGAAACAAAAGTAGCTGCTGATACCAGTTCCAGTTGGCACAGGTGTCAGTTCATAGCAATTTGTTCAGTTCTTTGGAAAAAGTTGGCAGTTTTAACTGTCTTGGCTGCCCAGGTGCCCAAATTTGGCTTCTATCTGCTTGATGGTTTAGTAAAGTGGTTGAACTGCCCTTAGTCCAGACATAATGTTTTTTTTTCTGAAGTTTTTGATATTAATAGACTGAAATATAAATTGCCACGACAGATGTTGAAAGCTAAACTCTAGTTTATCGATCTGCCTCTCTTCAGGTATCCCAGCTGTGGTGTGTGTGGTGATTTGCTCGGTTTTAACTTATTTTGGGAGGTGTGCAGCCTCTTCCCTTGGATGTGCCTCTCTTTTCCAGGAGGACACCTATGGACAGTACGACCCCCGGTACCGACACTACGACAGCACCAGCGCAGCTTACATGGAGCCCGGGAGCTACCGGTACCCCGAGCCTGAGCGTCCCAGTTCCAGAGCCAGCCACTGCTCTGACAGACCCTCCTCTAGGTATGCAGTTCCTGAACTGAGTAAAGATCTGGGATACCCCGGAGCAGGGAGTGTGGTGATTCCTGTTGAAGTTTTATAGCACAAGCCACAGCGAGGAATTCAAACCCTCCTCGTGTGCTGCTGGAGGAACGGGCGGGATCAAATGCCGGGTCTGAAAGGGATACAATTCCCCAACCCTTTCTGTTGCTAAAGCCTCCTTGCTGCTTTCCTTCAGTTCCCTGGGGATTGGTGGTGTTTCTGCCAGGTAGGAAGTCACTGCCTTGGCCTCGGTGCTGAGGTTTGTGCTGTGAAAGAGAAGTACAGGTCGTGGGTTTGCTGATCAATACTCATTTATTTTCTGGCTTGCACTTGAGCAGTGGCCACTCGTGCTGTTAATAAATGGCACTTTTGCACATTGGTGTGGGATTTACCTTGGAAGGACTGTGGTAAGTGTGGCCTAATGATCCACAGTGTTTGAGGTGTCCAGAAGAGAGAGTGGTGAGTCAGGTGACAACATCCTGATGCTGTGTCAGGTTCATTTGTCTGGGAGTTCCCTCAGCTGTGGATGAGCTTTCTCACAAATCTCCCAGGCTGTGGTCTGTGTAGGAAAGGAGCTGTGTGGGCATATTCCACCCACTGACTTCACTGCAGGTTTTGAATAGGAAAACTTAAATAAGAGGAAAATTTAAATAATAGGAAAACCTAAAAGCACTGATCTGTGTGATTGTATGAAATAAAAAATTTGAGAGGGAAACAATGTGTTTAGACACTACTTGAAAATGTTAAATAAAAGCAGAAATTAAATCTTTCTGAACTTAAGTCTTTCTGAAGCAAGAAGCAGCAAATTACCTTCCAAGGATTGCTGCTTTCTGATGATTATTGTGTAAATGATTTGTATGAACTTCAAAGTAATGACAAAATGTCACTGTTGTTATCTGCTGGGGAGGGGGTTCCATTTGTCCAACAGAGAAACCCCAGTTATCTGTCTGGAAATGATGAAACCCTTTGTAGTATTTGTCTGTTGTTGGTAGTTCAGTCAGGGAGCAGTGATCAAATTAAAAATAAACATTTTGCTTTCCACCCCCAGAAGATTATAGATGTATTTTGGTCTTGAGGAGCATGAAACAATGGCTGTAGCTCCATGTGATAACTTCTATCATTTTATTAAGTGAATATAAGTGTACTGTGAGAAATTGTAATGAGATGATAACCTCTGGTAGCAGTTCCTGGTGTGTACTCTTCTTATGTAGTGTTTTTAGGAGAGGTTGAGGTTCTTGTACGTGGCACTGGCAGATCAAAGCCCGTTACCAGTAGCTGTGTTGGTGTCGTGTGTGGCTGCCAGTGCACTCAGATGTGGGCTGTGGGGTGTCTGCAGGGCACCAGAGCTCTCTGTGGAACCTGCCCTTGATGTGCCAGGATTGATGATACAGCTTTGTAAACTCTGTTTGGGGAAGGGACTGAGATCCCTGTGAAGGAGACTGGGAAGACTTGGTTGGGTGGCTAAACCTGACCTGATAAGATCAGACCTCCTCCTCTGCAGAGTAAGTGCTGTGTTAGCAGCCTTCCCACACTCCTGGGAGGAGCATCCCTTGACTTGCTTGGCCACTTTGGAGTTGGCACTATCAGTTGTAGAGGAGCATGAAAGTTCCCATCATCCCACACCAACATTAAATATCTTTACCTCCTGTGTGTGTGTGTGTGAACATGTGTGTTTGAGTGTACATACACCTATGTAGGTACACACATACATGTATATGTACATGGGTACATACCTGTGTGTGTGCATTCATACTGCCTTCTTCATTTAACATTCACCTTCTGGCATCTCAGAAATTGTAGGATGATGACTTAAAAATGGAATATAATAAGGGCTCATGAGTTTTCAAGTAATGGCCACATCTTTCTTTTCCCACCAGAAGAATTTTAATGATCTTTTTATATACAGTGACTCTTACTTTGATGTGTTGGTTTAGTCAGGTTCTTTTTTTGCTTGTGCTGTTTGGACAATCAGCATTCTGACCTGGGCTCTGTAAATGAGTATTTTCTTCACCACAAGAAGTATAACAAAACACTCCTAAAGTTGGAGGAGCTGTTATTTCATTAATTGTTTTATTATCAAATTCTCTGTTGAGACACTTCAAAGGATGCTAATTATAGCAGTAGTTTTTGTGATTAATTGTCTGTAAGTAATTAAACTTATCACCAAAACAGTTTACAAAGACACTAAATTATTGTGTAGTAAGGGCTGTCAGCTTTTCATGACACACAACAATTTAGTGACATACTGGTTTGTAAAGTCTTAATTTTATGATTCCTTGATTTACTAGAAGTGCATTATTTTAAATATGAAACTCCCTAATCAGTGGTGACATACAGCTCTCCCTATCTCTTGCTGACTTCAGAAGATATTAAAGGAGTAATAATAACTTTTTATACTTGTGTGCTTGCTTTCAGGCAAGGGTATTCAGAAGATTATTATGGAAAAAGTGGATGGGGAGATTATTATTCAGGCTATTACCCAAACTCATATGATTATGGAGGTAAGTTGCCAAAATGAACTCTAATTTTTTTCTGTAGAAAATTGCAGGTTTAAGCAATAATTTATGGAGAAGAGGAACTTTAAGATCAGAGAATTATTGTACTTTTCCATGTTAATACAACTGATATCCTTTCCACAGCCAGCAAGAATAAAATTATACTTGCTGAAAATTGATCTTTGGGCCCACTTCAGTTCATAATACCTGACCATCCTTCCTGTATGTTTTTTATTCAGTAGCAGTAGTAAATAGAAGATGAAATTAGTGGGTTTTTTCCTCACTACCAGCCTTTCCTTTGTGAAAACACACTGTTTTAAGTGTACAGAATAGTTTTGTTCAAAGTGTGGCAAGCCTGCCATTCTCTGGGGTGTGTCCCTGGTGTGTGACTTGCAGGCAGAGTTGTAAAGTGAATTTTAGGTGGGTGTGGAGAGAAGTTGAGTCATGACTGGCTTTCGGTTTTGTCCATCATTATCCCAGTGCTCACTGAGACACTCTGGCATTGGCAGGCTGAGGGTAATTGCTTGTCTAGTGCCTGGGAGGATTTTAAACATCTATCCACATCCTGAGGCATTTGGCATGAGGCTCTGCAGGCTGGTCACAAAGGTTCTGTGAGTGTCATAACAAATATTAGGATTGAGTTTTAAAGATGTCGATAAAGATCTGTCTGATGGTAAACACTGTCCCTTCAAGAGCAGATAATTATAAGCACCATATTTTTCTGAAAGGGGTGACATTGATTTTTTTTTTTTTTTCCTAACTAAAACACTTTGGCTTTGCTCTGTGCTTCAGGACCAAACCAGTATGTAATTAAATAGAAAAGAATAGAAAAAGGTTATAGACAGCAGCTTCCAACACCTGAACCATTTCTTTTTCCTTTCTAAACCATTTCTTTTTCTTTCCTGAACCATTTCTTTTTCTTTTCCAAAGATCCAAGTCGCTGGGAACGGTACCCATCAGCTTATGACCCCAGGTACAGAGATCCCAGGAGTTATGACCAGAGGTATTGGTATGATGCTGAGCACCACCCTTACCAGAAGAGAGAAGCATATCCATATGGCAGCAGGTTTGTCCATTCAATCCATGTTCTCTCAGTGCTCTTTTCAGACCTGGGGCAGCACAGGGCTGAGTATGTGTCTGAGAGGAGGTGGAGAATCTGGTTTCTTCAGGGTTGAGACCCCCATAGTCAAATGTTCCACCAGAAAATTAAGTTCTGACAGTAAATGTTAAGGCAAAGGCTGAGGTTCTGCTTGTGCACTGACAGAAATATTAGTTTATTTTCTAAAGATCTGCCCCAAAGCCTTCAGAATTTATGAATGATATGATGGTTGTATTGGGCATCAAAATTTCAGGGTATCATGCAGATTTATAAGTAAAATTTCCTCAACATTCTCTGTAACAGACTATTAAAATGCAGTGTTACACATTTCACAGATATGTGTTGTTAGTCCTTTCTGCAGCTTTAACGGGTCATGGGGGAAAAACAGATGAGCTGTCACATCACTGTAAAGAAAGGATTTAAGGCAGCAGGACTTGTTTTCAGACCTGTTGAACATTCTGTGGGTTTTCAGAACAGACTCTGAGTATGTTGTTGTTCTTGATCGGGAATATTCTGGATGAACTCTGTTTACTGCAATAACAGCCTCAGCCTAGGCAGTGATTTAAAGCCCTTCTGAAGTGAGGCACAGTTGCCCTGACAGTCCCTCCCCTCAGGGATATAGAATCATAGAATCGATTGGGTTGGAAAAGACCTCAGAGATCATCGAGTCCATCCCTTGGTCCAAATCCAGTCCACTTACTGGATCATGGCACTCAGTGCCACGTCCAATCTGCGTTTAAAAATCTCCAGGGATGGTGAATCCACCACCTCTCTGGGCAGCCCATTCCAATGCCTGATTACTCTCTCTGTAAAGAATTTTCTCCTGATATCCAACTTAAATTTCCCCTGGCAGAGCTTAAGCCCGTGCCCCCTTGTCCTATTGCTGAGTGCCTGAGAGAAGAGACCAACCCCCACCTGGCTAGAACTTCCCTTCAGGTAGTTATAGACAGTAATGAGGTCACCTCTGAGCCTCCTCTTCTCCAGGCTAAACAACCCCAGCTCCCTCAGCCTCTCCCCGTAGGACTTATGCTCCAGTCCCTTCACCAGCCTTGTTGCTCTTCTCTGGACCCGCTCCAGCACCTCAATATCCTTCCTGAACTGAGGGGCCCAGAACTGAACACAATACTCAAGGTGTGGCCTCACCAACGCAGAGTACAGGGGAAGGATCTCTTCCCTGGTCCTGGCCACGCTATTCTTGATACAGGACAAGATCCCATTGGCCTTCTTGGCCACCTGGGCACACTGCTGGCTCATGTTGAGCTTCCTGTCAATTAGTACCCCCAGGTCCCTTTCTGCCTGGCTGCTTTCCAGCCACTCTGTGCCCAGCCTGTTCCTGTGTTCATTTTTGGTTGGTTCTCCAGGAGTGACCGATACGAGGACAACTGGAGGTACGACCCCCGTTTCACCGGGAGCTTCGACGATGACTCGGAGCCCCCCAGGGATCCCTACGGAGACGAGTTCGACCGGCGCAGCGTCCACAGCGAACATTCCGGGCACAGCCTGCGCAGCTCCCGCAGCGTCCACAGCCACCAGAGCAGCTTCAGCTCCCGCTCCCAACAAGTGAGTTTCAGCTGGGCACGCCAGGTGTCGTTCCAGCTGAGTTTTTCTCTCTCTCGGGGTGGGTGAAACATTGGAAATGCGAAAATATTCCTGGGGTGTGTGTTTTGAAAGCTTTCGTTCTCTAAGTTAAGGCTGGTTTTGAAATATAGTTTTGGACTTAGTGTTGGTCACAGTTGTCATGAGAACTTTAACCAAAATCACACACGCACACAGCAATGGAAAAATTTCCTCTACTGAGTCCATTTGCTGTTTGTGAGATCTTTGCCTTCCCTGTGCTTGGCTGTGTTGGACAATGTGCCTGGCTTTGTGTCATGTTTTCCTCATCACAAGCATGAAATTGTTACTGAACTTGGGAGCTATTAAAGGACTAACTTCATATTTGTATGATGTTATTTTGACCAAATCTAACTGATTACTCATCCACTTATGCCACGAGTACATTTACCTGGAAACCTCAGAGAATATTTGGCTAGTTTTTGAGGTACAGTCTTTGCCAGTGGAATGGGTCATTTTACCTGTAGTTTCATGTGTTGGTTTGTCATGTTTCTTGGAAGTTTAGGTGGTTTTCCAGTCTGAACTCCAATTCATTTAGTAATATTGGCAGTAGTATAATATTGGAGATCGTTGAGTCATGAATCTTTAGGCACTGAAGTCATTTAACCATTCGTCAGGTTTAATGAGTTGAGATTTTCTGTCTGTTACAGCAGAGGTGAACATTGATTCTGACCCATAGTTCTTGATAACACAACTCCTTCTCTAATCTTACTTTTGACACAAGCACATAAAAATTTTAATGAGAGAACTGAACATACTTAGATGTGAACAGATCAAATGGTGGTAAAAACAGTAATGGAGAGTACTGAGATATATTAATTCTTTTCTGTAGTGTGTTGCTGCAGCACAGGGTGGCTTTCTCTAAGGCAGTGGTGCAGTAAACCTGATTTACAAACAGAATCAAAGCTGTCAGGGGGGATGCTCACAATCTACAGTCCTGCTTGCAGTGTTGCTTGCTCTGTGTAACCTCCTGCTCTCTAACACTCACTAATATGCTCTGTTTAGAGCCAGCTCTATAGGAGTAACCACGATCTAACGACCAATGCCTATGAAACCACTGCCCAGGCAGTGTCCCTTCACACAGATTATCCCTATGGAGGATATGATGCCAGCTTTGATGGACAACAGCCTTTTCCAGATTATGGCTACCCAGCTGAAACTGGATGGGCAGCTGTGGAACAAGGTATGGGCATGCTGGGGAGGGAGGGGGGGAAGAACTGTGCCTGGGAGGGTCTCTACCAATAGTACTTTGCACTGCTGTACTTGTAGGATATGAGATGCCTTTCCTGTATTCAGTGAGCCTGTTAACAGGATAAAATGCTGTTTTACAGTGTATGTTCACATGAACAAAGTTTTATTTCCTTTTCAGTAAAGGACAACTTGCTGCTGAAACCTGGGTGTATCACAGATCAGGAGTTCTAGACAGTGTTGGCTTTAAATACTGCAAACCTCCATTAGATAGATTTTTAAGTATGGTGGTTGTGCTTCATTGGAAATGATAGAAATTTAACCTAAACTTCAGATTTTTCCATAGTTTTTCCTTTTATGTAGAACAAAACACTTTCTCTGGAAGAGCTTTTACAAAATATATTGACATAAATTACTGGCTCTTTGAGGGTGTGTTATGTATTTGTACAGAGATCACAGAAATGTCTGATACAAACAATCAAATCCCCTGCATTGAAAAAAAAATAAGTGGATTTTAAAGCTCTGTAGTTTTGTTCTAGTTCTTACAAATCTTCAGATTTGGGACTTTGGAATTATTTAGGTGCTTGGGACTATAATGGAACTGATTAATTGCTGCTTATAAAGTTTAGCCAGATTGAATGGCAGGGTGTTTTCCACTAATAGTGCAGGATTTTTGAATTGGATAAATACATCAGCAAGTTTACTTAGTTGCAAGACAGGTTACCTATTCTTATTTTATCTTTTCTTCCCATTTCAGCACCTTTAAGACCCTCAACGCCTGAGAAATTTTCAGTGCCTCATATCTGTGCCAGGTTTGGGCCTGGGGGCTTCTTGATAAAAGCACTGCCAAACCTGCCTTCTGAGGGCCAGCCAGCTCTGGTTGAAATACACAGCATGGAGGTAAAGTTTAAAAGGAAAAAAGGCAGAGGGTGGAATACAGGGTCTTTCTTTTGGAAGGGAAAGAGGGTACTTGACTTCTTTTATCTGTATTTTTTTTACATGTGTCTTTGTTTGGGTTGTAATCATAAGTAAAAGAGTAGCTTTAAAAGTTCTTTTCCTCTGAGAGATGATTTAATCATGATCAGATCATCCAGCTCCTTACAGTTTTGTTCAGGATGATGTACAGAATAAGTTCCATGTAAAATAGGTTTCATCATTTGTTATCCTTGTGCAGGTTGCAATTCACCCTTTGTATTCTGTTTAAGAGCAAAAGGCTTGATTACACCATGGGTTATGTTCAGGTCTGGGGGTTTTGTTGTTAAAAAACAAAGTTCATATTTTAAGAACTTCTTCTAATTTATATTTGTGTTTTAGACCATGTTACAACATTCTCCAGAGCAAGAAGAGATGAGAGCATTTCCTGGTCCTCTTGCTAAGTATGTTCTTACAATTTTTAGAAATAACTTTCAGCATTCAGAATTCATTTCTTCATTGAATATTTCTTTGCCTGTGAATTACAGGATTTAAACTTAACAAAATATTTGTGGCTTTTCACCTGCTTAAATAACACGTGGGCTTTAAATATGTTCCTTATATTAATCATAATAATGACCTGAATGTTTTCATTTGTCTCATTACAAGCTTTTTTTTTTAATTTGTTAATTTTTTTTTTCAGGGATGAGACCCATAAAGTGGATGTTATTAATTTTGCACAAAGTAAAGCTTCACAGTGCTTTAAGAATGAAAATCTCATCGACAAAGAATCTGCAAGTCTGCTTTGGGACTTTATTGTACTGCTGTGCAGGCAGAATGGGGTATGTCTCACTGCTTGAGTTTTTATCTACCCTAAAATATTTTATACACAAATAGTATTTATGTAAAAGTCAGTAATATGTGTATAATGGTTTCTCTGGGAATAGTTCACACAGGCAAACAGGGCACTTGCCCTCAGGTGCTCATTCACATATTGTTGTTGAAGTAACAAATAAAATGAAGGCAAACAGATTGTTTTATTTTTGTTTTCTCTGTACACTTCCAGACTGTTGTGGGAACAGACCTGGCTGAACTTTTGCTCCGAGATCATAAAACAGTGTGGCTTCCTGGGAAATCCCCTAATGAGGCAAATCTGATTGATTTCACTAATGAGGCTCTGGAACAAGTGGAAGAGGAATCTGGTGAAGCCCAGCTCTCGTTTCTCACTGATAATCTTCTAACCACAGTTGACAGTTTTGAGAAAGAGACTGAGAGATTCAGGGAGTTGCTGCTTTATGGCCGCAAGAAGGTGAGTGCTTGTGGTGTTCTAAACCTGTTTTATTTAATTATTTTCATGTAGGCATCAGTTAAAATAATTTTTGCAGCTTGTAGTGCGTATTTTATTTCATGGCACTGCACTACCCTGATAAAGCAAACTGTTATGCCCTGCTGTTTATAATCTAAAACAAAATCACAGTCATGTGTCAGCTTTTATCTAAACAAACATGTTTTTATTTGATTACAAAGTACTCCCGTAAAACAGTCATTGCTTATCTGAGCAATATGTTAAGCTATTACCAGGAAACTAATGTTTGTATTTATTAGGATGCTCTGGAGTCTGCCATGAAGCATGGTTTGTGGGGGCATGCTCTGCTACTTGCCAGCAAAATGGACAGCAGGACACATGCAAGAGTGATGACCAGGTACTGGTTTGCTTGTTGATTAGTAGGATTTGACTACCTGTCTTGCTAATGAGATAAAGACTTGGTGCTCAGAAATCCTAATGTCAAAATCATGAGTTATCCTTAGTGGTTCATGCTTTAATTTTACCTGTGTATTCGTTTGTCATCTGTTACTTTTTATTCTGGGGCCTTCTGGCTGTAAACTTACACCTGAGAAGTTATTCTCTGCCACTCCTTCCATTTAAGGGGTATTGGATCACTCTCATCTGTGGCCTTGCTTGACAGGTGCTCTTAGTCAGACTTGGAGAAAATTGTGCAAAACCCAACTGTCAGCTTTGTTAAAGCCAAATAACTCTGTGGTACCTTCACCCTCCTTTTCTGAAAGAAATAGCTGTGTTTGTGCATGATTGGTCTGTAGGCAGAAAAACTTCTTCTGGCTTCCTGAGCTTGTGAAATCATGTACAAACTCTCATAATCTGGCTTGGGGAGAATCCTGAGGTTTTCCTACCTTGGACTGACTGATGTTGGAGTGAGAGATCCAGCTCACTGATGATGTTTTCAGCATTATGCACTGGGCAAATGCTTATTCAGTGTGTTGTTTTCAAACAGTACTTCCTCCTCCCGAGCTAAGCTGGATTAATTGCCACTGAGAGTTGAAGTACATTTTAACTGCTTACCCCATGTTTGTGTTTTGTTTTTCTCTGCAATGTCTCTGTAGATTTGCCAACAGTCTCCCAATTAATGACCCTCTGCAGACTGTTTACCAGCTCATGTCTGGAAGGATGCCAGCTGCATCCACGGTAAGATTCAAGTGGGAGCTGCAGTGAGCAGTGTAGTTCCCAGCAGAAATCTTTCCATGTGCTTTCCTAGAATGTCAGATAAGTTGCTCTGGTCCTTTTTAGGCTGAAGCACTTACCCATGCAGAGCTCCAGTCACTGATTTGACTAAGTAATTCTTCTAATTTTAGTGCTGTGGAGATGAGAAATGGGGAGACTGGAGGCCTCATCTAGCAATGGTGTTATCCAACTTGACCAATAATGTGGACTTGGAATCCAGGACCATTGCTACCATGGGAGACACTCTTGGTAACTCTTGGGGATTGAACAGGGTGATGACTGAAGGAAAAGCTTTCTGAAACATTTGATTACTCAGCTTATTTTTTTGAAAACAAGTGATTGCTGTATAAAATATAAAATGGAACAGTTTTATGTGGCCTTGTCTCTGTGGTGAAGGTATTTGATGCAAAGCCAAACAATACAGGGCACTGAGTTACAATGTGCCACTGAAATATCCTGAGTTCTCTCATTTATTTCTCTGCAGCTTCTAAAGGCCTGCTGGATGCTGCTCATTTTTGTTACCTTATGGCCCAAGTTGGGTTTGGAGTTTACACAAGGAAGACAACAAAGCTTGTCCTAATTGGATCAAATCACAGGTTTGGCTTTCCTCTTTTTTTTTTTTTTTTTTAAACACAACTTTTTAGATGCAAAAATGAAAGTTTGAGAGGCTGAGTTGCACTGTTCCCCTTCTCCTCACTAGGAGTAGCTGGTTTTGAGAGAATTGTTTGATGCCCTGTCCTTTTTTGAAGAGAATTTAGTGATGTTGTATGTCAACAGAGTTATGTTTGTGACTTTATTTCTGATTGACAGATCCATGTTTATTGTCAGCATATATAAACTCTAATACTTTTCCTCTCCTGTTCCCAAACAGTTTACCATTTTTAAAGTTTGCTACCAATGAAGCCATTCAAAGAACAGAAGCCTATGAATATGCACAGTCTCTAGGAAGTCAGCCTGGCTGCTTGCCCAATTTCCAGGTGAAGAGCTGTTTCTGTTTTGGTTTGGGTTTTGTTTTGGCAGATTTCACACAAGGTTTTGGTCTCTCATGTGCTGTATTCAGCACAGCAAATATTTAATTCATAGCATAGTGCCATAATAGCTGCTTTCCTGTGCCCACTTAAATTTCCTTGTCACTTTTTTCATCTCTGCATCCTGAACTTCTGAATTTTAAAATTAAAAATCCAGCAGCATTTGTTGGCACTAGCTGTAGATAAATTGATAACTTCCGTTGTGTGGAAGAGGAGAATTTGAATGCTTTTTCACTAAATTTCCTTTCATGATTATACAGATGTGATAAAGGGATAGTTGAGCTTCCAGCTGAAATGTCAGACTGCCTCTCATTTTTTCACTTCTCAGAGCGTTGTGATCACTTGGTTTATTTCTCTGCTTGCATCCCCCAGGTTTTCAAATTCATCTATGCTTGCAGACTGGCTGAAATGGGACTGGCTGCTCAGGCTTTCCATTATTGTGAAGTGATTTCCAGAACTGTCCTAAAAGATCCACATTACTATTCCCCTGTACTGATTGGCCAACTAATCCAGGTAACACGAGGAACAATTAAATATTTGTGGCATCCTACTGTAGGTGGGAGGCTGTGGCTGAAGTAGCCTTGTGTTGGCTGATGAACTCACCCTGTGGATGATTCCTTTCCCCAGATGTCATCCCAGCTGCGCCTGTTTGACCCACAGATAAAGGAAAAACCAGAACAGGAATCTTTTATTGAACCTCCCTGGTTGATAACACTTCGACATGTGGATGGACAGATCAAGGTACAGGATGTACTTTTCAACATGAAGTTTTCTCTTTGCAGGATTAGTGTGAATCCATTTTTTCATATGAAGTGACCTTACATATTCATTTCATAAATTGCAAGTGTTATGGTTTAAACCAAGTGGATTTACCACACCTCAGTGCCTTGAGATTCAATACAGAATAGTTAAAATTATGAGACAGGCTTTTCTTAATACCATAATGCAAAGGAGAATTGCAAGACTCATGAGGTCGTAATAACTCCTGCTGGAAGCAGGGGATCTGCTTGCCAGAAAAATAAGTTTTGTGTGTGAATTAGTTTTGCTAGATTGTAACAGAGGGGAAGCAGTTACCATTTATTTAAAGAGCTCTTTTAGAAATTTGAACCTTGAGCTAGTTAACTGTGTCTCAATTGGAAAACAAATGAACCTTTTGAATTGTTTGACCTTGGTCCATGAATGGCTGACAACTCATTTTTTGACTGGACACTGAAAAACCCTGTGTACTGTTTTGAGATTTCCTTTGCTCTGTGTTCCCTGTGAGCTGAACATGTGGTGCAGTTAATAATACCTTGCTTTTTGGTGCAGGAGGGTGCAATAGCCTATAACACAGACAGGTCCACCCCCCCACCGTATGAGTGCAGCACCCCCAGCTCTGAGCTGGACCGGGCGAGTCAGTGTGATGGAGGAGGGGGCCGTGATGTGGGTCCTGCTGCTGAAAATGCCTTGTTGGCATCCTTGTTACCCAACATGGCTCAACAGATGCAAAGCGTGCAGCTGATGCCTTCAGGTCAGTGTTTCACATCCTTTGTGACAGAGAGAAAAGAAAAGTTTCGGGTTTCTGATACCAGAAACCACCTGGGGCTGGTTGGAGCAGGGAGATTTCACTTCTGCATTGTGTCATTTGTAGGGTAAAAGGTTCCCACTGGAATTTCTGTTTAATTCTAACTCCTGACTGTGGTTTTTTCATGCTGCAGTACCTCAGGCTGTCCTTGATGGCTCAGCTGCAATGATTCCTCCTGGTGACCAGGAAGCCCGAAGTGTCCCTTTCTATCCCGTGGCTCCTCAGCCTCTTGGTCCAGGGCCTGGCTTTGCACCTCCAGGATTTTCAAATCCATATGGGACTGAACCATCCCCACTGTATTTAGGGTCAACACTGCCACCAGGAGGGCCACCACAAGAAATTGAACCACGGCCAGAAGAGCAGACAAACCTGGAAACAGGTCTGGGATCATAATGAACAGCTTTCCTTCCTTATAAAGGGAATGAAGTATTTTGGGGAATAAATCAAAGTATCTCCATATTTAGAAAAATAGTAAGTCAGGATCTGGGTAATGAGATTTAAAACCATCATGTAATAGTAAGGAAGCATCTGTAGAAAGTTATAGTATTCATGCTGCTTGTTTGACTTGCTTTAAAAGCCAGATCAGACTCAGCGGATCATGATTTAGACCCTGCCAGATAATCCCTGGGATTGGCAGTTCTATTTCTAAGCTCTGTGGTTGGAGCCTCAGGGATTTCTCCCTGTGGCCATGAGCGTCTTGGACCCTGATAAGTTTTAGTTCAGTGACAGCAGAACCTGACTCAACTGAAGACAGGAATACACAGGTTTGGCAGAGCTGAGTTTGAGATGTGAAAAACCTTTAACTGCCCCATTCTGATGGTTGAACCCCTCAGCCTGCTCTGGCCTGTGTTTAGAATAAACAAATCCCTGCAGGAGGGGAGAAAAATCACAGCAACTGCAGTTCATGTTCTTTAAAAGACCATATTCTTTCTAGAAGAAGATTCATAACTGCTGAAAACTTTTACCTTAGAACTGTTGTGCAACTTGAGGGCTTTTGAGTTTGATGTTGATTTTTTTGTTATTGTTGTGCCCCTCAGTAACGTGATTAATTTTTTTTTTTTTAAGGAATGCAGAGAATTGCCCCAGAGTCTCCCTCACAAAATTCCTTCCCTGAACAGAGAGAGGAGGATTTCTATGGCAGAATGGCCAGCATGGTATCTTTGTTTCATTTCTTAATCCAGTGGCAGCTGCATTGCAGCACAGTGAAAACACAAGAGGATTTTGGGGCTCTTCAGCGACACTCGAAGCTTAATTTTTAGAAGTCTCCAAATTTAAGATTAAATTTCTGAAATTTAAATGTCTTAAACTGTGTGGAAGTTCTTGATAAAAAGTGAATGTTGTGTCAGATATTTAGCTACCTGTTTATTAGGCATTTATGTTTAATATTTTTAATATATACAAATACATTTATTATTTATGCCCTGGCTTTATATCTAACCAGGCACCAGGACGAAGATCCATCTTTAGGTTTATTTTCTAGGAACTTTTATATCTCTTCCTATTATGTACTTTTCAAAGGAGGAATTTGTGTAGCAAAATGAAATATAATCCATCACTCCAGCAGTGACAACTTTGTCCTTTCCTGTGTATTTGTAATAACAGGGCTATGGACAAAGATCCCGAACAACCTCAGAGTCTTCTGCTCATTCTGCGGGACGAGAGAGATCCAACTCTGCAGCAAAACAGCCCTCTCCTCCTCCCTCTGCTCCTGCAGGGAAAGAGACCAAAAAAGAAACAAAAAAGGAGGCAGCACCTAGGAAGGTAAAACTTTATCACAGCTGGAGGAGATTTGTTAAGTGTGTGTGGTAACCCCTGGTCCAGGGAATTGATTTCAGAGGTTTTAACTGTTTATTTCTGTTAGGTGCAGCTCTGGGCTCAGAGTTGAAGGCCCTAACAGAAAATGTGTTGTTGCATGAATGTGGGGAGAGAATCAACTGACTGGATTAATTTCTTTTTAGACTGGTGCAACCTGGTTTCGCTGGCTGATGGGAAAAGGGAAGAATGAGGCTCACCTGCCAGATGACAAGAACAAATCAGTAAGATCACAACAACATTCATACACTTAAATTTGTTCCAGATGTTCTCCTGGATGACAGATGAACATTGTTCTGATGAGTAAACAAATGCTTGTAAAACTTTGAAGATTATGTTTATTCCAAGACTGGCTTTTTTTAAAGAAATGGTTACAGGTTTTTTTAGGGTTTTTTTTAACAGCTTGACCTCTTAATTTTTGACTGTGATTTTTCTTGTAGATTGTTTGGGATGAACAGAAACAGCGCTGGGTTAATCTGGATGAACCAGAGGAAGAGGTAAAAATCTGAATCCTCATGATTTTTCCAAGTGGAAAATGGAAATCTGTATGGTACAAAATTTTCTTTAATCTTTTGGCTCTTAAGAGCTGCCTTCTGCTGCATTTGGGTTAAAATGTGCAGTATCTTGAAACTAATGAACAGATTACATTTGCATCTTTAGTTGCTGGTGTGGATTCAGTAACTGCAGTTGAATCTACAAGGGAATTTGCTTTACACTTGATCTGATGTATCACTTCATTAGAGGTTGGCATCACCTAGACAACTGATTGTAAATTGACTTGCTACAAACAGAATATAGGGAAAAAGGTAGGAAGAATCTAGTTTTGAGAATGTAATGCTTTGTACAGCAAAGAAAATCACACCTCCTGTCCATCCTTGTCATTTGAGGATCTGCCTAAAAACACAAATAATAAGAACCACTGTTGTTGTTTCCTTTTAGAGTGAGTGTGGGTGGGTTGTAGAAATACCTTGGCATTATTTAAGGTATCAGTTGGGAGATATTGATATTCCCAGGTGAGATATCTGTTGGGAATATTGATTTGTAGACTCAATTTCATGCACTCTGGAATAAGGAGAGGAGAAGTCAGGCATATACTTGGTTTAAAACTCTCAGTCAGTGATGAGATTGGATTTTTTTTTTGTTCTCCCTGCAGAGTAAACCTCCACCACCACCTCCAACAGGATTTCCCAAAGCCCCTCAGGCTGCTCCACCTGGACCTGGGGGCCCCCCTGGTGCCCCTGTCAACATGTTCTCCAGAAGAGCAGGTAACAGATAACATTAATACTCAAAGTATGGAAGAATTCAGATCTTCTTTTGCATAAAATATGAAGACAGAAGTCTGGGCTTCTCTGGAGTTGTTTGGGAACAGCTGGCAACTCAGTAGAGCTGTGACTATTGCTGGCTTTGCTTGTGCCCAGATCCTACACTGTGACTTCTGTCACCACAACTGTCTCCTGACTTGGGTGTTACTGTTTGTGTCCCTGGAGTTTTATTTTCTGATTCTGAAAGAAGCTTTAACCAGCAAACTGAAATAGTCACAGGCATGACAAACACAAGGCTTATTTCTGTTATTTCTGCACCTTTCTGTTGTAGCTGGGAGCAGAGCCCGTTACGTGGATGTCCTGAATCCAGGTGGAACCAAGTCAAGCGGAGCAGTTCCTGCACCATCAGACCTGTTTGCCCCCTTGGCACCAATGCCCATTCCTGCCAATGTGTTTGTTCCAAACTCAGGTGTGTCAATTGTAGGGAGGTTGTATGGTTATTTATGGGTGTGGTGTGCTTGGCTAAGTCCTGTTTCCTCTGTAGTTCCAGGGGAATCCCAGCCAATGGAAGGGAGTGGTGCAGCAGAGCACACACCAGCTGCAAACCAAACCAACACAGATCCTGCTGCAGCTGTGGAACCAGAGGTGGGTTAGAAGGAATTATATCTACAAGACATTCTAACTTCTGATTAAAAACCCCTCGTGGTTCTAAAGAGTAGCTTCACAGCCACAAGACATAAAGAATGTTGTTGTGGAAATTGTGGTTTAACGGTTCATTTGAAGAACTGAAGAAGGGAAATGCAAGTGAAAATGGAAGTGGGAATCCCATGGAAAGTTGTGTTTCCCTATTTGGCAGGGCTTCAGGTTCCATGGGTGCAGGATGTGCCAGGAAAGGGACCAGGAACATAGGAATGTTATACTGCATGTTTCACCTGCTTCATGTATTGTAAAGTTCTGCTTCAGTGGGATCTTTAGCAGAAATGTGAAATAGCATCCTAGTAATGATGATAAACAGAAGTGCCTTGTTTTTCTTTAGTACTTAAACCCTGCAGCTCTTCCTCCTGGATCTGGACTTCCTGTTCCAAACCCTGATGGCTCCCAATCAGGCGAGGTAAGGCTTGATGCAAAGTAGCTAATTACTTTTACAGCATATTTTAAGCATTAATTTGTAGTGGATTTACTATTGGTCATCAAAAACAAGTAACTGATTCAGTTGCTGATGAGTAGCCAAGATGGAGTATGAATACCTCCAGAACTGTAGAGAAAAAAACCTCTAAGCCCATATGAGAAGTTCAACTTCCATGTCCTACATTCTGTGATATGATCTCCTTTTCCCATATAAGTACTTTTACGAGCCTTTTTCAGAGTAAAATTTGAGAGCAGTTTGAGGATCTCTTCTTGCCTCCATGCATGCATGTAATTTCACTAATATTAAGTGCAAGACACAAGGAGAATAGACTACTGTGTGCCAGGCAGAGTAACATTACCTTTGTTCCTACTAAATGTTTTCTATATCTACATAATTTTGTGCTCTAAGAAGTCCTTTTGATTTAAACTAACTTCCGGCTTTACGTTTTGTTTTTGGTTTGGTTTTGTTTTGTTTTGTTTTTTTTAACTTGAAGTTGGTTTAACCTTTGGCAGTGAGACTTTTACAATGAAATAAAACAACTGAAAGCTTGGGGCAGTGACATGCATGACGACTTTTTTATTTGTGTTTTTTTGTATTTGTGTGTTCTTGCTGTTTTGTAGCTTTCGCGCTCTAGTTCAATGAGTTCATTATCACGTGAAGTAAGCCAGCATTTTAATCAGGTACATGTGGCTGGCCATTCTCATTTATGTTAACTTATTTACTTCCCCCCCCCTCTTTATTTTGCGTTTGCTCAAACACTAATGCTACTTTTAGTCATTTTCCCCTCTTCTCATTTCACAGAAATTTCATTAAAAGTAGCTAATGATGTAGTGTTCCTTTTTACACTCAAACAGGGTCTTCAGTTTTGTATATTTGTGAGAGTGCATGTAATCCAGGCATGCTTTTTGTTTATGTTCCTAAGAGATTCACATAATTATTTCACCATCTTTTTCCTGGGATACTAAAGAAGTCAGTTGATTTTAAACAAAAACCAACCAACCAAACAAAAAATTCCCCAAACCAAACACAACAAATCTGAAAAGACACAAACAAGCAAAACTTAGTCATTCTGCTGCTGCCAGTCTCAAATTGGTCATAAGCCATCTGCAAAAGTCCCTGTAGGAATTAAAGGAATGCTTCATCTCTGCTGTAAGTTCCAGAGCTGTGAGGTCACCCCAAAGGGGTGATACAAACCTTTCTGATATTTCTCAGTAGAGCCAAACTTGTCATAGAATGTTTATTTTGGGGCAAGCCCTAAGGTGTACTAACAGAGGCAGAAGGTACTAATTCAGTGAAGTTGCACTGGTGTCTTGTGTTGGTTTTGCATGCTTTGGATCTTCAGAGCTATTGACAGTTTATGCATGTGTGGCATTGTTTGGCCAATTCCTACATTAAGCAAGTAATATTCTAGATCTGGATGCAAACTGTACCAGCACTCTGCAGTTGTTACAATATGCTGTGCTCTCCATGTTGGTGGCATTATTCCTGTGAATATTTGCTCTGTATAACTCAGCAAACCACGTTTGAGAGGCAGCAAAGCTCTGCCCTTCTCTAACTGCAGTGTTCTCTCTCTCCAGCCTGCCAGTGTACCACCCTCAGGGGCACCTGCAGCAGGAGCAGTACCATTCTACAATCCCTCTCAATTTGCACAAGTGAGTAAAGGCCTCATGTTTCCTTTGCCCTACTTTCATTATCCAACATTGCCCAGAGAGGCTGTGGCTGCCCCATCCCTGGAAGTGTTCCAGGACAGGTTGGACAGGGCTTGGAGCAACCTGGGCTAGTGGAAGGTGTCCCTTCAAAAGGGCAGAGGGGTGGGACTGGAGGGTCTTTAAGTTCTCTTCCAACCCAAATCAGCCTGTGATTCTACACTTTGAACAAAACGTGATTTTGTGCTTCACCAGCTTATTCTGGATTATTCCATGTAGGATATTAAATGTGCACAGAGACCAGTCTGGCACCTGTTTAATTTAACAGATTTCCATTCAAACCTATATTCCCAATTTTTTGTATTTTGTCTCCAGCATGACACTTTTACAGAACATTTTTTTTTTTAAGTTCTGTTCTTCCTTTTTTCAGTCTCCTGCAGCCACTGGAAGTTCAAGACTGGGAAGAATTGGACAGAGGAAGTATCCAACGTTGAAGTAGAACACAATGGCTTTGTATTTGGAATCCTCAATCATGTTCTGAGTATGCAAAGAACTATTCAGCCTTATGGCACATGGTATCAGCTGCAGTTGACATGACAGAAATTTAATGATGGGTGATTTTTTCCATGGGTCTCCCTGCTTGCACCTCATCTACGCAAAACCATTACCAAACATGAAATATATGTAACTTTTCCTTTTAAAGAAACCTGGCTAGAAATAGCTTTGCTGTGATAAAAGATAGACACAAGGGAGGAAATAGTTGCTGTCTGTTACAGAACCTATTTGTAAATTGCATAGGCAATTTATTCCTTATTTTAAACCTGTTAGTGTGACCTTCCAAGGCATAGTTTCAGGGATTCCTTAATTTCTGAAGGATGCTCCCCTCCCAGCGGGGGAAAAAAAACATGTCCACATTGTAACATAACACTGTGGCCTTAAGAGGACCATGCACAGTTGTGATGCTTTGCCAGGACGTGGAACTGGATCTGTTCCCCTGGGAGACGCCTCACAGCTGGTGTGTTTTTGGGAGCGGGGAGGGGGCCACAGCTCATCCAAATAAATTGACCTACGTTGAATGAAAACTGTGACTGTAATCCAATACTGATTTGATTTGGATCTTTCCTAGTCTGTATGTAGTTTGTGGTTTAGACTACTTGTAAAGCCAACTGTATAGTGGGAAGGAGCTCTGTATCATAGCCAATGCTGTTCTCTTGACGAGTGAGTGTTCGTTTAAGTGCAATACGGTTACTTGCTTTCTCTCAAACTGCTGGCACTGTGCAACTGGGGGGGTAACAGCTTGAAAGTTTTGGGTTTGTTTTTTTTTTTTTCCTTTTGAGTGCCAGAATCAGCGTAATAATCCGTTCTTGAATCTCCATTACTAAAAAAACCAAGGTCTTAAGTAGCTAACAGGTGAATTTCAAATGTACTAAAAGTAGGCGGATTAGACCTCTACGGATGGACTTTAAAATCTTTAGGTTTAATATAGGAAATCCTGAAAACCATGATATGCAGCATTTATATTCACTGAAGAATCTGAATTATCTACAAAGAGAGAAATAAACTTTAAATATTTATTAAATCATTAGGCCATATTTTATTTAGAACTTGTCACCAAACTATTTGATTTTACTTGAATTTCTGCCCGGGAGTAGAAGTAACGCGAATGTGAAATTGCCAGTGTTGGTCCCCCATTGTTTTGGTTTTTTTTTCTTTTTCTGAATAACACCACTTTTCTGAGATCATGATAGCCTTACGTGTGTCCCAAAAGGTTTGTACACAGCCCAAGTAAAAGGCTGCTGGGGGGGATTAGAAACCTCTGTGTGATGGTCCATACTCAATTCCAGCCGTGGGCAGCAGCAGTCAGTGTGGTTTACTTTTCTATAATTGAAACCTAATCAGACACTTGGCTTTCCTCTAGTCCAGCCAGGCTGCTGATTATTTTCTCCTTTCAGTAGAGACTGCCAAACAACTTCATTCAAGGAGGCTCCCTCTGAGCTGGGAGCAGCTGTCTTTCCTAAGTGTAAGATTTGACACTGTAAATTCTTAAATAAAATATTTTGCGCTCTGGAGCACTTTCACATTTTACTTTCTTCTTGTGGTTATTGCTTTAGCGAGCTGGGTGGACGAACCTCTCCTGTTCATCTGGGAATGATCCATGTGAAGGAACTTCTCCTGTTTATCTGGGAACGATCCGTGTGAGGAAAGAGAGCCTGGAGTGTTCAGTGTTGGAACTGGCTTGTGTGTCGGGAGTAGGTTTAGACGAGATGTTGGAAAGAAATTTTTGGCTGTGAGGGTGGTGAGGCCCTGGCACAGGTTTCCTTTAGAAAAGATTAATGTCCCATGCCTGGAACTGTTCAAGGCCAGGTTGGTCGGGGCTTGGAGCAACCTGGAATAGTGGAAGGTGTCTGGATGGGCTCTTAAGGTCTCTTCCAACCCGAACCATTCTGCGATTCTGTATTGAAATGTTCAAAATCATAGCTTTGAGCCTTAATACAGGCAACTTTTAATTTTTTTACGAGTGTAAAATGTTTACTTTAAGCCGCTTATTTAAACGCCGCCCGTATCGTGACAGTCGCGACTGGGGGATTCCCTCAGGGCGGGCGCTCCTCCGGCCGCCAGGGGGCGCTGCCCGCGGGCCCGGCCCGGCGCCGCCGTTGCCAGGGAGGGGCCGGGGCGGCCTCGGGGAGAGCGGGACCGACAGCGGGACCGACACCACTCGGGATCGGGATCGGCACCGGCACGGCCGCCCCCACCGCCGCCCAGCCCCGCCGGCAACGCGGAGAACCCCAGGAGGAGCCGGTGAGGCCCGCGCTGCGTCCCGCCCGCGGGGGCGGCGGTGCCGGTGAGGGCCGGGCCGGGCCGGGGCCGGTTCGTCCTGCCCGGCCCGGGGGATGCGGGGGCGGCCCCGCGGTGCAGAACCCGCGCTCGGGGCTGCGCTCCCCGCGTGTTGCCTTTGCGGGGGCGGCTGCCGGGGCGGGTTGGTCCGCGGTAGCCGCAGAATGACGAGGTGCTTCCCCCCATCCCTGTAGGGCTTTGCCTTGAACCCCGTTTCCATCCCCTAAACCCACCCCTTCCCTCGGGTGTTTGCTCGATGTCAGCGGCTGGTGCGAGGCAAGAAAAGGCGGTAGCGATTTCCCTGCTGTGAGATGGGTGGAAATTTCCTGGCCTCGGGCAGCCCGGTGTGCTGGTGACGCCGCGTGTGGACGGCAAGGAGAGCGAGCTGTGCTTTGTGTGCAGGTCGAGTTTCCTCTCGTTCTGGCAGGGAACACAGCCTTTTCTTACAAAGTGTGCACACAGCCCTGGTATCTGCAGCAGCGAGGAGGTCAGTTCTCCGCTCTTGATAAAAGAAATAACGGTGTTCTGCTAACAAGGTCACGCTAAGGTTCGAGTTGTGCTGGAGGGAGGTCCTGCGAGGAGGTGCTTTCTGATTAAGTATCGAAATTTGCAGCTCAATAACTTTTTATCCTTACGTGTTTCTCTTGGGGGAAATCCAGGTATCCCACGTCTTGTAATTTTGCAGACAATGCATCTGCCTGCACGTGCACCTGCCCTTCATTCCCAGCCAAAGACTGAGCTGTCTGCAATTCCCATGCCTTGCTGGCGTAGTTAAAGCCCTGTGAACCCACAGGGCAATAAAAGGGAAGGAAACTATGCTGTGAGGAACTTTTCATCTGGAGCAGCATCCACAGCTGGTACCTGGGGGAGGATGAGCACTCCAAATGGATTTGCACAGCACTCAAGGGCGTGTGTTACTCAGAGCATGGAGGGTGGAGCAGTGCAGGACCTGCGGGCTAAAAAAGCTGGAAAAGCAGCCAAAAAGGAGGCTGGTGGCAATGGGGCACTTCCTGCTGAAGGTCCTGTGAGTGTGAGCACCCCTGTAAGTGAGACCTTAAAGCTTCTACCAGAGGAGCTCAAAGCCAATATGAAAATTAAATCGATCACTCCAAGGCCTCCCCGGAAGCCCCGGCTGGAACGTGCTGCATCTCTGGATGAGAAGAGCTGGAGGAGGTGGAGGCGGTTTAGGACGAGCCAGGAGAGCCTGACTGATCCCAACGACACGAGTTCCTCCAACGGTTCCCTGCAGGAAGCATCCCCCAGCCCTCCCAACCGGGGCAGGGCGAGCCCCTGCCATCCCTGCTGCCAGCAGAATTCCTTGCACAGTTCACCAGACGCCTCAGAAGCCAGTCCCATGGGGAAGAGCAGGGGAAGCACCTCTGACCTGGGGAAACGAGCCTCCGAGATCTCCAGTGCCTTTGGGGGGCTGCTGCGGGGGAAAGCGTTCGCGGGAGGCAAACCCCGGCTGTCCCAAATCATGCCAGCTCGCCCCCTGCCCCCCATGGAGCTCAACGTGGCCTCTCACACCCTGAGGACAGCTAATAGGATCGACTCAGATTGTCTGGATTACCGACATTATTCTCAGCACAAGTTTGGGAGGGTGAGCAGCAGCCTGAGCGACACCCGGCTGCACGGCAATGGGATGGTGTACGACAGCTGCTCCACAGACTCCATGAAATCCACCTTCAGCCTGCTCACTCCCATTCGAGCCAAGGATGTTCGGAGCAGGTAAGTCCCCCAGTTTCTCCTGGCAAAAGTTTGGGGGGCTGTTAGCAGGGAGAAGAATCCCCCTGGGCAGGGGCTGCAGTGTCCGACCGCTCAGAAAGCACGGAAGTCGTTCTGTGTTATTTAACCTGCTGTGGAGACTGGAAACAGTTGGAAGATTAAGAGATTGGTACAGATACTCTGTGTTTACTCCTTTTAGCTGATTATTTTCATTCTTGTGTTTGATTTGCTGTCAGTTTTTTTGTGATATTTACATAACCTTTTTTGAAAGTTTAGAAACAGTAACTGTGCATGCCAACAGTTGGGAGAACTGGTTTTTTTAGATCTAAAAGTACATTGGGCTTGAACTGAAGTGTTAAATGGCAGGAAAAATACCCAAATATTTTAGCTTGAAGCTGTCATGCAGGACATACAGTGTTATCACTGTCCCATAAGGTGCTGTGTGTCCTCTGCAGATGTTGTGCTTTTTTGGCTTCTGGGAGGATCAAATCACCTATTGGGAACTGCTCCAGTGACCCCCAGGAGCTCCTCTGCCCCAGCTTTTCCAGGCAAGAATATAGTCATTGATTCAAAGGATGAGAGTCAGCAGTAGAGGGGAAATAACTGAGATAAATTAAAGTGTTACCAATTGGTAAGAAAGCCCTGGGATAGATTGTTACTTGTTTGCCATGAGGGTTTTCTTCCATTTCCCTCCCTGAAGCAGCTGGAGGCGGTGGCTTGCCCAGCACTCCCTGACATTGTGCTGTCATCGTTATTTGCAGAGCTTAAGCAAGATTAAAAATGCTTATTCAATGGGCAGTCCTTGTGCCAACAGCCCTTGACTGTGTAAACAGCGTGTCCTTCTGAGGGGCAGGAGGTGTGGGACGATCTGTCTGTTCCAAATGTGATATTTTGAGACCTCAGGCTCTGTAAATTGTTTATTTGATGAGCTGAATTGGAGGAAGAGTGTGAATTTGAGTCTTTGATTAGGAGCAACTTGGTGCCAGAACACCAGGGATGGTGCAGCTATAAACCAAGGTGCTTCAAGATACTGCAGTATCATGGAATCACAGACTGGTTTGGGGTGGAAGGGACCTTAAAGCCCATCCAGTCCCACCCCCTGCCATGGGCAGGGACACCTTCCACTAGCCCAGGTTGCTCCAAACCCTGTCGAGCCTGGCCTTGGACACTCCCAGGGATGGGGCAGCCACAGCTTCTCTGGGCAACCTGGGCCAGGTTATCAAACCAGTCTCTTCATTCTGTGTCTGAGGTGAGTATTAGTGGGGCTGAAAACTTGGATGGCTTCAGCCTCCTCATCACAGCACCTGGGCAGCATCAGCCTCACCATCATCCTCATGTCCTGGCTTTGAAAGGCTGATTATGACAATGGTTTTGTTTTATTGTAGATGATCCACAAACTCTCTATAAGAGTTGGAACTTTATAAGGAACTTCAGGCAAGCAGAACAATGTATAAATACTAAATGCCTTCTTCTTAAAGATATATTCTCAAGATTCAAGCATTACAAATCATTATTCCATGCCCTTTCCTTGGATACTCTTTTATGGATCTTCTGTTCACAGGAGCTATTTGGAAGGCAGCCTTATGGCAAGTGGTGCCTTACTGGGAGCAGAAGAACTTAGCAGATATTTCCCTGATCGGAATATTGGAATTTTTGTGGCCACCTGGAACATGCAGGGTCAGAAGGTAAGGGCAGAGAAGTCTCCACAGTGGTAAAGTTACCCCAGCTCAACTGATGTTCTTCTATTCATGAATATGTTCCTCATCAAACTGAGTTCATCATCTTTATCAAATTACAAGGTACTTTTCTTGTAAATCTTAGCACAACTAATATTGCTTTTTTTTTTTTTCATTTCTTTTTTAATAGGAACTTCCAGTGAATCTGGATGACTTCTTATTGCCAACAGATCCTGACTATGCCCAGGACATGTATGTCATTGGGGTTCAAGAAGGCTGTCCAGACAGGTAGCAAAAACAATGTAATGAACCATCTTCTTTTATTGTTAAGTAATTACTTTGCTTTGAATTAGCCTGGAAATAGTATCCATCATAATCTTAATATTTTCAGTAATCAACCCATTTAATAAGAGTGAATTCACTGCATGAGCACCAGGGGAAATAGACTTTAGAGCAAAAAGGCACAAAGATCTGTAAATCATAGAGTCATGGAATGGTTTGGCTTGGGAGGGACCTTGAAGTTCATCCAGTTCCACCCCCTGCCATGGGCAGGGACACCTTCCACCAGCCCAGGTTGCTCCAAGCCCTGTCCAACCTGGCCTTGGACATTTCCAGGGATGGGGCAGCCACAGCTTCTCTGGGCATACTGAATTTGGTCCTGTTAGAGCAGCTGATGGCAAAATCCTACTGATTCCTGTGGCACCTCAGCCCAGCTCTGAGGGGCTCTGAGCTGGCTCAGCTGTGCAGCCACTCCTTAGTCGTTCAGTGGAAGTTTTATCAGTACTTACTGTTCATTGATGTTCTGTATCAGAGGGACTGCTCTGTTTCCACAATACTGATTTCCTCTCTGGTTGTTGTCTCCTGTACTGTCTGTGTGATCCAGCTGTTGTTCTTTCCTGCAGAAGAGAGTGGGAGATCCGGCTGCAGGAGACTTTGGGCCCCCACTACGTCCTGCTCTACTCGGCCGCACATGGGGTGCTCTACATGTCGGTCTTCATCCGCAGGGACCTCATCTGGTTCTGCTCAGGTGTGTGGGGAGCTGAAAGCGCTGCTGCCAGCCAGTGTCCTGGCTTTTTCTCCCTCTCCTGACTTCCCTGCTCACTGTCTCTAGAGGTTCTCAGTGAAAGCATCTTGTTTTTCTCCTTCCAGAAGTGGAGTACGCCACGGTGACGACTCGAATCGTGTCTCAGATCAAAACCAAGGGAGCTCTGGGAATCTGCTTCACGTTTTTTGGGACCTCCTTTCTCTTCATCACCTCCCATTTCACATGTGAGATATTTGCAGTCTTGCTAGAAGGGTCCTGTTTGAGGGAGGAGGGGAGGGAACTGTACAGAGGTAAAAAAGTAGGACAGGCTGAAGGCAAAGCTCAGGATTGCTGAGCTGAGAACGATAAGGGGGGAGGATTGTTTGATAACAAACGTACAAAAGAACTGTGTGTGTTAAAACAGAAATGAACTCTACACCATTGTGTTCCCTTTTCCACACTTTCTGTCATTATTTTTCAGTGTGTGAGTTCCCTGGGTCAGTGTCCCATTTTACACCTGGAAAATGTCTGATGCCCTTTGAAGCTCCCTTTATAACCAAAAGTGGTCATTGAATGAAAATGATTCATCCTTGGCAGTAACGGGGTTTGTGTCTTTCAGCTGGGGACAGTAAAGTGAACGAGAGGAAACTGGACTACAATAAAACCATTCAAGCCCTTACACTTCCCAAGAATGTTCCAGACACAAATCCATATCGATCCAGTTCTAGTAAGTGTGAAACCATGACTGTGTGAGAACCCAACAGTCTGTGCACTGTCTTTCAGTCTGCACTAAGAAAGAATGAGAGTTATAATTTGAGAGAGTATAAAAAGAGACCACAGGGCTTTTTGTCTGAGGATAGTTATTACTCACACTATTCTTTTCTTTTCTTTTTGAAATTTTGAGGGGGGATTTGAGAAAAAAATTGAAATGGGAGAGAGAAAATTCAAAAAGGAATTTTTATGATAATATTGGTGTAGTTAATATTACAGATGTGTTTTACTTTCCAAGTGTTTTCTAGAGCAATTAGGAGTTAATTTATTTCAAAACTTAAGAGAAAGAACATTATGTCACTTTGCATATACACAGGTCAGTGTATTGTTTGCCAAATTCCATTATTGTTTCTTAATACTGTGCTGATAATGTCATGCCTAGATAAGTAGGCAAATCTTTTCTCTAGAAAGATGAATGGACTCTTTATCTGCAGTGTAGCATTAGGATTTTGTGTTCACCCTGGTTTTAGGTCCTATCAATAGTTTGGTCTCTTTTCAGCTTTTTCTATGATGTTTAAAATTTCTGTTCTGTTTCTACTGGGTTTTTTATAACCATATTCTGTGATGGTCACAGGCAGAAAACATGCTGAGGCATCATATCTCCTGGTAGTGAAAAGAAGGGATTTTTGCCTGTTCCTTGACCATATCTGGCAGAATATCCTGAACACCTGTGGCCTGAATTTGCAGGTGATGTCACAACTCGGTTTGATGAAGTCTTCTGGTTTGGTGACTTCAACTTCAGACTGAACAAGGACCGTGAGACTGTGGATTCCATCCTGAACCAGAACCCAGACACAGACGTGTCCAAGCTCCTGGTGTATGACCAGCTCACCAGTGAGATGAGCCGGGGTGAGAGGCAGCTGTTTTCCTCCCTCATCCCCATGAACAAAGATATCTACACACAGGACTAATCACAGCCAATTTACTGGAGACCTTTCCTACTTCCTTTTGTCACATTCCCTAAAAAAAAAAGAAGTCAGCAGTTGTCAAATACAGTGGCAGTGTGTCAAGGGACCTTTTGCTGTAGCATTTTATCCATAGCCATTTGCTGCTGTTTCATCTGACTCTCCATAACTTGGGACACCATTCTGTCACAGTGTCCAGGGAATTTAAATTTGAACATTTGAGCATTTGCAAAGCAGCACAAGCTTTCAGTGGAAGGGAAAGTGCATGGACCAGGTGTTCTTTGTTTAATTGGCCACTGACTAAATATACACCAGCTATTTTTCATCTTCACTGTGTAATAACTTGAGCTTTCTCCCTTTCTGGAACCTGACCCCATGTTTTTCTAGTCATGTATGTACATGGCTGTTGTTTCTAGCCAGCATTAGTAGAATCAATGCAGAAATGTGCTGGATTCTCAGGAGGGAGGAATTTGTTCATGCTGTTCTCTTCCCTTACAGGGTCTATTTTCAAAGGATTCCAAGAGGCTGATATCCATTTCCGCCCTTCCTACAAGTTTGACATAGGGAAGGACAGCTATGACACCACTTCCAAACAAAGGACTCCATCCTACACAGTAAGGGATGATTTCAGCACCTCACACCTGCACCAGATGTGCTGAGATTTGTGGCTTAAGGGCAACAGGGCATGTGGGTCTGCTCTGGAAGAAAGAATTGTTGAATCTCTGAGCACAGGGATAGTTTGGCACAGGCTGTTAACCTCATTTTCCCTGCCTTACATCCTGTTTGAGTGGATTCTGGATTCTCTCTTGTGCTCAGAGCTGGGCACAGAGCAGCTCTGGGGATCAGACACACTATCTTTGTGAATGGATCCCTGTCCAAGACACTTAATTTCACTAAGTGGAGTGTGATAAATGAATGGTCTCTTGTGAACCAGTGCTGCTCTCCAGGGTGGGTGGATGTGCCAAGGGAGTTACCAGCACTCTCCCCTCTCTCTCTCCATCTCCAGGACCGGGTCGTGTTCCGCAGTCGGTACAAGGACGACATCCAGGCTGTCAAATATTCCTCTTGTCCTGTGATCAAAACCTCAGACCATCGCCCTGTGTTTGCCTTGTTCCGTGTCAAAGTGAGGCCTGGCAGAGACAAGTAAGTACCTCCTTGTGCTGCTCTGTGTGATTGCACATGGCTCCAGGGATCCTGAGGATATGCTCCTGTTTGGAGTTTGTCTTCTCAGAATTCCTAAAATAGAGTTTATCCCATGTAACTCTCTGCAGTCTGTTTGATTTTTATGCTGGTGGTCAGAGCAGTGAGAGCTTAAACCTTGCACTGACAGCTGAAATCCCTGCTTCCAGGTCCCTTAATCCTCCTGAGGGGGATAAACAGAGCCCATTGGAATTGATTATAAATCTGTGTTTTATCTGAGATGCAGTTCTTTGTTTTCCCTATCAGCATGGGCAGGTCTCCTTTTCTTCTTTCCCTTTTTGGGATCAATGCTATTTTCCCTCCCCAGTGGTGCCTGCATTTCAGCATAGCTGGATGTCAGTGGAGTATTTTGAGATCCTCCAAGTTCCTAATGTCCAGCTGTGGACTGTTGTGCTAGTGGAACTCTTTAGAAAATTGAAATTACATTTCCCTTTTTACAACCAGGACTTTCTCCATGTAAATGTGTTGTGAAAAACCTTAACTTGTTGCTGTGGAAGGACAACTTTTGTTTCTCTCACAGCAGTAGCTGAATGCATTAATAAAGTAAAAATTAGATTTCTGGCCTCTGTTATATGAGCTAGTTGGGAAACATTGGGCAAAGAAGAATACATTTATGGCCTGATCTGTGGCTTGTGTTTCTGTTGTAGCATTCCACTTGCTGCAGGGCAGTTTGACAGAGAACTGTATTTAATGGGAATAAAGAGGAGGATTACCAGGGAACTTCAGAAACGACGGGAGCAAAAGGACCAAAAATCCAGCAGCATATGTAGCATTTCTTGAGCTGAGAGCCCTGCAATGCTTGTGGTAGAGGTGCCCCAAAAGAGGATTTCAGGCCATGGCAAACTCTGCAGGGAATTGTCTGCTTTAAGCACCTCTGGCAGTTGTGAAGAATGTCTTAAACCTCATCCTGGATTCATCTGCATGAGCTAATCCATGTAGCTCAAGTGCTTTTGCCGAAGAAAAAAAGGAGTCAGTTATTTAAGACATCCATCCCAACAGGTAAAATGGATTTATTTTTAACCAGACTATCTTAGGAAGCCACTGGGTGCAGCCTGTTGTTTGTAGGACTCCACACAGGGGCACAGCTGCTGGAACTGGCATCACCTGGGGCAGGGGACCTAAGAAAAGCCTGCAGAAAGGTGAATTTTTTTGTTTGTCTCTCTGGTTTGGTCAGATCTGCTTCCATACAGTGTGGGGTTGGGTTTTGCTCCTTCTCTGTAGCCAAGTGTACAGTATTCTGTAAAAGGAGTATGAGGGACCAGCTGATGACCTTGGGCAGTTCTGTGTATGGATGGTGCTCCTGTGTTGGGCTTTTTGGGTCCTCTACAGCCAGATGTGTGTGAATGTACTCTTGTACATTGAAGTGTAGAAACATTGCCTTTCAATAATCATTCTATAGGCCTTCTGTTACTAAGGGGGTAAATACCCTGCTCTCAGGCCATATACTTGGCTGCTTGAAACAATCCCTCCCTGACCTCACTTGCCCTCTCCAGGGCTCATAAAACACTACCTGCCTTCAGCAGCAGGACACCTGAATTGAAATGAATGGTTTAAGTACTGTACTGTGTGATGCTTCACCAAAGTGATGCCAAGTGAGTGTACCAGGGAGGTTTGCAGAGCCCAGTCAGCTCCATGCAGTCCCATTACCTCCAGTCACAGTCAATTCCTTTTGGTTTTGTTTTTCCAACTCGGTGAACTGTGAATAACTTGCTATTTTTGAAGTAGTGTTGTCTTAAGGCTAAACATACTACAAGGGCCAGTATGGCACTGGTCAAATGTTAAGTACAGCTAATACTTTAAAACTCCTCATGGGCACAGATGGGCTGGATCATTCATCACCTTTAGTACCTAAAACACCAAGCAAACACCTTGGAGGAAGTGCTGCTGACTATGCAACCTGTCCAAGACAGAGCTTCTGTTCTGCGGTACATTTATGGCACTGACCTGTCTGTAGCCATCAGGTACTTGGATTTCCTTTCTTTTTAAAGGAATAAAAATAAATTAATGCAATACCTTAACTGAGAACCAGCTCTTACTGTTGTCAGAACCAGAGTTCTTTGTGTGATGCATGTTTGGGTGACCTAAGCCATTTGTCTTCAGCTGGAAGACCAGGACAGATTTCTCTGGGATTTTTAAAACTGAACAAAGCACATTTCACCTGCCAGTGCAAGAAACACAGCCCTTGGCTGATGAATTTCAGAAGTCTTACTACTTGCTCCAGCTGTTTAGAGGCCTCTTTATTTCCTTACAAACATACACAACAACTGAACAGGATTTCCAGACTGTGGGCTGCACAAGAAGCAATGCAACGTTTTCTTCTGGTTGCACAAGGAAAGGATGGGGTAAAGCAGGTAAATAGCTGCCTCACAGTGCTCTGCTCCCAGTTTGATTGCTCCTCACCATACACAGCTAGCAGTGAAGTGCTGCAATGCAGCTGTTTATAGTTTTAAACCCATGTGTTGGGGGATTATGTAAATCAAATGTTTTATTCCTCGTTTGAGTCTTCATTTCTTCAGTACGTCACGTGTGGCACTTGGCTTTCTGTAACGTGGAGTCAGTCAAGACTGTAATGTTTCTAAATGCTGTAATTTTGTGATATTGGCTCTCAGCTGAGGGACATCTCAGCTGTGAGACAAATTATTGTGTCTTCTTTTTGCAAGGCCTTAAGTTCATCTGAGTGACGCTGAGGAAATGAGGTACAAGTTTTAAGGTGCAGCAGCAGCAACTCCTTTAATAACTGTTTGTAAAGCAACCCTGGAAGAAAAGAACTTTTATTCTTTAGCAGAGTTCACTTCTGGGTGAAAAACCTGAAGAACAGGATTGTTTTCATTCTCAGGTGTCCAAGTAGCGTTATGCACAGTATCTCTGCAGATGAACTCCACAGAAACTTGGTTATGCCATGGGTCTGCTTCCCTCTGAGCTCCAGCAAAATGATGAAGTTAATTCCCAGACATGTGACTCCTGGTGGGTACTACTGACGAAATGAATCCATGATTTGTAACAAAACCTGGGCTGCAGGAAACTTTTTGCCAAACTTGACAGGGATAATAACTATTATTGTCCTAATTCAGTTTGAGCAAGTCTTTGTTCAACCTGGTAACAGCTATAAATATTCTTTGAATTCAGACGTGTAAGCCAAGCTCTTTTAAGGTGCCACCACATCCCTCGGGAAGGAATCCCACGCGAGCTCTTCACAGTCCGGTGCTCCGAAGCAGCTTTGCTCAGTGGCAGCACAGCTCCATGGTTGCACAGCATGGCTGGGAAGATGTGAGGGAGGGAGGGTGGTACAGCAACATTATACTCTGAAAACCACGTTCCAAAAGAAGGGAGTCTGTGAGCCTGGCAGGACGTGCTGCTCTATCGGAAGAGCCGGTACAGCCGCGGCAGCCGCCCGTCCTTGCTGGAAAGCGCTGCCTGGATGTGCTCATAGGAGGGCAGGTCTGTCAGGTCACCCAGGGCAGCCACAGCTGGCTTCTTGTGGAGCATCTTAGTGACCACCCTCTTGATATCAGTAGGTTTCACCTGACCTGCAGGCAAAAAAAAAAAGGCAGAGCCGTGACAACACCGTAAGTAGAATAATACTCAGAAAAACAATCACTGACTCTTTTCTTCCATGCTTCTGGTTTTCCCTTCCTTCTGACTGAAAAAGCCCTGTGCTACCTTGAAAGCAATCAAGAACAGTTTGAAATGTATTTGTGCAGTATTTATGCCCCCAGGCTTTCTCAGGCAATTCAGCTGTGCTGCAAGAATATGCTCTAAGTTGTCCTGCCCCGACTGTACCTACAGTTCACTCAAGGCAAGGCACTGTATACTCACTGATGAGGGCACAGAGCTCATGAGGTAGCTTCCTTGTGTTGGTGGCCAACACCTGCCTTCCCACATCCTCAAAGATCACTGGCCTAGACTCGAGGTTCATCATGAGCATGGACTTGAGCTGCGTCTTCGCTCGCTCGAGTTCTACCTGTGAAGGAGCAGGAAATACAAATAATGTTCCAAAAATTCTGGTGGCTGCTCTCTAACAGAAGATAACATGGAAGAGTTCTAAAGTGTGTTCACGGAATCCCAGGATGGTTTGCTTGGAAAGGACCTTAAGGCTCATCTCTTTCGAGCCCCCTGCCATGGGCAGGGACACTTTTCCCTTGGAGCAACCCCAGGTTGCTCCAAGCCCCATCCAACCTGGCCTTGAACAATTCCAGGGATTATTTCAACTCAGACCACCTGCAAGTTCAAATGTGCTACTGACCTCTCCCACTGCTCCTGCCATGAGGATGAATTCTCTGGTGATGATTTCCACCATCTCCCGAACCTACGGAAAACAGATCATTGAAAGAAGATCAGAACAACACTTGTTGTGTCAACATTACTGTCTGGTACTGAGGGATGTGGTTACTTTTTAAGGACACCTGTCTTTGAATACAGGACTCTGTACCTGTTTGGGATCTGCACTGGCATGGATACACAGGAGACCTGTGTCCTCGTAACTGTGGTGGTAAGAGGTTGCATTGTACATCCAGTGGTGCCTGTGGGTATACAAACAGCATTTTCAAATTTAAAACCCAAAACTTACATATAAAAATTTAACAAACATGGACAGTGAGTGCCCTCCCAGTGCACTTCAGGATTCTCAGCAGTGCCAATGCTTTTACCCTCTCAAAATGCCAACTGACAAACCAGTCCCATGCTTCAAGCAGAATAACCTGGTGATGTTTGCTTTCATTTTTTCCATATGAACCTGCTGGAGGACTGTTTCTGCCACCCCTTAAAAGGCAAACCAACCTGTTGAGCACGTTGAGGTACAGTCGGGTGAACATGCCCTTGCCAGGCCCTCCAGCTGAGAAGGAGCCACCACCTCCCATCATCATGTTTAGCACCGCAAAGGGAATGAAATCGTCCTCCTGAATTGCAACAAGAAATTCAGTCGGATCATGGCAGAGCTCTCAAGGGTCTGGGGTCAGTAAAGGGGAGGGAAAGAAAGAAACATGGCACAAGAAGAGTGGGAAGGTCAGTGCCTGCATCAGACTGTCAGTGGAAAAGCTGCTTGTCTGAGCATGCAGCAGCAAGAGTGACAATGTTTCTGTAATGAGTCACTGTTCTGGGATTCTTGAAGTACAGGGCTTCCAAAACAAGGGACTTTAGGTTAATACTTACTAAAAATGAGCAGCTTTCTAACCCAATCATGATGTGGGTGAGCTCTGGGATGGGAGTAGGGCCCAGACTCACATCTGACATGTCTTTTTCAACCTGTGGGAAGAGCAGACAGGTTATTAAGACTGATTTTCACTGCTGTTGCATCCAGCTTGATACATTCCTAATAATTAACATGTCACCCAATTACCAGCTGTCACAGCTACTTTTGGCTCATACTCATGAACAGTATGTAACTTCAGAAAAGCAAAAACCAAGCTCAACTCCAAATCTGCCCTGCCAACCGACAGCAGAGGGGCACGACACCACCTGCACCCCTTCACCCCTTACCTTGACGATGCCTCCCGTGTACTGAGCCATGGACCTGTCCACGCCCCTGCTCTGCCCAGTGCCCCACACGGGCTCCACTCCCAGCAGGTATTTCCTGGCACACTCCACCAGCTGCTCGTGCTCGATGCCCACCCCAGCCAGCACCATCCTGTCAGGGGTGTAGTAGCTGCGCAGGTACGAGTGCAGCACGGCCCGATCGATTTTGTCCGTGTTCTCCACGGGGCAGAACCTGTTCAGTCCAACTGTGTTGTCTCTGAAGGCTGCCTGAAAGGGAGCAGACACATTCAAGTAACAACTATCACCTCACTCCCCTAAAGCCCTCATCTAAACCTCCCCTTTCTGTTTTGGAATTCAGCCGACCTGGTTGAGACATGTAAAAGAGCAAAAGCTGAGCATTATTTCATTAATCAACAACACACTGTCACCCACATCAACAAAGGTTAAGTTGCAGATAGTTTTTTTTTTAGTTTAGGTTAGAATCTTTCACAAGTGTAGAATGCTGGATTTCAGAGTGGAGGGACAGCAAAATTCTCCCACCACTGAAATCGAATCGAGTAACAAAATAACCTGGTTTTAGAATAACGTAAAATAAACCCTGGAGTTGACAGAAAAATGAGAAGAATGCAGGGGACTGCATGCAAGGTGGAATTTTCAGTGTGTTACCGCATGGATCATCTCAGTGAGCAGAGGCTCTGGGTCAGGCCTCATGTTCAAGTCCTCCAGCTCAAACCGTATGGCCGTGCGGGTCATCTCGATCTCCTCATCTGGAACGGGACAGAGAGCAAGAGATGACAACCCCCAACTGCTGCAAGGGAAGTTCTTGATGAGCACAATGTGGTGGAGAATTCTAAGAGCAAGCCACATGTTGGAGATCTTATTTAGAGGCAGAGAATTGTGTTCCCAGACCTGATAACCTGGGCTGCAGCGCTACGTCGGCCAGCAGGTTGACCACGGTGTCCAGGCCTCTGGCATCAGCAGACACAGCATACATGATGGTGTCCCTGCAACACAGACAGACAGTTCTGCACTGAGAACTCACTTCTGGGATCATTCAGTGCCATTTCAGTATCAGGAAATCACAGGTAAAGCTGCTTCACTCGTTAAATGCTTTTGAAAGGAAACAGAACTGACTTTTATAACCTGTTCAGGTTCAGTTTTGTAGCTTCCCAGCAGCCACCACAAATGGATTTCTGCTGCTTGGAAACAAAAAGTGGCTTTTACTGCCCCACACCAGAAAAAGGAACTCAAAGTGTTTGTCAGTGTTATATAAGAGCAGGAGAAGGAGATCCCACCTCGATGCCTGGCAGTCACAAATGCCCCCGTGCTTCTCCAAGGTGAGGAGAATTTCATCCTTGCTGCCAAACTGAGCTGTGGACTAAGAAAAAAAATACCAGTGTTATTAATTATTAAAGCAATAACTTTTTATAACCCTTCAGTGTAGCCCAGAACAAGCATCTTCTACATTCTTTTAGTCAAGTGGTTTCATCAATACTCACTGACCTTGGAGATAAAAGCACAACAGGCTTTCAAAATGTAATAATGGGCACAATAATTAAGTGGGAATTAAGAGGGATGATTAAAGGGATAGAGTACCTCTCCTATAAGGAAAGGCTGAGAGAGATGGGATTGTTCAGCCTGGAGAAGAGATTTGGGTGACCTAATTTTGGCCTTTCAGTACCTGATGGAAGCCTACAAGAAAAATGGAGAGAGACTTGTGACGAGTCTGGAATGACAGGACAAGGGAGAATGGCTTCAAACTGAAAGAAGGCAGGATTAGATGGGACATTGGGAAGGAATTTGTTCCCTGTGAGGGTGGTGAGGCACAGGTTGCCCAGAGAAGCTGTGGCTGTCCCAGCCCTGAAAGTGTCCAAGGCTGGACAGGGCTTGGAGCAACCTGGGATAGTGGAAGGTGTCTCTGCCCAAGACAGGGAGTGGAACTGGATGGTCTTTAAGGTCCTGTCCAACCCAAACCATTCTGTGGTTCTATCATTCTGGGAATACTGTCAACATTATTTAAACAGTTCAAGTGCACAGAGCCCTGCCCTTGGTTGCTGCCCCTCCCTTCCCAGTGCAGATTTCGGGTGCTCAGGACCCCGTGCTGGGCAGGGCAGTACTCACAGAGAAGGCCAGCTTTTCCAAGAAGTGGGAGATACCACTGAGGTATTTTGCTTCGTGTCTTGATCCCGAATTCACAAGAACTGGCGTTAAGAAGAGAATAAATCAGTGTAATTTTTACACCTCCGGTCCTTACACAGACACCCGGCTCCGGGGGAGCCATGGTCTCACCACCCCTGGCCCCTCCGGGTACTCACTGCCCACGGTGCAGAACTGCCCGAACTTGTTCTGGGAGGCGACGCGCAGCCCGTTCTCCAGCACCGTCACCCTCGTCTCGAAGCGCTCCCGGCCCTCGGCGGCCGCGAACACGGCCTTGGGCACGCCGGGCAGCGGGCACGTCAGCGACACGCTAGGGTAGGCTCCGCCGCCGCTGTAGCTCCGCCCGGCCGCCAGCCCGCACCTGGGGACACCGGGGACATCGTCGGGATGTGCGGGGGCACCGCGCCGGCAGCGCCTCCCCCAAGGCCGACACCCAGCGCTGCCCGCCTTCCCCCGCGGTGCTGGGCGCTGTCCCCTCCCCGGACGGTCCCCCCGCGTTCCCCAGCGCCGTTCCCCGCCCAGCCCGGTGCCCCCAGGGCCGCGCTCACCGCCGAGCCGCCCCGCGGGCTCCGCGCCGCAGCCACGCCATGGCCGCCGCCATCTTGCCGCCACCCGGGACCGCCGGGTCACGTGGGCGGGGCCGCGAGGGGAAGGGGGCGGGGCCGACCCTGACGCTCGCTCGCTGAGTGGCCCATCCCGCTGGGGAGGCCCCGCCCCTCTGAGGAGGCCCCGCCCCGCGGAGCCCTCAGGCTGCCATGGCGGCGGAGCCGCTGCCGGGGCCGCTCCCGGCCGAGCCCAACCCCTTCTCCTTCCGAGAGTTCGTCCGCACCAAGGCCCGCGGCGGCGGGGCGGGCGAAGCCCCCCAGGTAAGGCCCTCGGCGGCGGCGCGGCTGGGTCCCGCCCTGCCTCAGCGCCCGCCTCAGCCCTGCTCTCCCCTGCGCAGGCGGCGCCGCCCGGGCCCGTCGCGCTCCCGCTTCCCGCAATGCCCACAGAGGTGGGGGGTGAGGAAGAGGAGGAGGAGGAGGAGGAGGAGGAAGAGGAGGAGGAGTGGAGCGAGAGCTACCAGCCGCTGGCCGTGGAACGGGCCCACCTCGCTGCCGCCGGACCCGCCTCGCCCTCCGCCGGCTCCTTCTGCTTGGCCGCCCACGGCTCCCCCCCGGGCCCGGGCTGTGCTCCCTCACGGCAGCCCAGCTACGAGCAGGTGAGCGCTGCCCGCCCCTCGGCACCTTCGCTGCCGGGCGAGCCCTGGGCTGGGTGTCCGCTGGTTGCAGGACTCGGTGTCACAGCCCGCTGTCTGAAGAGCAGCTGAGGCAGAGAGGCAGGTCTGGAAAAGCGCTTTTCAGCATGAATCAGGTCCACCGCCTTCCCTGCCCTTCTGCTCTGGGTATGACCCAGGTGACTTCCTCGTGCTCCTGCCTCTGGAGGTCACGTTAATTTAGAATTGGCAGTGTTTAATTAGTCACATCTTCCACGGGTTGCACAGTGCCACCCTCCTGTGCCCCGTGGGGTCAGTGAAGTGTTTTCCAGAGAGGGAAACTGGGTGCAAAATGAATGTATTAGAAAGTGCAAGAATTCCCAGCATTAAAGCTGAATATTTTGGTGTTGGAGTGTTTGTAGTGTTGTGAAACAGCACCCTCAATCCTAATGAGAATGTTTCCTTTTTTAGCTGAAAGAAGAGAATGCCACTCTGAGAAGCAAGATCAGTAAACTTCAAATTCTCTCTGAAACCCAAGCAGACAAGTGCGTAAGACACAGTGTGGGGGAAATAACCACCCAAGGAGTTGGCTTAAAAGAGGGGCTCACTAGGAACAGTGTCCTTAAAGAATCAAAATGTAGTTGAAAGCTATGCTATTTATTAAAAAAAACATTAGCAAACCTGGTTTTCTTATTGGAAAAGTCTTGGAAACCAGGTAGCCAGCTGACATCTGATGTGTTTGTGTGGCCTGTGCTTCGTGCAGTGCAGGTGGTGGGTGAGAACAAGGGCAGGGCTCAACAGGATGCATTTCAGAAAGCTTCAGATTAACAAAATAGTGAATATTCATCTCTTTCCTTTGAAGCAAAAAGAACATTTTATTTTTGCTGGTGAGCAACCTGGGAGACCTGAATTTCCTAAGGTTAAACAACCCGGTGACCCAGCAGGGGTGGCAGTTTCTTCAGGTCTGAATCTGATGGATGTGGAACAGAGAAATCCCCTGAGCCACAGCCTAGAACTGGAGCTCTGTGGGAAGAACTAATTTTTCTTATAAAAGAATGAGTTTCTTGATCCTTACTTTATCCCTAGAATTTTCTTCCTAAAGTATTTAACGTTACAAGCACTTACTGTACATCTCTTTTTTTAAGGATGAGGAAGCTTGAGAAAAAGCTTGAGGAAAACAAAATCAAAGAAGAAAAAGAAACACAGGATCTGGAAGCAATGGTGCAGCATGTGGAGCAAAATCTCCAGCTGATGACTGTAAGTGTTGGTGTTTGCAGTTGGAACTGTGGTTCCATCCCTTTTCCTCTTTTCCCAGGAGAGGGAGGGAAGCTGAAGTGATTGCTTCACCCAAACAGCTCTGATGGGTTCAAACTTTTCCCTTGGAACAAGACAGCATCCCAGACCAGAACTCCTTTTTTTTCCTTAGAGTAAGGCAGGTCTTTGCTTTAATATAATTTCTGTATTCACCAACTGAAGTTGCTTTTTTGCAGCCTTCTGACAACACATCCTGCGTGAACTCTGAACTGTTTTTTCTCTTTGCTTATTTATACTGAGTGTCTTTTCCTCTTGTCCAAAAAAAAAAAAGAATAAATAACATCCAGAAGTGCTGGGTGGCACCTGCAGATCCCAGAAAGGAGAAATGGGGAGGGGAGGAATGAGCTGTTCCCACCTCCTAAAGCATTTGGAACACGGGATGGGCAAACACAAACTATATCCCTGCAAGTTCTGTGCTGGAATCACTCATTCCTGTGTGGCCCAAGCTGCTGCTGTATCCTCTGTGGTGTAAATAATCTTTGTTGTGTTTCAGAAACGGGCTGTTAAAGCTGAGAACAGCGCTGCCAAACTGAGACAGGAGAACACCCTGCTCCAGGTATGGAGCAGCATTCCTGGGGCCTGGCTGGGGAACTGGGGCTGCAGGGATATGTCTTGGAATTGAGCCTCTGAAGAGGATATTGCAAGATTTTTGCAGGCCATTGGGAAAATACTGAGGGTGTTCTCAGGTCCAGTTGTGGTGCCCTGCCAGAGGCTGGGAAGACCTGGATGGTGCCACGCTTTTCAGTGGTGCCCAGTGACAGGATGAGGAGCAATGGCCATAAATTAAAACATAACAAGTTCCACCTCAGCATGAAGAAGAGCTTCTTTCCATGGAAGGTGGCAGAGCACTGGAACAGCTGTCCAGGGAAGTCATGGATTTTCCCTCTCTGGAGATGTTCCAGATGCATTCCTGTGTCACCTGCTCTGGGTCACCCTGCCTTGGACTGGATGATCTCCAGAGGCCTGTTTCAACCCTAATGATTCTGGGATTCTGGGAAGGCATTCCCTCCTGGCAGTCTGGTGTTGGGATCTAGTTGCTATTTATTGCATCCTTTTATTCTTTTCACTACCTTTGTGTGAGTGGTTTTATTACAATGACATAAACATAAATAGCTGTGTGAACACGTTCATTAGTTGTAAGGTATCCACTGGAGTTTTGTGGCTATTTATCCTAATTTTTGCCTGTTTCCCCCCCAGGTCCAGCTGAGGAATTACAAGGCAGAGAACGAGGCCCTGCAGCTGGGACAGGCAGGGCTGGCAGCAGCAAAGCAGAATGCAGAGCTGGCCCTGCAGCACCTGCTCAGGGTCACAACCAGCTCCCGAGCATCCATCAGGTGAGACACCTCTCCTGAGGCCATCCCAGGCTCTGGGCTAAATCCTGGGCTCACAAATAAACCTCCTCCTCCATTTTTTTAACACTGAATCTCAGGTTTTTGTGTTTTGTGTGCTAGATGAGCTACTCCATGTTCTTATTCCCCTTCAGTGTGTTTTCCTCCAAGTGTAGGTAAAATAAAAATAACTGGAAATAAAATGTAGGTAAAATGAAAAAATAACTGGGACGTGGGAGTCTCTAAGTCTCTTACACTTCACTTTAAGAAGTGAAGGTTCCAGTCTTGATAAGCTGTTGCTTGATAGGTCACAGAGTGGGCAAATCCCCCCAAACTGCCCATGAATTCTCTGGTCCCCCCCATGTAACCCTGTGTCTCTCCCCTTCCAGGCAGCTCCTCTCTGGAGCAGAATCCCTGCAGCTCGTCGCTGATCTCCTGAAATCCATCGACAGAATTTCCGAGGTGTCAGAGGATGGACAGTGAGTGACTCAGACACCACGGAGGACTTTGCTTTCATTTAGTAACCATTACTAAAAAGCGAATTTTTGATACTCGGCCTCGTATCGATGCTCGAAGCTGCAGAGCTGGCGTCCCCAGCCCTCCGCCCCGCGCAGCCGATGGATCGCTAAATCTCGAAGGGACAGGAGCGCATCCCTGTTCCCGCGGGGCTGGGAGCACTGCCCCTCCTCCGCGAGCACCTCGGCGTTCAGCTGGGGCTCCTCGTGCCGCGGCAGGCGAAGGGGCTGTGGGTCGGATCCCGGTCCCAATCCCGGTCCCGATCCCGGTCCCACCAAACCCCCGGTGGGTCTCGGTCCCTGCAGGGCCCGGTGCCGCCCCACGTGTGCCGAGCCCTGTCCCGATTGGCTGCGCGGCGTCACGTGGGAGCCCAGCTGACCCGGGAACCCGCGGCGATTGGTCAGAGGCGCGGGGGGCGGGGCCAGGCGCAGCCCCAGCGCGGAGCGGCGGCCCCGCCATGTCCCGCGGGCCGGGCCCGGCCGGGCCCTCGCGGACCCCTCGGAACCCCCCGGGGCTCGACCTGGACGCCGAGCGGGAGAGGATCCGCCGCGAGATCGAGGAGCTGGAGCGCAGCCTGGAGCCCGGCGGGGTCGGCGTCGAGCTGGCCGTGTCCGACTGCAGCCTCAGCTCCGGTAGCGGTACGGGCTCGGGGGGGCTCGGAGCGGTGGCCCAGGAGCTGCCGCACCGGCGTGGGCCGTGTTCTCGTGGTGAAACCCCCGGAGCCGGCTGAGAGCTCCCTGACGGAGGGGTCTGGTCGGTTCTGGTCACTGGGTACGGGCGGGCTCACGACACCAAACAGCCCAAAAATACTTCCCGGAGTGAAACCACAGCATCTGAAGGGGCATCACAAACCCTGTGTGAAGGGGCATCACAAACCCATCCCACAGCCCGCCCGCGCCGCCTAAAGTTCGTTTTCTAAAGCAAAGGGGAGGTGGTAGCAGCTCGAGCATCTCTGTCCGTAGTGGCTTCACCCACCTCTGTTTTGGTGGTGCAAGTCTGAATAACTTCTGTCAGGAGTCGGTACCGCTGGGTGCAAACCCAGGTGTTGCTGAGGGGCCTGTTGGTGCTCTCAGAGTCTGTGTTTCTGTTGGCTTGGAATGTTCACTTGGCTGCCCACCCTTTGGCCTCTCATTTGCTGCTGTGTGCAGGACCAGGATGTAGCTGGATTATTGCTTTAGTTTTCTCTACCTTAGTTATCCAGAGCTGCTCTTTTTTCCTACTCTAGAATGAAAAAAACACCTATGTGGAGTGTAACTAAATACAACTTTACTTGACAATGTTGTCAGTATCCAAAGCCACTAATTGCCATGTCTGGGTTCTCTGTGATGCTTTATTCTTTATTGAAATGTTTTGGGTTTGAAGCTTTCCTTTTATCCCACTATAATCAGCACTTCTGTATTTTTGTTGTCCAACAGATGATGATGATGAAGATGATGATGATGATAATAATGAAGATGATAATGAAGATTCTCATGGTGAAATGGTAAATATTTTCTCTTTAAATGTATCTTTCCATCTGTCTGTTGAAGGAAAAATGGGGAAATCCAGGCAGCTGCCTTGGCTCTGTGCTCAGGAAGGGTTAATACCAGCCCTGGAGTTTGGAGATTCCTGCCCAGGACTTTGTTATTCAGTGTAATACACGGATTTCTTCAAGTGACCACAAGTGACAGGGGGCAGAGGCCTCACTGCTCTGGTGCTGCTGATCCCTGTTCCTGGAAACACCACAGGCTGTGGGTCAAACAGGTGTTAGATTAGAAAATTAATTATGTTACATAGCTGCCTTTAAAGCAAGTGTTTCTTTCCCTTTTCCCCTTAAATGCCTCAAGGAAATGGAAAGAGAAGAAGACAGCAGTGATGATGATATTGAGAGCCTGCCACAGGATCCAGAAACGTGCCTGCAGATGAACCATGTGTACCAGGAGGTTATCCAGGAAAAGATTGAGGAAGTGGAGCTGCTCATTGCACAAAACAGAGAGCAGCAGGTGAGCAGCACAGGAGGGAAATGTTCATTTCTGTGCTTTTCTAGATTGCCATTTGCCATCTTCCCCTCCCTTCAAGCCTAGTAAGACTTCCCAGGATATTCCTAGTGTATCACAGGTGCCAGAGGAATCAGCTGGAGCAGTCACAGTCCCTTATCCATGTGCTGGTGCAGTGCTCAGCTGGCTTGGCCAGGAACCAGGTGCATTTTCTTCCTGGCAGTTCAAACCAGTGTCACTGAGTGGCTTTTCAGGTGGTTTATTTGACTGAAGTTTCCATGGTTTCTTACAACCAAAAATGAGTATTTTACATCTTACACTTTAGCTTGCTTTGGCAAATTAGTATTTTATTAATGTTTGAATCACCTGCATTGCACTGTGCAAAGTCAGGAAGTTCCAAATTCTGCCCTTTAAGATTCACTGATTTACAATCTCGTGCTGCAAACTTGAACCCTGCCTGGGATGTTTGTGGTGGCTCAGCCACTGTTCTCTGAAATCAGGAGTTTGAAGGAGACACTGACACTGTTTAATTAACTCTTGGCTTGCAGAAGGAAATCATGGGTGAGCTTGATGGTTCAAAAACAGCCAAGGCAGGAGATGGCAGAAGTCTACCAGCAAATGTATTTTTGGGTCACTTTATGAAGCCTTACTTTAAGGATAAAACCACAGGAATTGTAAGTAACTGTAACTGTGTCTTCAGTGATAGATTTGCATTGTAACTGTTTTTGTAGCAGTTCATGCTCAAGTTCTAGGGAGAAAGAATAATTTTTCTGCTTGTCTGACTCTTCCAGTGTATCTAATCCTTCTAATCCTCACCAGGGCCCTCCTTCCAATGAAGATGCCAAGGAAAAGGCAGCTCAGGGCATAAAATCCTTTGAACAACTGCATTCAGCAAAGTGTGAGTAACTCTGTGGGCTGTTCAGTGTTCTAGAAGAGCTATAACAAATGTATATATTCATATTGTTAGTATGTGTGTGCCATTTGCAGTTAAACATCAACATTTGTGATGTTGCAAACTTGACTCCACGAAAAATGTAATTAAAAGAGAATGGGATGCTCTGTAAATTGTTTTATTGAGTGATTAGTGACTTATTTGCATTTGGTTTGATGCATCAACTCCTGTGAGCACTCCAAAACCATGGTGCAAGGGTAGAGAGAAGTTCAGGGGGCACCTCCAGCTCTAGGTGGTCACAGGCACCTTGATGATGATCTTGACTGAGGTTTTGTTGGAGATAAAACCGAGTGAGGGGCTGTGATTTGCCCAAGTCAGACGTGACATCAGTGATGTAGGCAGGCAAGTCCTATTGCAGACCTGGGGGATGTTTCCAGGGATGTTGGAAGCAGTGGGTCTCTCTTGGCAGTGGTTCTGCACTGATGTCTGACTGCTCCACTGTTTGGTTCAGGGAAGAGCAGGGAGAAGACGCTGCTGCAGAAATCAGTGGTGAGCGACCGCTTGCAACGCCTGCTCCAGCCAAAGCTCCTGAAGTGAGTACTGACAAACCCCCTCTATTCTCCTGAGAATGTTACATGTGAAAGAAGGAGAAGGTAGATGTGGAGATTCCACCTCCTTCAGCAAGTTCCTGTGTTAACTGTGTGTGTGATTTTACAGCCATCTATTTCTTCCCGTTGAAACAGCGATATAATTTAAAATAGTCTGCAGGGCTTGAAGCTGGAATGGTGACATGTAGTGAGTCATAATGGTGTGTCCAGAGGGAGATTTCTGTGCTGGAGCTGGTACAGTCTTTATTGCTGTTGTAGCAACCATTGGTTCCCCTTGTAAATACTAAAATGGTTAATTTGAGACATGTTCTGGGTCAGTGACTGTATTGAAGGGGTAAAAATAGGACAATGCGTGTGCCATGTGGGAAGACTGGGAGAACAGCAGTTTTGTGTGGAAATAAACTGAAGGAAGGAATGGTACTGATGGGGAAACTGTCTCTGCTGAATATCTTCTTATACCATTGACCTCATTCCCATCTAGTCCTATTAAGTAATGATAAAAACGTCTTTGAACAGGATGAGTTATTGGAATCAGAAACTGGAGAAGGTCAAGACTGAAACGGAAAAACAGACCTTGGAAAAGCAAATCAAAGAAGTGGAGCGAGAAATAGAAGCAATTAAGTAAGTCTTTTTATGTTCTTGGTGAAAAATAAATGTCTCTTCTTGGAATTTAGCTTTTATAGCTCTCTTATTCTACTTCTAGATGCGATGTTTGGAGAAATGCTTGTTTGTGTTGGCTTGTAAAAAATGAAGTGATGTTGAGCAGCTCCTTCATCCCCACAGTTCTTTACTAGAAATTTTGTTTTGGGCCTTGATACACAAAATTTAGTATCTATATCCATTGTAGAGGTGCTGCTTTAGATAGCTCTTGGTGTAACAACAAAGGAGCAGAGAGTTCTGAGATGTTTAGTACCTTTGAGCTTTTGCTCACGAACGTGTCTAAAGCAGCATATTTGGATATTACATTAATTGTTTCTCCTACTAAACCAAGTGTTCAGTTCTTGTGGAAGTCAGGAACAGGTGGGAGGAAAAAAATGAAGCAGGATCAAGAAGACAAAGTGTTTAATTAACCATTTAACACGGTTCTTTCTTGTTCTTTTTACCTTCTGCTGTAGCCAACTGCCAGAAAGTGACTTGTTAGGAAACAGATTCGATGAGCACGACTGGGAGAAAATCTCAAACATCCATGTAAGTTGGAGGATCAGCTGTTTTATGGCTTCTGATATCTGTGTCCCTTCTCTCTTGAGAATCTCCTGGCTTGGTTTGCATCCACTGTTTCCATTGTGCATTTCTCCAGGTTGACTGTCAATTTGATCTCAGGTTGTTAAATGTGATGGTTTAATTCTGAAAAACCTGGCAATAAGATATCTGGAATGCGAAATATTGGTGTTCCTGTCTGTCCTGCTGTTTCAGTCCCAGCTTTAAGATGAAACAGATTTTTGTTGTTTCTTTCAGTTTGATGGGCAACGTAGTGCAGAAGAACTGAAGAAGTTCTGGGAAAATTGGGAGCATCCAAGCATCAACAAAAAGGAGTGGACTGAGGAGGAAATAGAGAGGCTGAAGCGAATCGCTGCTAAACACAACTACCTGGACTGGCAGACCATAGCCCAGGAGCTGGGGGTAAGGTCTGAGGTGACAAATCACTTAATTCTCACTGAGCTGTGCCTCATGTCAGGTTTCAGAAAACAATGTTGTGCTAATCCACTGTTAATTAATGCTTTTCTGAGAAATGTCCAAGAACAGTGCCAAAAACATTTGGTACTTCAGCCTTTCCCTTTTGCTTTTAATCCCAATAAATAACCAGTTTTCTGTTTATCTGTTTTCTTTGTATTAAGACAAACAGGACACCTTTCCAGTGCTTGCAGAAGTATCAAATCTATAATAAAGATTTGAAAAGGAAGGAATGGACTAGGAGTGAAGATCAGATGCTTTTAGAGCTGGTTCAAGAGATGAGAGTGGGAAGCCATATCCCATACAAGAAAAGTAAGTGACCTACAAGTGACAAAGTCTTCCATTCACCTGAGTCTAACAGCTGGTGTTTTCAACCTGTCAGACATGTGGGAGCTGAAACCTTTCCTAGCTTTCTGTAGCTGCAGGATGGATTGTTGGGTCATCATGTGTGTAATGCAGATAATGCCATCATAAACACTGACATTTTGTGTATGCTGTGCTCTTTCCATGCTTGTGTGCCATTGTTTAAGAGATTAAAATGCTGCTTATGGCAATCACTGCTGGGAAATCTCACCATTAGAATGTAAGGAAAAGAAAAACATTGTTTACAACAGATTTCAAAACAGGCCTTTGTGTTTCTAGTTGCTTATTACATGGAAGGAAGAGATTCTGCTCAGCTGATCTACCGCTGGACGAAGAGCGTGGACCCCAGCTTGAAGAAAGGACCCTGGACACCAGAGGAAGATGCTGTAAGCTCTGTTCTCTGGTGCCTGGAATTGCAGGGTGGGAATGTGAAGAGTGTTGAGGTGGTGCAAGGCTTTGTAGAGCTGAGCTTTAGCAGTGGCACAGAGGAGTGTAAAAGGGACCAAGGCGGGCAGTTTACAGAGAGCTTGGAAACTCCTTAACACTTGAGAGATTTACAACACCAATACAACTGCTTCTGTCTCAGGCCTGTTAGGATGTTACTGGTGAGAATTTCAACTCTTACTCTGTCTGATGAACACAGATGCTGTTGGCTGCAGTGAAGAAGTATGGAGAGAAGGACTGGTATAAAATCAGGACAGAGGTGCCGGGGAGGAGCGACGCTCAGTGCAGAGACAGGTGAGTGTAAATGCCCCAACAGTGCTTCAGGTTTATTACCCCTGATGCAACTTGTTTTACAAGTGTTTGATTTGCTTAAACCAGTGTTCCCTTAAGGGCTGTTTTGTGGAGTGGTTATGGTCTAAACAGTCAAAAGGGAGTAGGGATGGGATCCCTTGGAAAAAGGAAGGCTCTGGTTTTGTTCAGGAGTATGCAGTGATGATTTGAGCTGTACAAGCAGGATTGAATGTTCCTTACTGTAATTTTTCATTTGGAAGGTACTTAAAAGCATTGCACTGGGATGTAAAGAAAGGCAAGTGGAGCTTAGAGGAAGAGGAGCAGCTGATTGAACTGGTTGAAAAGCATGGCCTGGGTAGGTGTTTCTGTGGCTTACTCTATACAAGTTTAGAGAACTAAGCATCATTAAAGGTACAGGCTCTGCTTTGTGCTGCTGATTGCAGCCTGCCTTGTATTGTGTGTTGTGGATATTAAAGATTTGAGATCCATTCATGCAGTAACTCTTACACAGGGAAATGAATAGTGTATGTATAGTGTTCTGCACTGAAAAGCCTTTGTGCTCAGTGTGTGGCAGCAGTGTCATGTTTTACATCCTCTGCATCCTTTTTAGGTCACTGGAGTAAAATAGCTTCTGAGTTGCCACATCGGACTGGCTCTCAGTGCCTGAGCAAGTGGAAACTCATGATTGGGTCTAAGGTACTGTGAAAAATCCTGCCATGGTGCGTCCCATCTCTTCAGTTAAGATTCTCTAAACTAAAAGTAGAATCCTTAAAATCAGTACAAAACCAGACATTGATTTTTGCACAATCGAGATTTTTGTCTTGGGTGTTCACGGTTTAATTTTTTGATGTCTTAAAGCAGCCTTTGTTCTGAAGGTCTCAAGTTAATTTGCTGTATATTTGTATATTATCCAGAATTCTTTACTCCCTTGAAATGGCTGTAAGGATGGGATATACCTAAGTTTTCATGTATGTACCTCATGAGTTGCCAGTTTTGGTAACAAGCATTACAGAAATGCTGGCTGCTTAACACCATGTTGAAGATGGTCTTGTTTCCACTGACAAAGCACCTGCCCTAGGGAGGGGTCTGTGGCCACCCAAATGTGTCAGGAAACTTGTATTTGTAGCTTATTTTTGCATACAAGAATCTAAACCAAAATCCACGTACTGGATGCAGTCAATCTTAGCAGAAGCAAAGCAGAACTATCCATGGGAAAGCCACTGGTAGGGTTCTGCCCTATGAAACTTTTAACTTTCTGATTTGAGAGAGTTGCAAGCCAAGGGTGAACACTGGCTAAAACTTGTCTGTGCTTTTTTTGGCCGAGAAGAAAAGATCCAGGGCAGCAAAACGGCAGCACATTGAGGAGAGTTCCACCTCTTCAGAGAGCAGCAGTGAGGACATAGAGCTGGACTTGGCAGACAGCTCAGAGGAGGAGGAGGAGGAGATGAGAAGCAGGACCAGCAAGGAGGAGTGTGCACTCCCCAGCATTGATTTATGGATACCAACACAGCCAGAACTGCAGGAGGCAAACAAAGGAAGATCCCAAACCTCAGCCCTCTTCTCTCTTGGGAGTGCTGATGCAGGGACCAGTGGCAGTGACATTCCAAGGGCAGTGTGTGATGGAGACACAGACAGAGCTGCTGATAAATCATCTGAGCTGAACACTCTGCTGAGGGGCATCGCACGGCCCCACTCCACGGATATCGTGGTGAGGAATCCTGCAGAAGTAATGGCCAAGGTGAGCTGGGATTCCCGGGCTGTGCTTGCTGGGATGGGAGCTGAGGCACGACTGGGAGGTGCAGCTGCTGCACTAAGGAGAGGATGTGATGAGCAGATGACAAAATCTTTTTCTCACCTCTGTCAGCTGCCTTCTCACTGTGCCATCAGAGGGAGCTGTTGGAAACTCAGCCGTGGGATTAAACGGAAATTTCCAGTGCTGCCTCCCCGTGCATTACCTAGAAAACAGCTGTGTCCTTCCCTGTGTGTACTGTCACACAAACAAAACTCTGTTCAGATCTTCATAAAGCAGAACTGTCCAGTGAGTTGTGGTGTCTTTGGAAGAATTAAGTCACTTGCACATCCATATCTGATTCTGAGCTGGGTTTTCACCCCAGATCGGATGCTGAAGCAGTAAAAACCCTCCTAAGCACATTTTTGCAGCAGGATATTCCTTAGCAAAATATGTAATGTCTAAATCACTATTCAAGTTCACACAAGCAAAATTATTCTGAGTTTGTGTTCAGAATTTGAATATGTGCCCTGGACTGTGGGCAGACGAGTTTGTTGGGTTACAGATACAGCATTATTTTACTAGTAGTAGCTTAGGGAAAAATCAGTGACTTCTCCAAACATCTTGCTATTCCTTCCCTTGTACTGTTAAATCAACAAATGCAGAGAGAATCACCTAGTAAATTCTGCCCCTCAGTGTGAGTTTTGGTAGATAATTCACACAAATCTTTTATGAAACAATCATTTGGTGTTGTGAAGATGCATAAGGACTGAAAAACAAGGTAAAGATCTGCTCTTCAGGGCTGATTTCATTTAATACGATACTTTCAACAGCAGGAATGTTGAAAACTCTTGTACCTGCTGTGCATATTCAGTGCAAGTAATTCTCTGTGAATTACCCTCCCTTTTATCTTTCCTTGTGTGCTTTCATGTTAAGGCTTCCCAGTGTGGAAAACAAGTGCTGCGGGTTACCCTGGAGGATGTGAGAAGAATATTAAGGAATAACACGTTCTTTCAGAGGAAATTTGTAAGTGCCTCTTCTGTCTTGTCTTCTCTTGTGACATCAGCACTGCCAGGCTGTATTTAGTGGGGATTTTTTTTATATATATAATGACATATCTTCTTGCACTGTAGTCCAAGGAGAAAAAGCTCAACGTTTTTTGTCGTAACTGCCTCGTGAATAGTTTGTCCTGGGACAAACTGTTGGAACTCTAATTGTGTATTCTTTCATGCACAGCAATTCAAGATGCTAAAACCTCCTGTTGGCCTTTTAGCAAAAACAGCTGGAGGTAATGCAGCTGTTGGCCAGAATCTCCAGGGGCTGCAGAACGTGACACACAAAAGTTATCGCCAGGAGAGGGAGCGTTGGAAGAGGCTCAGCCTGGACAGGAAGCTGCTCATGGCAGTGACCCCTTGGGTGGGCAATGTGCTGCTGCCCTGCACCCTGCAGACTGGGAAGATGGCTTTTCATCAGACAAAAGGTACTTCTGACCCATCCTGCTTTCTGTCTCTACTTTCTGACGTCTTGTAAGTGAATTCCCAGCTGATTTTGATGTTGGATTCTTTCCTAGCTGATGCTATTCAAGAGAAGGTTAAGTCAATCAGTCTCACAAGCACTCCCCTGTTCACACTGTTCATTCAGGTAGGTATTACTGTCTTAATAGCATTATCTGCTTTTAAACAGTGGGAATCTTTATTTTTCTGTATTTGAGGCTTAAGTACATGATTTATCTTTGTTTCTTAAATAATCTAATTACTGGATTAATCTGGCCTTGTGCCTTGCATATGATATTTCTTAAATCCTGCATCCAAAATCTAATCCTGCCAGGGCTTTCCCTGTAAGTGTAAAAATGTCCCCAGAATCCTGCATGTGAAGCATGTCCCATCCATCTTGTCTAGTCAGTGACCCCACAGAACATTTTTGTTCTCAATCAAATGTTAATGAAGTTCTCCCCTTGCAGCTCTTTCAGATTGACACCAAGGGCTGTATGAAGATTATTCGTGAGAGGAAGCTGAGGGAGTTAGAGCTGCTCAAGGCTGATGCAAGAAGACCTCAGCAGGTATTGGGCAGGGTTTGTTTCTAAGCTTTTCCCACTGAAGTCTTAAATAAACCTTTTTTTAATTATTTGGCCAGTAGTGCTATTTGTGCATGTGTTACCAGTTTGTTTTGGTTCAGAGGCATAATAATCTTGGCAGATGTGGGTTTGATTCACATCTGTTCTGGTTTAATGAGGTATCCCAGAAGTATAATTTAATGTTGTTTTTTTTTTTTTTTTTTTTTGACAGGCTTCCCAAAACATGGAGGCTTCTTCAGGTACCTACCAGAACATTTATTTTTATGATGTGCAAGAACTTTCACTTATTTAATCACCGTTACGTTAACGACCAGTTTAACTGAAAGGAGAACTTTTGGAACAAAACTGCACTGTCATGCTCATTTTTGCTAACTCTTGGATCTCTGTTACTGACTAAACATGTTCCTCTTTGGTAAGGACCAGAAGAAACACTGGAGGGCTGGGGGACTAGTGACACTGGACCAGTCCAATTCCTTGCTCAGTGATGTCAGCTTGTTATCATGGTTCTCTGAAGGATGTCAGGACATGCTTTGATTAAATCAGGACTATAATGCTGATTTTCACAAACAGGAATTTTCACAAACAGGAATTTTGCCACTTCCTGTGCAGGGTACTTCTTTTTAATAGCTAAGGAATGGCTTTTGAAAATACTGTTTGTTCATTTTAATTTTATTTCCTCTTCTCTGTAGGCAATTCATCCCAGCCTTGTGCTCAGAGGAACTCCCAAAGGGGCATACCAAGGAGTGCTACCAGGAGACCTGTTGCCTTAAAAGCAAGAGGAACTTGTGCTGCTGCCTTGGAGAGCAGTGCCCCAGCTCCTCCAGCCCAGGGGCAAAGGCAGAAGCCTAAAACTGTCTCAGAATTACTGAGAGAGAAGAGGTTAAGGGAGGCCCAGGCTAAGAAGGCCATGCAGAGGACAGTGTTGGTGGCCCCACAGGTGCTGGTTTCGGGGCCTTTGATAATCCAGCACCCACCACAGCAAATCATTCCTTCTGCACAAGCAGGGAGCAAACCTGCAGCAGCTGCTTGTGCAAATAGCCAAGTGCAGGGTGCACCAGCTCCAGTGCCAGTAAGTGCTTGTGCTGCAGGTTCCACTTCTGCTGTTGTGCCTGAAAACCATTCCTCAGCAGTGCCAGCAACGGGGGAAGGCCCTGGTTGCTCACAAGGGACAGATCTGCAGTGCAATAAGGAACTAAAAGAGCAAGGTTTGGAAAGCAGCCTTGAAGGAGGGGGTTTTCCAGGCATGAATCCAGCTGCAGCAGAGAAGGCCCCAGATCAGGGAGGGTGCAATGGTCAGGTTGTAGCTGGTAGCTCAGCCCCAGTCGTGCTGCAAAACCAGGCTTTTGTGCCAGGCCAGATCACAGTGGTGCCTGTTGGCCTGGAGTCTGGCACCAACAAACTGTCCCTTTCCACACCAGTCCCCTGTGAGCTGAACAGTAACGGGCCACAACACAGGCCAGTCAGCCTCTTGCCTGCTCTTGTCACTCCCCAGGCTGGGTCTCCTGTGATTCCCAACAGCATCCTGCCCTTCACATGGGTGGTAACCCCACAAGCTCTGCTCCCCACCGCTGTGCAAACTGTGGTGGGTGTTCCCCAAGGAACACCAGATGCTCCTGGGAGAGGTCAGTGTCAGACAGCTGTGACTTCCAATGGCAGTGTCTCTGGTTTGGGAGTCACTCCTGTAGCAGCTGGAGCAAATCCACCTCACCCCAGCAGTGCAGAGACAAAAGGGCCAAGTTCCCAGGGAGCAGGAGTTCCTTTGGGAAAGGCAGCTGACCATTCCACGATCCTCTTACCTGGGACCTCGGTGAGTCTTGGATGCACCTCATCCAGCGTTTCTTCTGTAACACCTGCATGTTCCAATGGCTTCTCCAAGGCTTCTGACTCCCCTGCAGCTCCAGCTGCTCCTCCACCTGACACTGCAGCCCTGGTGCTGCCCCAGGCACAGCCCCCTGCAAACACTCAGGGGGCTGATCCCCAACGCGTGTCCAGCCTCGCCAGCTTGGGAAAGAGCCCTGACTCTGCTACAGCAAACACAGAGATCATCACACAGGGGGCTGTGCTCCAGCCAGGAGATCCAGTTCCTCATGGCAGTGTCCCAGGGAGCTCGGGTTGCTTTGCTGCCCAAGCCTTGAAGAACAGACCCATTGCCTCCAAACCACCGATGGCACAGCCTGAGGATGTTCCCCCCCAGCCAAGCACTTCCAACGCAGAGAAGAATCTCCTTGACCTCAGCCTGATTTCCCTGGAAGACGAGGGGCTGGTGAGGGAGTGGCTGAGTGGGAAACGAGGTGTCCAGGTGCCATCGCTGCAAACCAGGCTGCCTTATTTGCCACCTTTTCTGAGCAACATAAAAACCCTCTCGAAGCTCCTCCTGCAGAAAGCAGCTCTGGAGGAGCAAGCATCAAGTCTCCTGCCCTCTGATGCCACTGAGGATGGAGGCACTCGGGATGTTTTCCATGCTATTGGAGAACTGGTGCAGCAGAAACTGGGTGATAACCCTGCTTACCTCCTGCTGAAAGCCAGATTCTTGGCAGCATTCACACTCCCAGCTGTCCTGGCAACTCTGCCTCCTCCAAAAGTGACAACAACTCTGTCAGCCAGCAGGAAGCAATATGAGGAGAGTGATGAAGAGGAGTGGCAGAGTGAGAAGGAAGTGTCTGAGGAAGAGAGTTGTGGGAATGAATTAACAGGAGTACAGTTGGATTGGAGAGTTGGGGATGAGCCTGGAGACAAAGATGCTGATTTACTAAATCAGGTAAAACAGATGCCAGGAGCTAAAAGCAGAAAGTTACTCCCAGCTAAATATTGCACTGGAACCCAGGGAGAATCCCTCACTCTTTTTAAGTGTAGCAGAAATTTGATCCTTTTGAATAACCATGGTTTTACAGCTGATAAAAGGAAAAGCTCTGCAGCTCAACTGGGAGCCCTTAGTCCAAGGCTAAAAGTCTGTGCTTTATGGGGCACATTAAACTTGACAATTCCCAGAAGTGGATATCAAAGCTCCCTTCCTTTTATGGCTTATAACCTGCTGCACTGACTTGTATTTTTGAAATCAGGCTCTTGTTTTTCATTGTATGTGTCCTCAAAACCCCAGTAATATCGGGAGAATTGTATATGTTCTGTTTGCATCTTCATCCCAAATTGGTTTATGTGGCTAGAGATTATTGAACTGCATGGATTGATGGAAGCCACAAGGTCCACCCCAAGTCAATCTCTAGGTTTTAAGTTAAATCCATTACTGCCCAGCACTCTTTCTTACAAAACACACCGGGAAGTTGTGCAGCTCAAACTTGCATTTCAATTCATTGTGGCTCCAAAGTAAACAAACAAAACACTGATGAAGATGAATCAACAAGGCAAATGGCTGTTTGTATAGAGTGGCCAAGCTGCCTAAAAATCAGAGCTTCCCCAGCACTTTTCTTTCTGTTCTGGCTCTGACTTTTGGGTCTGGGCCTAGCTCAGCATTGTCTGAACTGTGAGCAGTTGCTCCAAAAGTCACCAGCAGGTTTTCACTGCCAACCTCTCTTCTGTGTCATGTTCCAGGCTTGCTCCCACTCCCATGATTCCCACTACAGCCAGGTTGTTTTCCTGGTGGTTTCCAGGGGAAAGTTTGTGGTAGGGGTTGTGTTTCATGAGCAATCAGAAGCTGGTGTGACCTGTGCTGTCTGGGGCACTGTCTGGCTCCAGCAGTGAGAGCCAAAGTGTCACTCGTGGCAGGCACCCAACCTCTAACAAAAGGCTGTGCCACAACCTCTGTAATGGACAGTTGTGCCCAGACAGAAACAACAGCAGGAATTGCTCTGCTTTGGGAGCAGGAACAGGAGGAAATGTCAGTGTTGGCTGAAGGTTTTGCTCTGAAAACTCAGGGATATTTTGTGCTTTGTCTGACACTGGTAACAGAATGTTGTCCCGTGCTTATTTTCGAAGGTAAATGGAAGATTATTTTGGAAATCTTGCTGAGCTCCATAAAATAAAAAGATGGCTGAAGGGGTTATTTGCAGTTTTGCTCGTTCTCATGATGCTGATCATCTCCTGCTTACGTTGCAGGGCCTGGGGGCTGAAGAGGGCACTGCCCACTCTGCCTTGGACTCCTGCACTGCTGTGGCTGATGCCAGTGCTGCTCCAGTCAGGAGAAGTGCCCGCTGCAGGAAGAGGAGGAGGATGTGAGAAGGACATGTGTTAGTAGCTACTCAGAGACTTGTATTTTGTGCCTGAGAACCTGAACCACATTTGTCTGTGGTTCAGCTCAGACAATGAATCACAACCCCAGGAAAGGGCTGAAATTATCTCTGCTCTTGCTCCCCGAGGACACACAGTTCTGCAGTCACCACTAATCACAGCCTAAGGCTGATAATCTGTTGGGGGGAGTGAAAGTTCACATCTGTATGATAAAATTATAGATACACCAGTCACAAAGTTCAAACATTTGGCAGCCTCTTAGTCCATGCCCTGCCTACTGGTGTGGTACCTAGTTGGTAGCACTCTGCAGGCTTGGCTACCAGTGAGTGCTTTACTGGAGTTTAACACTTCTTTGAACAACCCTGTGGGGTTTTGAGGGATTTATTTCCCCTTTATGGCTTCATTTCTCTACACTTATAACAGGCCAGCTTCTGTAGGGTACAAGTGTGTGACGTCCTTAGTACCTGTTGAGGCTTTTGGTGCAAGAGGTGGGAATGAACATGAGCAGTGTTTGCTTCTTATGGTTGTCAGATGACACTGCCCGAGTTTTTTTTCTTTAAAATTCGTTTTAGAAACTCCAAAAGGGCAACTTCCCTTTAAGAATGCTGTGACTGATAGGAGCTGTTTGTGCTTTGTTACAGAGGTCACTGGAACAAGCTCTGCCTCCCTGCATGGCAGTAGGAGCTACTCTTTGCACTGTTCACTTTTACCACTTCCAACACACCAACTGAATGGACCTGGGGAAGAGGAAAATGGCTGGACTGGTTTTCCCACCACCCAACAAAATCTGCATCTGTAGAAAAGGTGCAGAAATGAAAGAAAATGGCTGGAGGGAAATAATTCAGGCATGGACCAATTCTGCTCTTTCAAACTCACACCTGCCACAGATGCTGGGGGAGAAGGTGCTGGAAATCTGGGGGAACCAGCAATGGTGGTTATTTATTTCTTTTTTGTTCAGCCCCTATTTATGTGAATGTTTGTCCATGTTCAGAATATGTTGTTAATTGGGTGGTTTTCAGTGCTATGACAGTGACTTTGCTTGCTAACTGACAGAATGCTGCTGAATAAGCAGCAGATTAATTTTGTATCAAAATGAGTCTTAAGTATTTGTTGAAATACAGATGTTTTATTTTTCTCACTTAAAAATTACTGCTGTATTCTGTGTGGTTTTTTTCCTGGTAAATAGTGCTTTTAATAACGTGTGTATGGGTGTGATTGCTAATGAGAAAAATGAAGTTTGCAAGCTGCATGAAAACCAGGGAGAATGTGGAAAATGAATATTCATGTGGCTAAAAAGGATTGAATTCAGCTTGGATTCTTTCTTGATTCTTCCACAGCCTGCCCTGTAGAGACATCAGCAGATCACTTAACAACAACTTGTTTCTTCATTTATAAACCAGCAATTTCTGTCTCCCAGAGAGGTGCAAGGTTAGCTGAGGCAAAACTGATAAGATCTAGATGGAAAATGCTGCAGAAAGCTTCGTTTCACTGCACTGACTGAGCTTCCCCTGAGTGTGGTGATGAGTTCTGTGAGTTCCAACTCTTCTACAAGGGCCCTTCAGGCAGAGCTGGGGGCAGGGGGACAGTGGGTGCCAATGCTGCTGTAATTTGGTGTCAAGACATTCTTGAGCAATTGGAATGATTGTGGAATGGCTTTCCTCTTGCAGTGTGCTCTGTTTTCCATAAGCCAGTGTAGATAACATTTTTCCAAGAAATTCGTCTGGGTCAGAAGCAGTTCTGGGTGCTGTTCACGGGCTGTTATGGTGATCTGTGCTCTAAATGACTCTTGTCCTCTGTAAATGCTGCTCAGGAGGTGCCCTTGTAAACTGTTTGTGGAAAAACTGTTCAAGAAGCAGCTGTCTTTGTCCTTTTTCAGGATTAAACTGATCTGTCACTAGAGAACAAAACCTCCCAGGGTTAGATTGGTCAATTAGCAGCCACTGATTGCCTTCAGCAAGGGCACAGCTGACACAGGTACTGTACCTTCTTTTAATGTAAAGCTAATTTAATGCCTACCAGGAGTCACAGACTGCAAGAATCTTTGAGCATCTCTGCCCCACTCGTAATGATAACATGGAAAAACTCTCCACAAACTTAGAAAGCAGAACAAAGAGTGGAGTGGGAAGCTAATGAGAAGATGTGTCATGCTGCCATGGCATCAGAGCCTGTGTGTTCTCCAGGCTTTTTTAACAGACTCTTTAACAGAGTCCTTGTCTCAGCTACATCTCCAGGACTGTGGGAAGAGGGGGAGGCAGGCACAGGTCTTGTGTTGATGCTCAACTGCTTCTATGCTGCTTTCTGTGCTGCTCCTTTAATTGCTGTTAGAGCCACAGCCTGTAATTTGGGAATCGTGGGTTATGTTCCTCACTTTGCCAAGGCTTGACTCCCTTTCCCCTCAAAGTACCGAGTTGTCATAATTATGCTTGAAGCTTAAGGACATCCAAAATTAGAGGCATCATTATGGAAATCATCCTTTTCAGAAGAACTC